>NW_026782244.1:0-600000 GCF_031769215.1 Ylistrum balloti
GACGCCATCTAGTTTATAATTTTGCTCTACTAATGCAATTCAACATTTGTATGGCAAGGTGCTATTTACTGGCCATTCATATAATCATCGGAAATAACTCAAAACATGGAGAAGACGCTAGTTAGATATTGGAATAGGTCAGTGCTTTCAGATTCGATGTTTAATGTTAGATGTCAACAGCGGGGTCCCTCATAGATGATAAACATCAGTTAAGTTATATCCTGAGAAAGTCATCACCTTGTGAACTATTTCTTTTTTTCTATTTTGAACACAATTTAGTACATTTTTTTTCACGCAAATTTCAATATTAAGATATACAAACAACAGGTACTAAAACAAACAAACAAGAAAAAAACCCACCGAAACAACCAACCAAACAAAGATAACACAATAATAGCTAAAAATAAAGTGAAGATCAGGTCTTTGTATTTTCTTTTAACTAAAACATATTTAAGTGTGCGGTTTAATAATTGCACAGTAATGTATATACTTTAATAATGAAATACGATAATTAGAACTAACTGCCGTATAATCGTACATTTATTGGATATTAAACATGGGAAACATTAGGATACGCATCGAAGAAGAACACGTGATAGTTTCACGTGCAGCAATTTTCAGTTGTCCGTGATAGCTGGCGCCAAATAGTCAACTGTTAAATATTCTGCGTAAAATCTGATTTATAAACTATTACCATGACATATCGAGGTCATAGACTGGATATATCACTCACCGATATCATATGCACATGGATATTATCTGACCTCACTGACCACTCGAGATGAAGGTTATAGTGCTATCAAACAGGGGCGCCATCCTATTGAAATGCTGTTACTCAGCAAGTGGCTTTTGATGTATTTCAACATTACTTAAATAAAACATTTAATATTTGTAATCTGTCACTAGGATCTCCCATTCCATGCTCAAGGAATTCCTTTATTTCTGGTCGTTGGAAACTTTCTTTCAAAGAAATTTAAACCTAACATGTGTATGGATTTGAAATATACTTTAGCATATTTTGTGAAATGTACAAGTCAAGAGAAATATACTCAAAAACTTGTTAGTTTGGTGGCAAAATTTTCTCACAGACTACTGGCATACCAGTGGGTACAAACTGTGCTGACTTATTTTTCTTTGCGAGGCTGAATTTACCGAAGAACTTACCAAAACACAGACACTGACTAGTAGGGAATAATTATCAGCACTGCTACATGCCCTCATTGAAGGCGGGATTATTCGACCACCGTTTAACACACTAGAGAATATCGCTAATACAATAACAGAAATATAACGTTTTTACAGGACGCAAGATCTGATTTCATTCAAAAGAAATAAAATGTAGTTGTTTCCAATGAGGATGTCGTTTTTGTATGCGTGTGTCTGAAGATAAGGAACGATATCTGTCAAGTTACAAAATAGAGGTTTTATTCTACTAGTACCTCATATCAACAAAGTCGCTTGCCAAGCCATATCTATGATGATACCTAAAACAGGCGTATCTACAACGGCGTAAAAAAAACCCAGCCATCACCACAAATCTTACCGAAACTTAATATGTGTAATTCATTGAGAAAAATCTGAAACCTCGTGATACGTTGTTTGGAAAATATCCATGACTTTGTGTAGGATGTTTACAGTGGGCTTAGATAACACTGGTAACGAATGATAAACTGGTTTAGACAATGTATATTACTGCAAACTTAGTTATATTCGTGGTGCACAAATTTCAAAAGTGGATCCTCTATGGGCATTCAGGGGAAAGATATTATTAAGAAGTTTACTTTTGCATATTATTTCGTGGGTTAAAAGTAGCCAAAAATAATCGAACTAAAACTTTGGCGAACGTTTATTAGTTTTCAGTATGCATGTTCAAAAATTAGGACGATCCAGAATCCAATCCGAATCAGTAAACAAATTAGGAAATTTATAAAGATGTAAAGCCAGAGTAGAAGCCAACAGTCAATGTTTACAAATAACCACGCTTAAATCATGCTTATCGAATTTCATTTTTATCTAAAGTAGGACAAATATAACAATGTATTGTTTGAGAATCTATCGTCGAATTTGTAATATATGGAAACTTAAGAATATTTTAAAGAGAATTTTAATAAAATAGTGTTTGCAATTACTGAAAATTTGACAGAACTACAATCAGCTGATTCGGTGATTTGTTTTTATAGAGATATATGTCTGATTCATGGGTAATGAAAACAAGGTATACATACATTGTTAAATTGGGTAAAACAGATGGGGAATGGAAGCCGAACTAGTATAAGATGAACGCAAAACCACACATCTTCGGTATTCCAAATTGCAGGTCCTGGCCAATAGAGAAAGAAAACATGGCACGAAGAATAAACATGTAGAGAGCATATGTTGTATTGTGTATATATGTACCTAGCATTGTCATCGACAGCGCGTGAATTAAATAATAACGATAACAAAAAAAATGAGGAAATGATAAAAATAGAATTCATACTGATGTTTGTATCAATGTCTATGTTAATAACCAGATAAAGCTATCACAACATTGATTCTGTTTCTCGATATATTTACCTAAAAGGTTCAAATAATCGTATCACTCGGGATAGTTATGTTTTAATGACTGCACTACTGGAAGGACGTGAAAATTGTATCTGTTGTCTCTTATTGCTACATGGAATATTTATGATTGATCTCTATTCCGAAAAATTTTCTTCTTCATAATGTGTCCTTTTATACTCCCTCACGTTTTGTGGATAGTTTGCCTCCTTGAGGAAGACTTTGAATTCTGTCCCCTGGCTTCGACATATTAGAGCCTTTAAAAGCGGTAGTGGTATTTCACTATTAAGTTGGCTTGAGTTCTGCATTATCACAAATATGCTTACACGAGTATATCACAACCTCCTGAAAACAAAGGCATACAATATATTCACTCAACTCGCAAACAGCGTCCAATACTATTCTTAAATGATTAATTAATCGATTAGAAAATTCAAACATGATAGTTAAGTATGTTATTTTAGGGACATTTGGTCACTGAAGCTTTTTGTTTCATTGTCTGATTCTCCTTTTGTCGACTCGATTTGACAAGTGATAAGTGATAAGTCTTCCGTAACATATGTTGTTGACGAACTATACCTGGATTATATGCATTTTTTCTAAATTATAATCTTGTGCAAATTTATTCGTATGTCACTTTTTTCAAATTCTTGTAGTTAGAGATCAGTATTTGAATATTTCAATTTCATTTCTTTTCTGTTTGAGATTTTGCCTTCTGTTACATGCAAAGCAAAGTATCTGCTAGTGTACAACTCAGTAATTACCAGCCAGTGATGTGGTTTTACTTAACAAAGAGACACAACTGTACAGAACAATACGCACTGTTGAATGATAAACGTTGCTTAGCGGTCAAATTAGAATGAGATCAAAACGCTCCGTTCATCTTTGTTTGCATGCAAACATCCCCCCACGTGAACCGAAAATGTAATTATCTTTTGTATATTATCAACACGGAATAGTGCTATCCTAAAAGCACAGCGATTTGTGTGTTTACCTGTAGATACGAGGGTCCCTTATCAATGTTCCACTAGACTTGTGCGTTTTATCATTCGCAAATGTACCAGATCAGTAAAAAGATTCATCCCATGCAAAGATAAAGTTTCTTCCGAAAGCAATGTCCGTACTCCAATATCTTTGTTTATTTTCTGAATGGCTCCACTGATTTAGGGTTTTTCTGACGTGCTCTTACTTACTTCCGGAACAATGCCAGATTTGTTGTAGAATCGGTCGGATTTAACTTGTATAAACACACAGTTTGGGTGTCTGCATTATCTGAAATAAAGAGTGAAGGTAAAACAGACAAATGGAATGATATTTCTTACATTCGAGAAAAAAAGCTACGAATATTGAGAATAAAACTGAAATTTCGCTTGCTGCGAAAATATACGAAACATATAACTATGTCTTTTTCAATTACCTAACGGGTCTATATGTGATAAATATAAGATATTTCATACTGATTACAGACGTTTTTTCCAGTTCAAAGGCTTTTTCTAATTGAACGGATAGAAATTTAAGATTTTTTTTATCACCTCTGAGCCCTTTATCAGTAATGAAGGGATAATTTGAATACATTTTAGTTTAGCATTGTTGCATTTCAAAGAGAAGATATAATTCTTTGGCGCCTGGATCAACAAAAGTTTGAAACATCGGGTTTACAATGAACACTCGGAACAAAATGATTCTGGAATTAGTAAAAGAAAAATAATGCATGCATCGACAATTTTTGTATAGAAAAATATCTTAATTCATCTACATCTTAAAAATTATGTTGAAAGTGAATTTGAAAACAGAATATATAGAAATTCTATGGAGGTATATAAGTTGGGTAGAATAATAAATTTGTTGTTTTTGTGGGTGATTAATTGAACTTAATTTACCACGAAGTCAAGCGTTCACATATTAACATTTTTTCGAAAAACAACGAAATTTGATCCTCTCGAAAATACATTATCTCACAGTATATATCAAACTTGGTATATATGTCACATTTGTTTTGTCCAGTTCACTTCCCCGTAAAATGGATCGCCTCGTGTTTCAGCATCAATATTGGATGGACCAGCTAGGTTGATAGCACCATCAATTACATGTACCTATACATCTCCCCTCGCGCATTTAAACGTCAACGGATACTTCGTCAGTCCGTCTTTGCAATTTTCAAATTTCTTGAAAGAGATTACTTGTTGATAAGTTCATTAAAACTGAATACTTGAAAGAGAAAACCTTCTCCATTTTGAAAGATATCTTTTGATTTATGTGAGATTCGACATTTTATTAAATAGCTTTTGCAAGTGGAACGCACTTTATGTTGAAGGCTTAATTATTTCGGGGTACAAATACACAAATCTTACGTAATCTTTAGAAACATGATTCTGCTGCAAATTCTTCTAATTATTCATCATCGTATGTGTGTGACACAACAACACAATAATTTAAGTGATTAACCCAACAATTATAATCTCATTACGTATGTTACACATTTTTTTACTTCCAAGGGTAGATATGACGTTTTCATTTGATTTCATATGCAATCCATTTAAAAATGCGGTTATGTTGGTAAAAGGTTTTGGAAGTTCAACTTTCGTTGAGAGTTTGCCTCGTCTAGTTGAAGAATATTCTATATTACAAAGGTCACATTGAAAACCAGCAGCTGTGAAACACATTTAATCAATAGCCGATATTGTGTATATTACATAACTTCCAGACCCGCTGTTTTCCATGTGATGAGTATCCCTTTACCAAGAATAACGGATGTGTTTGAGTTCATGTGTATGTGGTTGTCGTGTAGTTGCCGTGTGGCACTGTATCTATGTCATAACTAACATGTACTACCAATAACACTGCATCCGAGATTCCAATTACCTATAACATTATCCAAAATTGACAAAGAAAATCACGTCTACGGCTACACTTGAAAAGAAACCTCGAGAGCAGTTTTGAGTAAGACGCTCTTTGAGATAAAGAAGTTATCTGGGGTCAGACGTTTAGTGTGCAAGTGTAATTACATATAACAAAAACCAATAATTTGGACAGAGAGATCTGCCAAGAAATGGTGCAGTGCATTAAACGCGCTTTGTTGCCGGTGCGTCTGTGTTGTTTATTTGTCTATTTACACGCTGCTATATGTGCAATAGAACTGTGAAAATAACTAGGTTGCATTACAACAGATAATGTATTCTGATGATGTAAACATAATTAAGGATACAAAATAATAAGATATCCTTTAAGTGAATAATTTTGCCATACCTAACTTGTTTTATAGAAAAAAACACCTAATACTTTGAAAATGTGCTGATTGCATATGACAATAGTAGTCTCAAGGAACATGTAGTGATATTATTACATTTAATAAAATGTTATAATATATATACTCATCTATATTTCATATTTTGAGAGGTGTGTAAAACGAGTCAGTTTCGGTAGTGTAGTTGTACTCGTGTTGAAGATTGATATAAGCGTGTGGGCGGTCTCCATACAATGCACGTCTATATAGCAAACTATTTCCCGTACTGGTAATTCTGGTTTTAAATGTTGGTTAGATTCATGGAAATCTATGAATTAAGATAAAAGGCATCAGTTACACACAGAAGCCGAACGCCAAAAAAGATACATATGTATTTTGACATTAATTGTACAGCGATGCAACTGTTCAGGATCATAGGGGTTGATAACTGTCTGTAGCCCTCTGGATTATGTTACCAGCCCCAGAATAGTATCTGTGACCGAACCTCAAGTAGCTATATTATTGACCCAGTGCAAAACCAAGAAGAAAAAAGTTACATGTAAACAAACACTGAAAAGAAGTTTAGAGTTTACAATCCAAGAACTTGTTAACACTAGTAAAATGTTTATTTGGCTTATGTTAATGACGTTGGTAAAGAAATGTACCGGGATGTTTAAGTAATAGTTCATTCTGATATATAATCACCTGTCTCCCAAACCGATTCGCTTATTTCAAATAGCACGATTTTCAAGAAAGGTACTGACAGCTGACAGATTAATTCACAGCGCTGGTTTTCAAGTGATGCAGATCAGATTATGAGGAAGTGTTCGACTGCCATAATGATTGCGTTATTAAATCATTCGATGCAACTTTATTTCCCCGACTTGATCAATATCTACAAAATAAGTGTCGATGTAGCAGCAGAGCTTACACTTTCGGAACACCTGGTCTTCTTTTCCTTGTACTTTGTCATCGGTCTCCATGTAAACCTTCTTTTTGCTCATATATATCTCTGTTTCATAGATTTTAACTTGATATGAAGATTCTGTTGATATGTCAGTTTTTTCATTGTTGTTTGTTTAGCGTAAATTATCAAACACCATCCATTATGGAGTAATCTCTTTCCACCGTCTACCCCAACAAGATTTGCTTATTGATACGTGAAAATGATTTGGACATTGGTGCTATAAATTTAAGCTTAGGCAGTTTTTATGATGATCACATGATAAAATTACGATTTCATTAAAAATTTCATATATATTGAAGACCTCTATTTGCCATCTAAATGGAGGTATATGTACATAATCATTTATATTACAACATACACTATACAATGTATGAATCTTAACTGTCATGCCTGTCTCTTGAAATGGTTACTACTACATATAGTTTGATTAAACGCTTGGGTAACATTTTTTATGTGGGCTTATCAAGATACATATTGTTTTTTGAAACAGCACATCCCTCTGTAGGTAATCAATAAGATGACTTGCTATCAATACATACATTTTCACTTATGATTCGATACCGCACCGTAAAACATGAGTGTTTAGTGTTCGTGGTTGTGAGTCACTAAGCATTAACAATTGTTTTGCCGATGCTATATTGTTTACTTTTTTTTTTTTTTTTTCGTTATTATGGAAGTTGTTTTATTGATGTATCAAATATATTAAAATGAACAATTACACGTTGTATTTTAGCTGACAATTTATTTACGTGAGATCATTATAACTGCTGAGCTGTATTGCTTTATATTTACTTTCTATGTTTCAGCGTTATTTAAAGCAACAAAAGAGAGATACGGACGAATTGACATCGTCTGTAACAATGCTGGTATGGGCGGAGAGTCATACCCACAATGGGAGAAAGTTGTCGACGTTAATATAGTACGTAGTGTTTTAGACAATCATACGCAGGCAAAATACAAAATCTATTGGAGATTTTACTAATTGTCAGTGTTCAATTATTATGAAAGGATATTAGATACTGGTGGATGTGTCATTCTGCATAATTACATGTATTGTTCTCTTATGAAGCCTTAATGATAGAAGATAATTCGAACATGAACGAAATTTCACAGGCAAATTAGATTTGTAAATAGCAGCGCAAAATTAAGATAAATCACATTTAGAAATTGAATTAAATTTAGTTTTAATAAAAATTGAGAAGTTACAGAACATAGAAGTGTCATAATTTGTAATTGCAGAAAGGAATGACGCGGGGCACGTTTATAGCTGTTGAATACCTTCGGAAAGACAAAGGAGGAAATGGAGGCGTCATCGTCAATATCTCCTCGGCTGCAGGTACATACATATACGTACATTGAAACCTTTGATGATCCCGTCAATAATCCTATAGATATAATCCTGATATTATTATATGGATTTCTCATCCACATTCTTAATCAATTAACGTAGTAATAGTTTTCTCAATCTTCTACATGTTTGCAACCATATAATTAAGATATGTTGATGTTGAACGTGCACATGTTTTGGGATTCTTCGACCAGAGTAAAGTGCTCCTTACTTAACAGTGTGCAGGTAATTACTCATTTTACTAAGGAGATGCTAAGCTGTTTACATCTTATGTATACAACATTTTCATATGTTCTGTAAATGACACGTTCGCCTTGTTTATGAATTATTGTAGTCGCTGTAATGGCTTGACCGAATTGTTTATAAGAATGTGGTTGTTTACTAGTGTCGACATCCGCTGATGTTATCAACTGTTATCAATATATATCCCAATACATCTATAGCTGTATATCGATAATTATGCAAGAATATACAGATATCACTTAAGTTTATCATGTTGATGTCAATGCCACATTGTTCAAAGGGTGTATCTAATTCATCGTAACTATTCTTAGGGATAGGCATATACTTTAAGTAAAATTCGGATGCAGAGTAGGTTCGGTATTTGCTACTAGCTTGCGATTTTTTGTGCAAATTTATACACATGTCGAAAAATTCTAGGAAATATTTTTGGTCTAAAACATACATTTTGATATTTCAAAAATGTATCCTGATTTTAATAGAGTAAAAACTGTCCAAACAAAATGAAATGTTTCAAACTAATTAATCACTGACGCACTGGTTAGTAATATGTAGGGTATACGCCATTTAAGATGTTGTTTCCGAAAAGAACGCATTGTATATATTGCTTATATCTAAGTCAGATTTGTTTTCGTACTTGTATCGAGAGAATGAAATAGTCCTACTTTTTTAATAAAGGGTTTCGCTTCAGGCATCTAGACACGCTCCATAGTAAAACAAAACAGCGCATCACAGGAATTGTGCAGTTTTGATGATCTACTTTTAGTAATGATAGGATTTTAAAGTGTTTGAATACATTTATATGAAACGAGTGCATTCAAAAGTAGTTTCGAGATATTAATGTACCCATGCTAGGAAGTTGATCCTTTCATGAACATGACAATGTATAATTTATACTGATTAGGGGTGGAAATGGATGTCAAGTAACCACAAAAGACGATAACCTCGAATGTGATTATGATGTTAACCGCATCGTACTCACGTCATGACCGACTTGAGAACACAGATCATGTTTAAATAGTGTCAGTCTTATTAGGCATATGTCCGTGACAAACGCGTAAGAGGATTCAATGTGAAATTCAATACACCAACCAACCTACATAGCCTCCAGTATCATCGATTTGTCTGTCACCGAGAACGATATGATCTCAAAACAAATCTATACCTATAATTATAGTAACATATGTTATTAGTCTATGACAGCTTCAGGAGTTATCTAAATAACAATCTGGAAAGTACCTACAAAGAACATAATCATAATCCAAACTCGAATGCAATAAAACGATATGAACAAAAGACTTAAACGGAGACTCTTGAAAAGGTACAAGGAGAATAAGACCAGGTGTTCCGTAAGAGTTATCATCAATGACACCGTCGTGTAAAACCTGGTCAACCCACGTAATATTACATCTTGACTGAATTTATTTTCTCTGTTTAGTTCTAATAATATGTTCTGTTAACTTATAAGTTGATACGGACATTTGTTATTGTATTACATAACTATGTGGTGATATTTGCAATGTCTTCATCGCTATACCGCATAGCTTGGATAGGTCGCCATCTTGTTTCATAGGCTTCCGATAGGTCGTGTGTGTGTTTCCACATTGTCTTGCTCTGTGAAGTCTACTTTATTTTATACAGATTGGTGATATCAGCTTTTGTAACATAGTTTATTCAATTTCACATATTTTAATTTTAATTACGATAGTCAGGACAACACCCCTTTCGTTGTAAACGTACTACGACTCATTCTCGTCTTATCGCACTCGACGAGTCATACGTAAATTTCTAATTAAAACGGTACGACACATTTACTTAGACCATTTGACATTTTAGTAACATTCTTTGATTGCATAATCTCATATAAAAAAGTAATAATTGAAGAACTCTATTTATTCTTTAATTGACGATTTGTCATTCAACTATATTACATCGGAAACGACATTTCGTCCAGGAAAGAAAGGATTGAGTGTGAGAAATCTCAATTCCAACAACGAGGATTCCTTTACACACTTTGAGCACATGACGTGTTCCGTCACCATTTATGATACACAATTCAGACTGTGCGTCATATACAGGCCTCCCACTTCTAAACGGAACGGTCTCCGTAACAAACTCTTCTTTGATGAATGGTCTTCATATCTCGATCAACAGGTTGTAGCGCCTCGGGTGCTGATTATCGCTGGCAACCTGAATTTCCACTTGGATGATAACACTAATGTTGATTCCTGACAGTTCGCCGGAATCCTTGACTCCCGGGGGATGATACAACATGTGACAGAAGCTACCCATTCACATGGTCATACACTAGATGTGATTATCACTAGGGGAAATACTTCTCTAATCCACGGAGCAATTCTAGTGGCAGATCCATGTCTGAGCGACACTAAGGGAAACCTATCTGGTGATCATCTTGCTGTCTATGCCATACTAAATTGTGGTAAACCAAAACGTGCCAGAAAAGAGGTCAGCTTCCGGAAATCCCGCGAAATTTCTGTACCTGATTTCATCAAAGACATTCAGTCATCTTCAGTCCTTCAGACTACTGAGGGTGGAGGTGACTGTCTTGTTGAAGCATATAACTCTGGTATCGAGGCTCTGATCGAGAAACACGCACCTCTTCAGACAAAGGTAATTACTGTCAGACCTAACGCGACTTGGTACAACGAACAACTTCGTGATGCAAAACAATTGCGGAGGAAGACGGAGAAACGTTGGCGAAAGACCAAACTAACCATCCATCGCCAGATATACAGAGAACATTGTTGGGCAGTCAGTTCACTACTCATTCAACGTAAGAAGGATTATTATTCAGGTAAAATCATAGAATGTGGATCGGATACAAGACAGCTTTTTAGACTCATCAGAAACCTAATGGGACATACTGGTGAAATCGCCCTACCAAGCTGTTCATCTGAAAAAATCTTGTCCAACAAGTTTAGTGATTTTTTCCAGGATAAAATCAACACAATCAGGCAAAAGATTGATGCTGTGAACTCAACTTCCGACACTGGCATCTCTGCCATGGATGCCGATATCCAAATATCAGGTGAACCTTTGACGCAGTTCACTCCAACAACCGAAGAAGAATTGCGCAAGATCATTACAAACTCTCAATCGAAATCTTGTGAGCTGGACCCGCTTTCCATAGTTTTACTGAAGCAATGTCTTGATGTACTGCTCCCCTTGATCACCTTAATCATGAACAAATCATTAGCAGAGTCTAGGGTTCCATTGTGTTTCAAGAAGGCTAATGTAAGACCACTGCTGAAGAAGCCTGGACTGAACAAGGAAGAATTAAAGAACTACCGTCCGGTGTCAAATCTCCCTTTCTTATCTAAGATCTTGGAGAAGATTGTGTCCCAGCGACTTGAGGATCATCTTCATGCTAACAGTCTTCATGACAACTTGCAATCAGCCTATCGCACAGGACATTCCACTGAGACGGCCCTACTTTGTGTCTACAGTGATATTGCTGCCTCTCTGGATAACAAGTGTAGAGCGGTTCTTATCATGCTTGATCTGTCTGCTGCATTTGATGTTATTGACCATGGTACACTGTTCAAGCGTCTGGAGTACTCTTATGGGGTGACTGGTGATGCATTACGCTGGACCCAGTCTTACTTGAATGAACGACGACAGTGCGTTGCCATTGGATCAACTGTTTCAGACAGCAAAACCTTAGACTTCGGAGTTCCTCAGGGGTCCGTTCTGGGACCTAGAAAATACTGTCTTTATTCGAAACCAATCGGGGAGATTTGTCGTCATCATAACCTTCAGTACCATTGTTATGCCGACGACACACAAATCTACATGGTTATCAGACCTCAAGACAACTGGGACATAATAGTAGCAAGTCTTGAAGCCTGTCTTAATGACATCAGTGCTTGGATGAACTCAAATATGCTCAAGCTCAATCAGGAAACGACAGAACTGATCGTCTTTTCCCACAAGTGTCAACACACTAAAGGTCTCCAGTTAAAGGTCGGTGCCCAAACTATTGAGGCCGTCCAAGCTGTGAGAAACCTTGGCGTACACTTTGATATCTCTCTGAACATGGAGAAACAGATAAACTCAATTGCCAGTTCCTGTTATCACCAAATTAGAAACATTGGGTGTATCCGTCAGTTCATCACCACAGATGCATGCAAAACATTGGTACATTCTCTTGTTACTTCTAGGTTAGACTATGGTAACGCGTTACTCGTTGGTGTATCTGATGAACTAATGAGCCGCCTGCAGAGGGTACAGAACACCGCAGCACGCCTAGTTACCCGTACTCGAAAGAGGGACCACATTACACCAGTCCTTTACTTATTGCATTGGCTGCCCGTGTGATTCCGGTCACAATACAAGATTTTGATGTATACATACAAGGCAATAAATGGAACAGCTCCTGAATATTTGCAGGAACTTGTCACCGTTTATCAGCCGTCACGATCACTACGATCGGAGACAGAATCATTGTTGTGCGTTCCAAACTCTCTGACTGTGACTTATGGTAACCGGTGCTTTGGAAAGGTAGCGGCCACTTTGTGGAACAGCTTACCATCTGCTACCAGAAGGTCAAAATCCCTGGCCAAATTCAAGCGGGATATTAAAACCCACCTGTTTATGTCTGCATTTTAGACTCTCACGCAGACGTCCTGTATATACATACTATCACCACTACTTACTTGATTTGGTTAATGTGTTACATATGTTGATTACTGTGTTATACATGTTCTATAAATTTTGTAGTAAGATTATTATGTAATTGTGAAGCGCATTAAAGTATTTTTTTCAAAATAGATAGTGCGCTATATAAATGTTGTATATTATTATTATTATTTATTATTAAGTTGTCAAATGAGAACAAGGTTTAAAACATCGAAACTCATAGGCAATTGATAAAAGCTTGCTTAATGAGTGTTTGGCAACGAGTACATTCGATATGATATGCCTTTAACTTGAATCATTAGAATACTTAAAATAATTTCTCAATTTACTTCTTGTTCAAATATGAAGAGAAAAGAAATACTGGAATATTTTAAAAGAAAGTGAAAACCTAATATGATAGGAAACAAAAAACGGCTTCACCCCTGAAATATGATATGATCTTCGCGTCAAGCATCAAACAGAACAATGAAACCTTTCTATTGAAAATGAAAAATACACAAAAAATAAATTCATCAAAACACATCGCTATAATGAAGTAAAAAGGAATCGAAACGGGGACACAATAATTTAAATAGGTAAATAACTTGATCCATAACTGTTATCTCTGACATTCAATAGTATATAAAAGAGGGTATTAAGTTTCTGAATTGAGGTCAGTTTTGACAAACGGATTGTTGTTAGGACGCTGACATTTGTCAAAGATAATAGAGAGGCTGTATTTAACTTGACAGGATATAATAAAAATTCATTTAAAAAAATGAAGAATTTGCTTAAATTTGTCAATTATAAGCTATTTTGTATTTTAGTTTTTTTATTTTGGTGAAATTGGAGTTTTGTATCTTGACCTGTTTAAAACTCTATGGACACATTCACTTTATCACCATGCATATATTGAAATAAGACACGACTGTAAATTTCGACTACAAAACGTTTTGCTGAAAAAGTTTGCGTTGATGAAAACTTAATTCGTTTTGTCGTAACAAACATTTATAACTTGCGTCATAAAACGTGATCACTTTACCTATGTCCCATGTCTCCTTCATCTGATTCAAACAGTGTTCTAGCACAACCTTCTATGTTCAAGATCTTTATGAGGTTAAAACGTGTTTTGTGTATTGACAGGTTTGTCAGTCAACCCGATGTCACCTGTTTACACTGCTACTAAATCAGCCATCATAGCACTCACCAGATGTCTAGCGGTAAGTGAGATAATTTTCTAAACAGTATATTCGGTGGTAATGTTTGGTGAAAAGCTTGAATCTAAAATAAGTCAAGGACAAAATCACTGTGATCAAATAGATCTAAAACAACTCCTTGGTCCAGAAACAAACATTAGCTGTTCACATAAGGTGCAATAGATGAAACAAAATGTCAACTGTAACAAGGAAACAAAATTACCATTTTTACTTTTTTGATAATGAAATAAAAAACAGAGTTGTTTAATCTTTTCTCAGGTATTAAATATCAGTGTTTTCGAGTCTTCAAATAAACTCATTTCGTTTTCATATCCATCAAGTCGCAATAAGCTGAAAGTCACTGAGAAAATGCATATGGTCAAATAGATGTACAAAAATAAGCAACCTTTAGAAACCTGACGATATTTTTCCTGCGTTAACAAATGCAAGATTGTTATTATTACACAAGACAGGGTAATTCTATGTGATATACCCTACAAATGGTTTAAGTGGATTCTTCATAAACTAATTGATACTGCTTTACCTGAGAGTTAACAATTATGTATCGGAATGTATACCTACGATTTATTATTACATTCACGTGGAAGAATGTTTCTGGATAATGGAAATTTATCCATTATCTCATAGCTCACCAAACCCGAAAGGTCAATTAAACTCTCGCCATGTCGTGACTCCAAGCGTCTCGTCATCCGTCTATCAAATTTTCCTACAAATCACTAGTAGCCATGACTATCTGATCAAATTTGGTCAGAAGCATCGTTTGAGGAAGTGGACTCAATTTTGTTAAAATGGTGGGACTTGCCCCTTAGGGCCTGAAGGATGGGACCAGAAAACTGAAAGGTAGCAAATTCTTTGAAAGCCCTTTTCTGTAAAAATGGTTGAATTTTGTCAAAATTTCGTATAAGACATTATTAAGGAACGGGGACTCAATTTCTAATCAACGATTGGTCTCCCCCGCTTGGGTCGGGAATGGGGCCCAATGAGGATAATAGATCACAATTTATAAAATCCTTCATCCATTTTAGAAATATCAGTATTCTTTCCCACTTTTGTGTGAACCATCCTAGTGTAAGGGAAATCAGTTTGATATAAACGGCGGATCTTGCCCCTCTTTGCGAGAGGGGCGGAACTCAGAAGGAGAAAACAGAGAAAATTATTTGAGATAATTCTGTAGGAACATCAGGAATTCGTCCCAAGTTGGTCCGTATAAACGACGGGGCAGGGAAAATACAGCAATTTCTTTAAAATCCTTCTTCTGTAGGAATGTTGACCCGTTTTGGTCTGAAGCATGATTTGGTGCAGGAGTTGTTTTATGTTAATAATTTTCTTGGAGCCAGAGTGGTGGGTCCAAAGAGAAAATGGATGTATACCTTCAGAATTACTTTCCTTTCGTTTGAGAGAAAAAATTGCAGCCAAACAAAGTCATGTGAGCGATATAAGTCCTTTGGGGTTCTTATTATTCACGTATATTGATGCTTTAATGGAAGTGATGAAAAAACTCTATCGTGTTGAAACAGATCTATATATATATATTACTGTGCTTGATTTGGTATAGGTGAATGAGGAGGTGCGGAAATGTGGTATACGTGTGAACACACTGTGTCCGTCTTTTGCTGACACAAACCTTGTGAAGCAAATAGCTCCATTTTCACTTCATGACGACGCTCAGACGAAATCAGAAGTAAATGAGAAAGTCACTAGATTCCTGAACGCACATGGTATTATGACGTAAGTATTTTGTTGTCATTGTTGCTGTGTGTACATTCTTTGAGAAATTTGTATAATACACATTTGGAAATACGCTCGCTTTACATTGCGTTATTGGTTAAAATATAAAATGGATTGATAGTAAAAACGAGAGAAAAAAAAGAGAAAACAAATCAATGTTAGCGTTAACTTTTTCAACAATTTGAGATGCAAGTGCATAGGAGAACTCATAAAAAAGAATATACTCAAACGAGATCATTATGAAGAGCTTTACACTTCTCGACAATCTTCCTCAAACTATGAACCATTTATAAAGAAAAAAAAAAAAATGTCAACATAATCATAATCCAAACGTCTTCCTAAAATCTTATATTATTTTAACAAGTTGCTTATAATTGTTTACATGTATATACATCGGACAACCTTTAGTTTTGTTCTTTCTTAGATGTATATGTATTAGAGACGTCTTAAAACAGCTCCGTTTTGCTCATGTACAGATTCATTTCTGCGATAACAATAACTGCAATAAATAGATTACGCGCATGTGTCATAAAGAGTATAATGTTTTCCGTTCCGTGGTTTAAATGCTGATAATTTTACACTGGTTCTAACAGAGTAATTAAAACATCTGAGTTACTTTTTTTAAAATAATAACATAAAAGCAACTTGTGTTCATGAATCACTAATGTCTTCTGTCAATTGACCTTTGTTTCCTTAGGACAGAGACGGTGGCGGAAAGTTTCATGGAACTAGTTACAGATGAAACAAAAAATGGTGCCATTCTTCGAGTGTCGAAAGGAAAAGGAAATGAATATTGTAAGATCGATGTTGGTCAGGAGATGGTTGACGGATCTGTGTAGAAATCGATACCTTATGCATTGTGTTTATTGCAATCATTTCAATTAATTTTCCTCTGATAGATGGAATTAGCAAATTCACCTTCGTCTCCAATACGTATCTATTATACACTATACAAGTGAATGATAGTGTTATTCATTAAAATATTTTTATTCAATAATATTGTCGAGCGAGATACGTTATACTAGAGGAAACTACAAAATGAGAATAAAAACTGAATATCATAACACGCAGGTGCTGAACAATTGATTTATTTCATTTTGTTCGTACCATTATTTGGTATATCTACTTTCTGGAACTTTTATTAAGATACACATGAAAAGTGGTTGTGATTATCCGTTATTTGACCAATTCTATTACAGACCAACACCTAAAGTTGATATAAAGGCATGGCAAAAATAGCGATGCAGTGTTTGAAACACTGTAGTCTATGATTGCTTAAGAGAATTGATATTGAATAAGTCGTCTATGATAAAATATATCAACGTAAATGACAACTTCTAAGCCAAAGATTATAAATATTGTAAAATACTATCAACATTACTTTATAATGTGACCTGACCTTTTGGTTGTGAATTAGGGCTCATATTAAAATCTACAGCTGAATATATTTTTCTTTGGAATGATTAGTTGTTTTCATTAAAAATGTTGTGTATAGTATTTGATGTTGTGATCATATAAGCTGTGGTATATGTATTATTCAAGATGGTATAAATTGTTTATACAATTTTTATTTTACGTAATACCTAGGTATCTAATTTAGAGCAGTTATTTGTGCGTCCCTTCCAACTGATAACGTCAGATGTATGAAAATTATCATCATCCTCTTCATCTACATAAGGCAGCTTGGACTAGGAGAGCCATGTGGGAGAAAAATATCATATTGATATAAACGATAACGGGATAAACATTTTTGACATATAAATCATTATTCTTTGTATTTGAATTGATAGTCGTATTGACGAAACAGTGCTGCATGCTATAGTCATTTTATTTACCAATACGGCTTCTAAATTTCATTACAAACCTACATTCTGACAGTGTTGTCAATACGAATGAAAAAGTGCACTTACATTTTGTAGTTGTCTCCCCTGGTAACTGAAGTTTATGTACTGGAGAATTAAAGGATGTCAGTACTTTGAAATGCATCTTCTTTCTGAAAAACAATCAATATTATATTTATAGCATACTATACTCTAGAATATGCTTAGCGTTGTTTACATTGCGTGTGTGCTTTATTGATGTGCTTGCAATTAACCTAAACATATATATAGTTTAATTATGGAATTAAATGGACCAAAGAATGAAATCGTAAACTTTCCTTTTTAAAGCTTCAATATAATGGTCGATACTTAAAATCATCAAATACTTGGCATGATTATGATATTGTTTATATCTTCCAGACTGTTCAAAAAAATTACAGTCATCACTTTTATTATAGAAGCAAAATTTACATTGTGATGTATGCACACTGATCTTTGATCACTTTTCGATACTTTACCAAAGTGTATATGTGATATCAGAACTAATATTGTAACGGTTAGCGATATAATGTTACATCAAAGAAATTTTTAGATAAGGTTTTTGGCAATTTCGAGAGGTATATGTTTGTGCATAAAGTATGTAAATATATGAGGATATTGTAGCAATATATTTGTTTTTGCGTAACTTTATCTGACACGGGTTAGATCTATCCAAACAATTTTGATTTATTTACGTGTTTAATATGTTGTCCTGTATAATGTATTATTGTTCAGTGTATTTTTATGCAGTTGTTACGTCTGTGACAACACATTTATACAGATTTTACAAATACAAATTTAAAAACGATATCAGTTTTTGTTTTTTATTTTCTTTTTTAAGATTTAACACATCCAGTGATATTACTTTTGATATGTCCATACCATATCATTTATACAGCTTACAGAATTGATATCAACAAAAATTATCGTCTAAGAGGGTAAATATATACATCGTTAAATTGTATGGAAACACAGTGAAAATTGGTAGATACAGAGATAGAGGGAATATGGAAAGACACAGTTTGAAAATGTGAAGACAACGTGAAAATGGGAAGACATAGAGTTAAAAATAGCAGAAACAAAGTGAAAATCAGTCATGAATATCCGTATGAACTTCAGACTAGGTATGGTTTTAGTGTTACATTTTGTCGTTTGCAATAATTGGAAAACATCCATAGTAAGAACATCACTAAGAGTAGAAACGGGGTTATTGATGAATCTTCTCGTAAAGAAAGGTATCACAGTGATAAGAAAACATGACACAGGCTTCAACAGAATTAATCAGTGCACTATCCTTCGACTGTGACACAATACCGGTTCAGATCACAAAATCTTTCCTGAGGCTCCAACGCATGTCATGGTAGAAAAAGACAACGTGGATCTCAGAACATTTAATAATACAACAAAACAGACATTATATATATGTACAATATACACACGTCTCTCAAACAGCATGATAGAAATTATTCCGCGATACACATCGCTACCGCAACAGAATCAAAATGAATCTATTGGCGATTATTGGTAATTATTGGCGAATTCTGGTTAATATTTGATAAATACAACTAAGACATTAGATCGCGATGGTAACCGGTCGTAATATGCCAATACCCCTAACCTGTACGGATTAAGTTAACACACATGTACCAAAATACTTATATTTACAAATATACACTTCAGTACTAGCTATACAAATCGTAGTGAAACTGTAACTAATCCTATGTACATATTCGTCATTACAGGTCTATCCATATAATGTTTACTTGTGTAGATAATATCTTTATTACAAAAATTAATATATGCACTAAAATATTTATCTAATTACTTTGATAGCAGCATTCTGTCTTCGTACACATTGATTGAATGTCAATGTGTTCAAACATACGAAGGTTGACGAAATTATGTTTCCGATTTATTGTCATATTCATAGTGCTGTTTGGTCTAATTGCTTTATTTCTAATGTGATATATAAGTGCAAGAGGGATGACGTAGTGAAAAATAGCAATTTTCTCAAGAATTCTATTGAGGATCGCAAAGAGGATCACATAAAAACAACGAGCAAATAGATTTCTACCATTTTGTACCATGTATAGCAATAATTATCACATTTCAAGTGTTAAAAAAGCTGAAACATTTATATGAAAGCCGAAATTATGCCTGAAAAATGACGAAATTGTGATCGTATTTGTCACTGACGTTATTGCTATGAGGTGACATGGCTCAGTCAGGTTTGATCTTCAAAACACGACTAAGCGTTGTTTTCTCGATCATACACCAATTTATATAAGTGGGCCATTACTGTCTTACTACAGAATTAAAATAAAAAGGTCTTCATGTCTACGAGGGACAGACGTATTGCCAAGGCAAACGATACAAAATACTTGTTATGTCTATAAAATGTTGACAAAAGTTTTCCTTCCTGGGATTAATTTCTGTTGCTCAGATTACTACGCAGAAAATATTACAAAAAATGGCACTTGAATGTTTTTGTTTGCATAGCTTTATGGAAGTCAGATAGCAGTTGGCAGTGCAAGTTAAAGTGTACTGAAATTTCGTTGGCGCTATTGTACCACTGTAGGTAATATATAGGACAAAAACGCACTTATATTTAAACATGTATGTTTCAATCACATTCCACCTATATCAAACGGTAAACCTTGGAATCTGTTGTACTCTATGGCCTTGAAAATATTGGAGTTCTACTCTTTATTTTACAATTGTACAGAAGGCACAGGAAACATACACCGTTCTGTAACATTGTTGTGTGTTATATATCCAAGATGGACGACATGCACACCAGGTTCATCGTAATGTTACTTAGATTTATACTGTAAATCATATAGATTTCGTGAATACTTTATTTCGCAAATTTATCGCTTTAGACATATTCGCGAATACATGATTTCGTGAATGCAGATCAAGAACGTAGACAACATTATGTACGGTAAGTCAAAGGATATATTTATTAGGAACTAGTGGTTCTATACAATATCTCTAGTGACAACATTATGTACGGTAAGTCAAAGGATATGTTTATTAGGAACTAGTGGTTCTATACAATATCTCTAGTGACAACATTATGTACGGTAAGTCAAAGGACATGTTTGTCTCTAGTGACAACATTATGTACGGTAAATCAAAGGACAAGGTTATTAGGAACTAGTGGTTCTATACAATATCTCTAGTGACAACATTATGCACGGTAAGTCAAAGGATATGTTTATTAGGAACTAGTGGTTCTATACAATATCTCTAGTGACAACATTATGCACGGTAAGTCAAAGGACAGGTTTAGTAAGAACTAGTGGTTCTATACAATACCTGTTATGAAAGCGATAAGGTAAACATGCTGAACAATATTTAGTAACTGCATCAAACAGTTACATCTGTGTACAAGCAGATATAATGTAAATAATGTACACGTTGACCTTGCATTAAGTCACTTTTGATATTTGTTAATGATTCTCTATATTTTCGTACTAGTAGTCCTGTTATCTGGCTTTGACACGAATAATGCTCCAAACTCGAACTATAGTTCTGTATTTGTCTCAGTTATTTCTTCGAAAATGCCTCTGTTTTTTGTGTTATTGTACTCGTATGAAATGCATTGTCACCTCCAAACCTTGAGTCTTATTCTAACACCCATCCTACACGATTACCACATTGCTAATGAAAAGCTGTTCTACGACTCATGTGAAAGGAGCGGCTTCCGTTTACGTAGAATCATTTACTTAAATGTCATCACAATGTTTGATTTATCGAATTAACACAAACGTAGGGGTAATGTTTTAGACTAATTACGTCATGAACTTCGATCAAACTGCAGAAATAATATCGGAGCCAAGTCCTACGGACGATAAAATAGTTTTTTTTGTACGTACATTATACAAATACATGTATATAATTCTAAAATATTTTGCTGCTTGGTGTGGGCGTGTAATTATTAATTTTCTTTACGAGTTGATTTTCGTAGATCTTTTCTCTTACACCATAATACAAGTATATTATAATTTTGAATTGATCCGTTTGTTTACCACCACGGTAATGAACAGCTACAAAAGGCACCAAGACAGTACAAAAAGCCAAAAGGACAAATCTAGATGATCTATCGCGATAATTATCATATCTGTATAATATGTTGGGAGTCGGGGTTTCGTCTTAATTTCTGTGTGTAAACATCTCCCGACAATATAACAATACTGCTTTACATCATTAACATATATTTCCTGAGATTGGTTTGCCAATATAGTCGCCTTATGTTATTTATATATATATATTTAGATTTTTTCTGGTCCCAATTTTATTAAGCAAACAAGAACTGTTCATTAACAGACAGGTTTTAGATAATGAGTCGTTCTCTTGTCCAATGCCGGCGAGGCAAGTTTGTGCAACATCCGACTTCTTGCTTTTTATTTTTGTTTTTGATTGTTTTTGTACGTGTTCACACTGCATCTCAGTATCTGTTACGGATAGAAAAGGAGGCTAAATGTTAGATTTGCATACCAATTAAACACACACACACTACATACATTTCCTCAGCTTGACTAGAGCTTTAAAAAACGTGTTTTTTGTTTTAAGGCGTCAGCAACCGTGCTAAGGTCTTTTTATTGTATAGACTGTTTTTTTAACTTCACTAAGTACAAAGAATTTCAAATAATTTTGTTTACACACTGAAATGGAATGGAAAACAGTTGTCTATGTACGTCCTGTATCCGTACCTGTGAAGGGAGCTTTCGTCCGTCCCATGGCCAAGATATATCAAAGTATATATATTTCAGTGTGGTAGCATCACAAAGTCAGCATCAGGCCCTCACAATTACAAGGAGGTTTACATGATCATACACACATACTCAAGTGCACATACCTCGCATACATAGGAAGGCGTTTCCTGAAGTACCATCACTTTAAATAGGACGTTCAGTACATGTAGTATAAATTAATACGATAACAAGTATAGAAATAACTCGTCAACAATGGGCGATATAATAAATGATTGTTTATCATTTGGTTTTTCCTATTTAGAATTTACAGGAAAAATGCCCCCGTCCTTTTGGTTATACACTCATTGTTTTACCATATAAGTCAATGTTATAGAAGCCATATTAAGGATGACCAGTTCACATTGGTTATAAAGGATGGTACTTCCGGTTACACGGAGTGGCCAACAGTGCCGATAATACGGCTCTGATCAACAGGTTATGTACATACAGATACCTGTTATCATTAACTTAGTTTACACTTACTTATGAACCTATCGATTTTAACTGTACACATTTCGCTAACGTTTGTCATGAATTGTTAATAAAAGATTTACAATCATTATGATCATTTTGTGATGACTTACTTGGTGTTATGTTATATCATGGTAGCATAGTTCAGCTTGATGTACCCAGTATGGGATTCCTCAAGAGATGATGATGTCAGCCGATTATAAATGATGAACTCATAACCAGTTATAACGGATGCCACTTTCTAAAGAATCGTTCTCATCAAATAAAGATCATTAATATTACTAAATACTAGCACGACATTGTAACTCGTTACAATCCCAGCACACCGTTTGTCAACGGCTATTTTTGTCTGTATCCGTAGTGATAGATAAACAATAAAGTAGACCAAAAGCTACAGGTAACAACAATTAAGAAAATTTCCTAAGGTTAAAGGTAGTTGACGAGATGGAAATTATGCAATTATCAAGGCCGATATGTATATAATTTGGCCGAGATGTACCTGTAGACTACTTTTCTCGGAGTGTGACGTGCAATCGTTCACGTTGCGAACACATATATATTCAGCGCCTAGAGTGCAAAACATATCTAGATAAATGTAAAAAACCAGTTGATATTTTAATCGCTATCTTACATACAACTACTTGGGATGGCTTTTTGTCCGTTATAAAGAGTCTTAGGCGTCCATCAGCCGAGGGATTATCGAGATACCTAAATTGACACCACCGCTCTCGATTTAGATTTTTAACTTTGTATATGTTTTATGTTCTATGTATGTGATGTAATTTATGTAATATGTGTGTCTCGATAAAGGGGCAGGTTGCCTTGAAAAATTTGACAATTCGCTTGCCCGTACTGTTGCTATTACTTCATTGATCATATGTATATATATCAGCTGATAGAAACGAAAGTTGATCTGATCTTTAGGATCCAAACTTTGGATCTGGTGACCTTTGGTAACAAAGTTTCATTGCTGAATTGTGGGTATTTTACTACAAATTTTCTCAACAAAAAAGGTCAAATGGGCATAATATATGTAACCTTGACCTCTCCATGTAGACATGGAGTCTGGTGACCTGCTGTTTGGTTATGGCGAATATTACAAGAAGTCAAAGTGACCTTGGACTTAGAAGTTGATGAATTTTCAAAAAACAGCCTGATAAAGTTGTTATAAGCAAATGATCACAGACATATGAAAGGGAAAAGCTATAAAACGTCAAAGATAGTCCTAAAAAGATCACACCCTCAATGCAATCACTGATGTTGTGAAAGGAATGCCATGATGTATCTGATAATAAAGCATTGATAAAGTTTATCGATAGATTCTGTATCACTGTCAGTTGAACACGTACAGCAAGTTGTAGCAACTTAAATCACAAAAGAAATAACTTTACTACAATATTAAACAAATGTCGAAAATCATGAAACAAATAGACAATACATCTTTGGGTTAAATTTGAGTGTTAAAATGTATGTGGTAAAAAACTTCCTGACAAACATGTCATAGGTGATATTTGATTTGCATCAAAGTTAAGCAACTATAAAGAAAGCTAGGGAGCTAAATCATATAGAAGATGTTATCTTCACTCACTATCCATGATGTAGTGCACGAGATATCATATGTGACGTCACATTCTGATCAAGGTCACATCATTTAGTATTATAGTCGAGCTGTCAAGTTTAGCATATATAGTGTTCGTCTCCGCCATGGGTATCAAACGGATCTGTAACCCTGCCGTCATGTACACCAAGCGTGTCCCTGCCGCTCTCCTCTTCATCTTCTGTTGTATGATCATCAGCGTCTATGTTACATACTTTAACCATGGACCACCCGAGGACATAATGAATCGGAACAGAAATCAGGGACAAGGTGTTGAATCGTCAAACGATGACAAGGAATTGCGTCTCACAAAAAGAGACGAATCAAAAGATATTGGCGAGGAGGAAGACGGGGGTGACGATGAAGTGATCAAGGATGAAGATAATCCAGACTTTGTGGAGTCGAAGAAATTATGGGATGATTTTATAAAGGCAAACAATTATGTGTCTATAGGCGATCTCTACAGTGGCTGTGGTAAGTGTGTACATACTACTGAATATCCAACATCATGATAAATACAATATAAAAAGAACTTAGGCAAACAAAATAAAGAAAATCATGACACGTTAACATAACCTTAATTCAAACTCAATTCCAAGAGACTGGGGCAAAATATAAAACCCCTTCTTGTATATGTCTAATTATTTGATATATTGGAATTGTTTGACAATGATATCGTGGTTTACAGACAAACATACATACATACAAACACACATACATACATACATTATCAAATAAGGTCTAAATGACAGTGGCTGCACTATTCTTCTGGACAGAACTAGAAAAGTGGTATAATATTGAAAAAGGGTATAGTTCGATATTCATCCAGTGAGGTTTAACAGCCGATAAATATTGTGAGATAAGTGAAACCAAGCCAAGTGTATATCGTTAATAAAAAACCGATCACATTTCTTTGTCAACTGTGTGTTTAACATCATGTGATGATAACAAAAAACGCGGTAATTATAAAAATTACAACTTCCAAAGTTGAAGGTTGCGTGCGGATAACGAAAAAAAATCCAAATAGCAAATACCAAGTCTACAAACATCGAATGACCTGAAGGTTCTCAGGCCTTCTGTCTTGTCCTACCATGAATGGTTTAGACCCCCCACCCCCCACAACATGTCGTTAAGACAGTACTGTAGTATCACTTTAACAAACATGTTCATGTGCTATAGGAGCTATCATTTCGTGGATAGAGCATGTAAATAGATTATAGCTCTCTATGTCTTTATGTGTAGGTAGTAAGTGATGATAAACGTGAATATCTATCATGTAAGTGTATCGTGTGATAGATACACAGTTGAATGGGAAATAAATGTCGGTCACCTACTTGAACTTTCTTAAGCAGAATAATAGCCAGAATGTTGTTCCCCGAGTACATGGTGTTATTATATACTTATGTTGCATAAGTACCTCGGGACAAAGTCTCCAACACATGATCAAATGATTATTTTCCTAATACATATCAAGCTGCTTTTACTTTTAATATTGTGGTAAATTATAAAGTTCTGATCACAATATGAAATTTGGAATATTCCCCTTTTCCCACTAGCATTGTAGGTGTTCCTAGAATTATCTAAAATTACTAATAAGAAAGCTAAATATCCAAAATAGATTCGTAACATTACAACTTCAAAATACAAAGCTGTATATAATACCAGCTTAATATGCTAGCTATACCTTGTACAGTCCAACTGACATTTTATACCCTACATGCACGTCAATATAAAAGACTCACCAACTCGTCCGTCCTGTAAATCAAATAGTTCATGTTTATTGTTTAAAAGAAACAAGGGTGGTAAAATGTATCATAAAAACAAAAATGCATTTTGAAATATTCAATCAAGTGAGTTTTTTTTTAAATACAATGCAGTGTTAAAATTCAGTCATGCATCCTTAAACGTATGCATGAATGTATAGCTGCAAATTCACCTAATGCCAGTCTTAAAGACTAAGGCATTCATACCGTTAAATTGTGTACATGTACAGAAATGTTAAAGTCACTCCTGTTGACAGACAATTTCTTTGTATTTCAGAGGTAGGTGACAGAGTACTGGTCGGGAAGACGATAATGCTGCCAGATAAAAAGAAAGGAGGGATAAAATCGAGAACTTTCTTAAACTTTACATTTGGTAAGTAAACCATTGTTATAAACCCTTATACGAGAGCTGATTGATACGTTGTGACAAACAATCAATGGCACATATTATGCATCACTTCTTAGGCAGTTTAAAGAGAATATCAAACTCAAGCGCCGCGGAAAACTCAGTAAAGATGTGCTGTTCCACCAGGACAATGCACCTGTCCACAAGTCTGTCATTGCCATGGCTGCCATTAACGACTAGGGCTTTGAAATGATTGAGCATCCGCCTTATTTGCCTGATCTTGCTCCATTAGACTTTCATCTGTTTCCTAAATTGAAACAAACCTTTCTGAACGGTCAAGAAAACGACTTCTTTAGAAGTGGCATTGAGGCCCTTAAACATTGCTGGCTAAAGTGTAAAGATAATGAAGAGGATAATGTTGAAAAGCAATGCAATATGTCCGTCAAAATTCAAAACTTTAAATATGAAGCTCACACCTTACGAATCAGCCCTCGTAAATAGAATAGATACAACCAAATAATAATTAGGTATACCGTAATAGAAATGTTTAGAGGAACGTCTTGGTTACCATGACACGACTAACAAATCGTTAATGATAATAACACGTTAGGTACTATCACATGCTGACACATAATACATCGTGTACAAAACAAGTTAAATATTACGACACAAGGATAGGGTTACATACTACGACACACTAACACCTAATGCATCGTGTACAAAACAAGTTAAATATTACGACACAAGGATAGGGTTACATACTACGACACACTAACACCTAATGCATCGTGTACAAAACAAGTTAAATATTACGACACAAGGATCGGGTTACATACTACGACACACTAACACCTAATGCATCGTGTACAAAACAAGTTAAATATTACGACACAAGGATCGGGTTACATACTACGACACACTAACACCTAATACATCGTGTGCAAAACAAGTTTTAATCCACGACACAAGGATCGGGTTACATACTACGACACACTAACACCTAATACATCGTGTACAAAACAAGTTAAATATTACGACACAAGGATCGGGTTACATACTACGACACACTAACACCTAACACATTGTGTATGATATCGTGCTATATGTCACGAATCACTTATTACACTCGGTTACACTATAACAGTTATGTTTTATAACAAAACAACAAATAACAATTCGACTCGTCCAAGGTTCCTTTATACAGTACCGAGAAAACTAACTGCGCTTTGTCGATGAAATTTGTACACGAAGGCAGTGCTGTGCTTCTGGTATACTTGACATGAACGGTTTGATTG
Source organism: Ylistrum balloti (assembly GCF_031769215.1). Lineage (NCBI taxonomy): Eukaryota > Metazoa > Mollusca > Bivalvia > Pectinida > Pectinidae > Ylistrum > Ylistrum balloti. Next base: position 27,994 of record NW_026782244.1, read on the forward strand.
TGGAGTTTAACGTCATTGCAACAGTCAGGGTCATGAAAAAAAGGATGTCTGGGTTGGCACCTAGAGTTTAAAACAAAGCATAGAAATAAACAGCTGACAATAAAAAAAGTCAATTTATTCCAAAGCGATGGGGTAGCAGATTTGGTCTCTTCAATGTCCCCGTGATAGAAGACACGGAAGAAAATCTCTGATTTAGCAGAAAGCTTATTTAAAAATGTAACAATTTCGTAAGCCGTGCATTTGACCTCCTAACTTATTTTCGTACTCCAAAAATCGATTTAATTTTGTTACACCGGAGAAGGAATAATACTAAAACAGGAGATGTCTATACTTCGCAAGTACATAACTCATTCATTTCAGCAGAAACATTGGTTAGACAAAACCAGCCACTTGCCTCTTGGCAAATTCGCCTACACCAAATTATCTAAGCATGGAGTAAAATGATAAAAAACATTTTAGAACAGTGTTTTGTAACAGTAATTTTTGATTTGATAATGTGTACATGAATGCATTAAGAAAACTGAAGGATGCTTGCACTGTATATTGTAGAGGAAGACTACACGGGAGGAGAATTTGTCTTGGAAGTTAAGTATAATAACAAGGACTTATATGATAATCACTGGGATATGTGCACACTTGACGACCAGCAACCAGACCGGCTCATCTTCTGTCCATATAAAGCTAACGCTCAATGGTCATGGGTCAAGGACAAAAAGATTCCTGGCTATCTTCCAAAGGTAGGTTAAAAATAGTTCTTAGTCAAAAAGTTTAAAATAGTTCTTAGTCAATCTCTGCTAAATGTCACGGATAGTTCTTAGTCAATCTCTGCTAAATGTCACGGATAGTTCTTAGTCAATCTCTGTTAAATGTCACGGAGAGTTCTTAGTCAATCTCTGCTAAATGTCACGGATAGTTCTTAGTCAATCTCTGTTAAATGTCACGGAGAGTTCCTAGTTAATCTCTGCTAAATGTCACGGAGAGTTCCTAGTTAATCTCTGTTAAATGTCAATTTCTGTCACTAAATGTCACGGAGAGTAAATGTCACGAAGTCAATTTCTGCTAAATGTCACGGAGAGTTTTAAGTCAATCTCTGCTAAATGTCACAAATACTTTTAAGTCAATCTGTGAAATGTCACGGATAGTTCTTAGTCAGTTTCTGCTAAATGTCACGGAGAGTTCGAAGTCAATTTCTACTAAATGTCACGGAGAGTTCGAAGTCAATTTCTACTAAATGTCACAGACAGTTCTTGTTTCAAGAAATTCTCTGTATTTTGCATGATTATCTATATATGTGGCTGAAGATATACTCCAACAATATACAATTACTATGGTACCCTTCACTCAAATATGTTTTTATTTGGTTCCCGAAGTACCGAAAGTGGGAAACTAACAGATAAATTGAAATCTATTTGTTTGTTTACATCAGTGACATTGTTAGATTAAGAGAAAAAATTCTCAATAAGATATGTCAGGAATTCGGAATTATATCAGCAGTTCATGAAACATTATTGTAGAGTGCAAAAAGTAAAGATGTCTTACGTTACGATACACACCTGCTTAGAAAATTTTCATTTTTTTAGATGAGATTTAAAAAACATTTCAAAATCAGAAAGTAAGGAAATTTGATATATCTTACTGCTTTTTGCAAATATATATTGCAAATTGGATATGGATTTCTTAGTAAGCAATTAATTATTGAATTGTTATATTGCATCATACTTATTTGTCTACAGGGACGGTACGAGACGAAAGCGTATATTACAAACCAGGACGAAAAGCGTGTTCTGTGTGGATATTCATTGTTCGTTCTTTAATGAAGCACTCCTTCCATTGAGCTATCTCAGGACTAACCTAAAGATCTGTTTACTTCCGACGACAACATTGTTAGTTACTAACCACTATCTTGTGTGGTGGTGATACGGTTAGAATGTGTTTGATGGGGATTGCTGATATGATCTAGTCAGAGACAACGAATGGTTAAACCTCCACTACATAACGATATTTATACATGTATTACACATTAATTCATTGCATCGCTGTTAATGACTAAATAGTCTATTTTATTTGTGAATACGTAATTAGTTTTGTTATCAAATCAGCTCTTGTTGAACTTTGTTCAAATTTGCGGAGTTTTCATTGCACGATGTCATATATTGATTATCTGTGAGTATTTGACATATTCTTTCGTGTTCATCATTTTTTAATTCAAGTTACAAAGTGAAAATAACAAATTTATTCAATTATTGGGCTAGGACACCTCCCCGTCTAGATTTTGATTTTTGTTTCGATCACTTTGGATTTTCCTCAGTCGCCTCCAAGACTTCAAAATTCAGGCCCTTAGCATCAAGGACGTGTCCTAGAAGGACGAAACAGCTGTATGATGCAGATTGATTACTATTTGGCTCTCCCGTATTTATCTCTTAAGTTTGTATTTAAAAGTGTCCTTCACTTGTGTTTTTGCACAATCTTTGTAAGTCGTAAATGTTATCTTAATGTATGTATGTTATATTGATGATAGTATTTTGTAACCATTGAAGTAATATCGAGATAAGAGGAAAATGTGAGAAGTTATTTGTGAGCTCACAATTTTCTAAACTTACTGATGTTTTTTAGAAAGCAACAAAACAGTTGTTTTAATTTGATTTGTGCCTGGATTTTATTTCCATGTCATGGTCACAAGCATTCTCGTTTTCATGTTTATCTTAATTTATATTGATAGTTAATTTCTGTATGTGACAAATGGCCTATTAAGGATATTACACTTCACGTGACACACGTCTATACACGTATAGGTGATGTTGTCGAATACCTCGAACTCTTTTTACTTGAATACCCTGTATAATTCGAAAACATTCGTCGGTCCCGGCCAAACTTCACACGAAACATTCGAACTTACTTAAATGAAATATTTGTAAAACTCCAAGTTTTCCCACAGTCCAGGCGAATTCGAGATAAAGAGGTTTGACTTATAACTACCAAGATCAGCAACACTGATGAATTCAAAAATTATTCTGAAACGAAAGTATTCATCGAATTCAATTTGATAAAGATTACGGTGTAGATTACAAGCCAGTGTATCAAACCCCTCTAGTGAAATATATTGCAGTTCGTACAGCTTGTTATCTGCTCTTAATCTGCAATACTAATATAGAAAGTGTATTGTAACTTGCCAAAGATGTATGTGTTATATTTTATAAGGCATAGCAACATTGTGGAATTCTGTGTTGATATCTGAAAATATATTGAATTCATTGTTTCAAAAGTATACAGAATAAAAGTGTTGCAAATAATTGGGTTTCATTATCGTAATGTTGTATCAAGCTTACTTAACTATAAATATCATTTTAATCAATGTTGATAGCAAGTCAGAGTGGAAAAATGTCTACATTGAATGAATTTTTATTTGCCATAATAGAAATCACGTAAATAGGACGTTCAATAAAAATGCTGATACTCCTAGATCCCTCGGTGATCTAGATCAGGATAACTGGAACAGATAACTGGATGTATCATCACGATTTAACTGGGATCATTAACGCATCATCAACGTATCTCGTATCCAGTAATGTTCCACTGATATCTGAAAATATCGACGTATATGATGCGATGCCAATAAGACGAGAAAACAGCAAAGCTTCACTTTCGAGAGAAAATTATAAAGTATATTTGTTTTCACGATCGACCTTGAAGCTGACAATGCAATTACGGAAAAGCAGCTGACCTACATCTGTACTTTATCTAAGGATCAGGGATACCTGTAACATCGCCGGGGATATAGGTACACATGGTCACTGATTTCAGAGATAACTATTGCTATAGAATGGTGTAATATCGTCTCTCTTTAATGTTACTGAACAAACTTTTTTGACGAAATTATCAATATATATATATATATATATATGAATATCTACCGATGATAAAATAGCGATAGGAGACATACTTGACTGATGACCGTAAGTATAATTTAACCTGACAACAAACATAACATCACTGGTGTATAACAAAGTCATCCTTACTAACCTTTGACCTCTAAGGCATAAAGCAAGTCTTGCTGATATCATTAGCTAAAGTAAAATATATGACGTTTTATAATCCTAAGCGACAATACTGTAAAATTCCAACTACTAAAGGGTTATCAGACAACAAAGACTATCTATAGATATAAACTGAGGCAAGTTAATTCATGTACAACAGGGACTTAATTCCCAACCTATGGGGAGACGGCAAGACGTTTCAACTAGACGAGGAAACGTATAACCATTGCTAGGTCATAACTTAGTCAATACTTCTCCCGTCTCGTCCATCAAACACTCAATGGAGATATGAAATATTTCTATATAAGGTAATGTATGTGTTACTAGGATTTAGAGCCCTTAGAATATATATAATAAAAAATATAATATATATATAAAGATATGCACAATTTTCCCTTGTTGGGAGTAACCCTTGTGACATATATTTGGACCGTAAGTTTGGAATTCGTGCCAAGTCCCTGTGACATGTATCATCTAAAAACAACTCTTCATACGAGAAACCAGAATACCTGAGGGAAATCCACATGGGCAGGGGACACCCATACGTATTTTGTCCAGGAAATCAAAACTGCAGATTATGGAAAGAAATTTTGATTTGGAAACAAAGAAATCTGAGTAATTAGATTTGTTTCGAAACAATATTTCCTATGGTCCATGTAAATAAATTTCAATGTATGTTAATTAGATTTCAGAACATATTCCCTTAAAAATAAATCTTAGCATTATTAACTATCTCTAGTCACACCTGACTTTTATTTTTATTGAAGTTACCTGCACTTGCCTGTTCAAAACATCAGCTTCACAACAGCCAACACATAGAATCATCTTGCCTTTCTCAAACAAATTCATATTCAACATTTGTTGTATTTGTAAAGGTTAAATTTGCCATATGAAAATTTTCTGAATTCTCATATAATATAAAAAATTCTGCTATGACTCATTCAACTGTTTAGGCTTTAAACCATTAGTCTTTTGTAGTTAGTGAAATTGATATCCTTTATTTATTTTACTATAAGTCTTCCTATAGAATCAAACACATGAAGGAGTGTTTCACACAAACAATGCTGATGTAACTGCATTTAGCCTTCAAACCAGAGCAGTAGTTCACCATTAGTTCACCATTAGTTCATATTTAAATATAACTAGAAATTTGCATAATAGCAATAGATAACAGAGATAGGAAAGTCGACATTGATCACACACATATAGCGAGTCATTTATCAAGTTGAGTGTTGCCTCAATAAGTGCTTGTCAAACATTTGTATCAGTTGGTTTTGAACAAGGTCATTGACATTCATCTCCGTGTTAGTAATAAGAAAGTCAGCATTTTTTTCATGAGTCCTGCTTTTATTTCAACATCCGTTGATGTAAGTGATGGATGTTAGATAAATTTTAGTACATCCCTGCTCACAAAGACATCTTGTATTGCAAAAAGCATTAAAAATCAAAAGCAATACTTTGCTATAACACAACAACTTAAACAATGGCGACTTGCATGGAAATAATTTCGTACTTTTGATTATAATTTTAAAGATGATCAATGAATGAACAAGTTTGGCTTGCTCAGAACAATCATACATAAGTTTAAAATATCTGATTTTCCAATTATCTATCATATATTCTGTTTGAATCTGATCTTCAGACAGCCTTAAATAGTACTTGAACAATGGAATATCAAATATGTAACAAAATAAAAAGGTTACAATATAAAAATATATTTCTGACATTTGATTTACTGAATAGTTCCTAAGTATAGGCTGTTTAACACATGTTTATTTAAATCCATACAGTTTATATGATGTTCATGTATAAAAATAATCCAAAATTCGCTTAAAGCTAAACATCATTAACACATTTGTTTCATTAAACATACGTCAACTACAGGTACAATGATGCACCTAAATAATCTATTAGTATATACCATTTTCTCTCAGTGAAAACTTCTCTAATCTGCAATTTAGGGCAAAATTCATTAAAATAATAACTACCAAATATGGTCATGAAATTAAAAATATATGGTTACATTATTAACTTTCAACTATGATTTGCAACTACTCCAAACTCAGTGTCTCCTTAATGCATCTTTTTTCTCAGTAAATAGCCCATGTAAGTCTCCTTATTTGTAATTTTATGTCTGAGACATGTTTGTGAAGTTTGAGTATCATGTTTCCATAAGTAAAACAAGCATAAATACATGTTGTACATCATAACAAGTGGATAATACAATATATTACATACCCAATAAATGTATACAGTAGTGATTCTTTTTAATATATCAAGTATATATCTATTGTAAATCTTCACATATGCTAAAGCAAATTCCACTGTTTCCAAGTACATGTTAATCAGTGTTGAAAATTCATTCCTACAAATAACATACATTCACAAGTCAGAATACTTCAAAACTTTAAATCCACAACAAGCCTCTTACCAAATATAAAAACAAAATATAACATGGCATGTTATGACAAAATTTACTAGACCTGAAGAAAGATTTGATATTTCATAAATGAGGTAACCCCAGTGGAAGACCTGGTAAAATATTTGGCAAGAATCAAACATCTACCCTCCCAATCCCTAAATGGTCTTACCACCCCATTCCCTCTTTCTCTCTCATTTGAAAATAAGTGAATCAGGGGTTTTAATTGATGAACTATATCATGGATAAAATAATATTAAAATTGCTCACCTGAACATCACAATATATGTGGAGACTTTTTTACCTTAAGGATGTATGGGTCATGTTTTACCAAAAGTAGGACAAAAATCAATATAAAATAAATTCTGACATAACATTTCAGAAATTTTGGATATTCATATACTTTTTTACCTTTGGCCAAATGATATTTCATTGAAATTTTGCTTCTGAATTACATTCGGTTTTGAGTTTTAAGAATTTCAAAGTTTTTCCATTGCTCGGGCACAAAAAGTATATCTCGGGTATACATTGTAATTCTGTAAGTCTTGGGTAGAACTCTTCATGAATTATCACTGCTACTCACAGATTTGAAATATATGAATTTGGTGTATCAGTTTTCTTTGATTTTTAGGTTGACAGAGTTTTGTGTACCCTTAGCTGAGCTAAAATATGTAAACTATAAACAATGGAATCCTAATGTAGATGCTCCTATATACTTAATCATAATACCATCAAAACATCTGTGCAATCAACATCCTTCATTTGAGATATTTTTCAGAGATGATATGCAATAGATCGCTGTAATTTTTTTATCACTTGAAACATTAATCTGAAGTTAAAAAGCAATGCATCTAAAGTAAGTGTTTTTTATCCACGACATTTCCTCAATATAATATAAGAATTCATCAAGATGTATTGTTCAAGATATCCAACATCACTTTGACAAAATGAAAGACATTGGTTATGTGGAATATTTCAATTTGATGTGATATGCATCCATTTCTGCCAACCTGATCAGAATGTGTAATGGAACCCTGTATTGTACAACATTCTGCCAACCTGATCAGAATGTGTAATGGAACCCTGTATTGTACAACAAATGACTAGAATACAGTCTTAGATATGAAAATGTGGAGCACATACATACATGTATTTAAGTAACTTTCAAATTTACGGCTTAACATAATTTTTTTAAACTTTTGCATCTTCAGAGACCCATATGTCTATATAGTGATAATTACAATGTAATGGGTTTGCTTTTGCATATTATATATAACATATACAACACACAAAATATGCTTTCAATAATATACAGGATAAGAAGATTGGGAGAGGTTCATTTTCAAAATGAAGCTAAGTTAATTTCATGAGTTAATGAATATTTGTAGTAAAAATGACTGCTCTATGAACGAGTATTCATATCGATGTAATTTTTCTATATTTGGTGCTGTTGTATTGTTTCTCTCTTCACATGATACAATGGCACGTCGTGGGACATGTAACACCATAAATGTTCCAAACTCATGAAATACATCAGACATCACATCTAACATCCTTTGTCGTTAATACATCAAGTTTAAGTTGGAATGTCTCACAGCATCAAAAGTCTTGACTTTCTGTCCTGTAGACCTGATACCTGTACATTTGTCTTTTATCATATCGTATAATAAAGTAAGTAAATGTACTTGTTACATATCATCAATGGGAGACAATTATCAGAAAGCATCCAGGTAGTCCCACTTCATTTTCACATGATGATTTATACAAAAAAAATTCTACTAAAAGCAGTGTTCAATGTTTGAATATGTTAGCTGTACATGTGTACACTTTTCATCCAGCACCAAAAACAAGTAATGAGCACATCAGTATTGAGGAAGTGTCCTAGGCATCATTAACTATCTCGGTAGTCCAGAATTATAAACACCTTTATATCACACATCAAAACAAAAACCATACACAAAGCTATCAATATGTTTATATTACAAGGGACACAGGAGATGGAACACCAATATATGATGAGGCTCCTCCATATTTCATATCCTTTGTATTTATACCTTCTGTGATGGGGCTTTATTGAATGCTGTTGGGTACCCATCTGTGATTCCTTCAAGAAACGATCTAAGATAGAAGAGAACCAGGATGCTGGTTCTCTGCAACTCTGTTGAGAGTCCCAACCTGTTCTATCCAACCTTTCATACAGTCTAGATGTACATCATGATTAATGATGCTTTCCATCATTCAAATTTGAAAATAAATATGCATGTACCAATAGAATTTTTGACATTTAATATCACATAAAACAGTTCAGATATAGTCAGTCATCAGCTTGTTATAATCAGAAACTGCAGTAATAAAACATAATATGAGTCATTGTCATAAATGATAAATACAGTATTTATAAGATATATGCAAGGCTGGTAATTACTGAAAAAATATATATCTTGAGATAAGGCATACTGACTCAATGCTTCAGACTTATCTCATTTCAAATCACAGTAATCTCACTGGGTATTTTGTTTACTTCTATGAAAATATAAGACCATCTAGCTCTCACTTCACTAGTCCCAATGATTGCATACAACGTTTTGTAATAGTACTTCTCTAATTTAAATATGTAACTCAAAAACAAAATGAAAAAAGACACCAGTTCACAGCATTTTTTTTTTCAACCAAAAGCCCTCAATTAAGTGTATTCAATAACCAACAAATCTCTCAATTTTATCTCAGACAGACAAGGCACATGATGTTCAATCCATTGTACTTCAACAGCTAGGCCTCAGATGTAGATCAGTCAGTGCAATTCTCAGAAACCAAAATTTATAAACCAGAACACAAAACACTTTCAAATTTCTCTTGGTTCACTGCAGGAGTAAGTACTACTTGGCCGCAGAAAACCACTTGATGGGGAAGGGATGGAGAATCACTGGTGTCTCGGAAAATTCCAGTTTCTGTTAGTAAAAGTATCCTTCCATACAGATTTCCCAATGATTTGTATTTGTCATGCATACTTCACAACTAGTTAAACTATAGTTATAATGCTAGGAAACATGTCAGCTGATAAATCTTGTGTTAAAATCTCATGTTGTTGCAACAGAAGCGATAAAGCTGTCACATCGTGATTTGCATGAAGTCAAATATGGCACGTTAGAGTTTTAGTAATTCTATGGTCAGAACTTGAATGAATCAATTTTAGTTCTGACAATTGGCTAGCATTCTCCTTTTATCACGGAGATAAAATTCTTCAGGGAACAAAAAAGCACTGATTTTGCACAGAAAGAATCACTGCTGAATCTTCCACATACTAACAGTTTTGTCCTGTCCAGCCATCAATAAGCTCTTGTTCTTCAGATCCAAACACGTCACAGCATCTGCAGGATAAAAGCATACATGTGATAAGTCCCTGTGTAAATTGGAGTTCAAATAGATATTTTACCTTCTCAGTATTAGCTATTGAAACACTTTGTGAAGAGCTTAAATTTGTTAAATTACACAAACACACCACAAAGTGATATGTTTGGATAATATTATATAAACAAATAAATCAACAGTACACTTTTTTATGAATTTAACTTAATTTACAGAAAATCAAACAGCATTTTTCAATAGAGGACATCTGCAGTGCTGATTCTGATTCAAATATGTTGAGTATTATGTTGATAATGACAATACATACCAGTATGTGCAGGTAGTGTGCTAATTATTTGACCTTTGTCCATATCCCATAGTTGAATACTTCCAGATGCTTCACCAGTCAGCAGAAGACCACCAATCCACTTAAAACACCTGTAATAGAAATATTCCAACCAGTTTTATATTCCTGGGAAGAGGTGCGGTAAAACAGTGGTAGAACAACATCTTGTAAACTTCATTATATATCCATAAAGTGTTTCATGCCTTCTGTGAAAAAAACATCCTATCTGCTTAAAGACTTTTGCTAAACCCCAAAAAATCTTAATCATTGCTAAATACAACTGTGAACAGTAATCTGGGTTTGCCATATAAACATTCCAACTAATGATTACTTGTAAAAGAAGAAAATCAGTGAATTGTATTTACATTATATCATATACGAATTTGAATCTGTTAGCCTTACATGCACTGTGTCTGCAGGTGCCTGACCAGTATTTCTGTCCCTGTCTCCAAGTCAAGAACACGCAGAATGTTGTCATCTCCACAACTCAATATACGTCGGCAGTCTGTTGTGACAGAAGTAATACTTATCACTCAGAAGGAAAAAAACAACACCAATTTATGTTATTATAAAGGCATAATTATTGATGTACATGTTGATCACCAACAACTCCAGCTATCTTAAAGAGACAGAAAAAGTACCAAAGCAAAAGATTGGTCCACATAATGAGGAGGGGTGGTTATAGAATGATAAAAACAGGGTTATAAATATTCCTTAATGAAAACTTTGTCTAGTTTTATTTTATATCAATGGTATCATTACAGTTATAAAAATGTAACAAACCTGGACTTAGAGTAACATCATTGACTTTACCATTGTGAACTGAAAACACAAAATGAAGAAAAATTAAAGTAATTATTGTTGCTAGATGATATACCTTCAAGATAAAAATTATCTTTAGAATAAAGGGACATTACCCAGAATGAAAGAAACACAAATCTGTATTTAAGTATGCAGTAACTTAAGATCTACCAAACAAGAGTATGCATCTAAGGCTTAACCATATAACTCTGTTTGATGGTGATGTATACTTCAAATGCACATTCTTATTCTATTTGCTGTCCTCACCTTCGAGGGAAGCTATCTGATAACCACTGGAGATAGACCAGACATTGATATGTCCTTCTATTGTCCCAGTAACCAGGAGAGAGAGTCCCTCATCAGTGGACTGGCAGTTTACTCCAGCATCATGGTCCAGCTGGCCCTGGTAAATGTATAGTAGTTATGCAGCCATCTATCCATAATTTGATTTACGGCAACATCAAGTATTTCCAAACTTAATATTTCATAATGAAGTTAATTTTAACTTGGATGAATTCTCAAAAAGATTATACTTCCTGTTAAAATGTAGGGGAAGATTGAGAAATGAACTATTGGTGAATAAAGTACTGTTTGTATTGTCACCAGATGTATTGATAAAGCTATACTGCAAAGAGCTAGATTGATTATCACATTATATATGTTGTGATGTCAACAGAGATACTGTCAAATATACATTTTAATGTATTATCAAATCAAACCGGTTGCATTATTACCGGAGATGTAGTCAAACACATATTTTGATATAGCGTTATTATCAAATTATACTTGCTGTATTGTCAACCAATGCATTATCAGACATAAAGATTGATGTACAACAGTTGAACCCATCTATCACAAGGAGTCGCAGACCTTAAGTTTATCACATCAGATTTATTTCAGACAAATGGAGTGTTTTAATATAGACCTTTCTAAATATCTTATTCAGTTTCAAAATGATTCTATACTTACCGCATACTCAGCCACTGTAAAAGGGGTTGATGCACTTGGAGGGATGAATTTCCAGATCTACAAGGTTAAATTTGTTTCAACATTTAATGTTTTTCTAATAAATGCAGTAAAATCAAAAAAAACATATGATTTACCACTTTGTAACAATAGTGAGATATGATGGAAACATAATCATTTAAGTGCCACTTAAAAACACTACAACTACTTCTTGCATTGATGATTTTGGAAATAAAATATTCTGAGTGCAATTTGAAAATCCCTTTTTATCACATTTTGATCAATTAGACTCCTATCTTCATATAATGATAAAATATATTACAATGGACATAACAAAATATTTCTAATTAATTTTCACTTCTTACCCGTGAACAAATTTAGCTATTTAGTTTAAGACATGTGCAGAATATGATTTTGAAAATGACCTTGACATTGTGTTCCAATAACCTTAGTTTGCGACTAAGATGTTGATCTTTCCATAAAAGACTATGCACAAACATTGCGACCTTGATTTTTGTCAAGTGTCTTAACTTGATGTTAACTTTGACACTCTAATTCAGTAACAGATATTGACACCCTGATTTAAATATTGATCTTGACATTGTAGTCCAAGCACTTACCTTGACAGTCGAGTCCCAGGAAGCTGTTAGCAATTTATTGCTGCTCCAAAGTATATTAGATACTGAAAACAACGATTGAAAATTATAATCAACAACACAACATCTGATGAATTATATAGCCATGGATAAGGAGGTATAGTAATCTGTACCCTACTTCATCATGTCAACTAGAAAGAAAACTAGTTTTTATTTTGCTAATTAATTATCAAAGAGTTGCAATTTAAATGAGGGCATGAAAAGCAAATTTAACAAAAAACATGTACTTAGTAAAGAGAAAAAGAGAGAACAATATATGAATTTTTTTAACATTACTGAAATTCCTATTTATGATGAAACCTGTATACAAACAGTATGATGGTATACAGTCTAGTGTATATACCTGCATCATCATGAGCACACAATGTATCAAGGACCCTTCCAAACTCAATACTATAGAAGTAGCTGTAAACAAAAATCATATTCTGTAATTTAGGATCATAATAAATGTAATCACATTAAAGACATCCAAATAACTCACCATACAATGATTTATCAATGCAAGTAGTTTGTATTAGTAAGGTAATTATTTTTCTCAAAGATGATAGCAACTTTATATATTTTACAACAATTACAATGTACAAAAAAATTATAAGCTTATATGTATTCACTCTTATTGACCCAGATAGAAGCATGCAAACGGTCTTAGAGGGAGGAAACCAGGACACTTTGTCAATACGAGTTGTGGTCGGGCAGGTGACACCCATACCTTTTCGTTTTCATTTACGGAATTCAACCCCCAAAAGTCTAGATTAAAAGGAAAAGCATTTCCACTACACCACCTGGCCACTCTTTTTCTCTAATAAACCAAACAAATCACCAGATTCCATCTATACTTTCTACTTCACTGTTAGGTTGAAACAAGAATAAAAGAATAGTCTCTTTCCAAAAAAACATGTAATTCAAGCTGATAAAAATCCACATAAAGAAAGAGAATGTACTCACACATTATTGTCCCAGGATCCTACAATGATAGTTTTATCATCTGGCATCAGCTGACAGGACGACAGGGCCTATAATCACCAAGCAGTATATCATACATATTGTTTGTGTGAACCATCTAAGTGATACACTTTCTGTTACTGTCACATCTTTTTATTATAATTTCTAACTATTACTATCATAATACTAATATGTTCATGAACTCTTTAATGACCATTCAGTGGTATTTCTCCAGCATACTATTAAAATAATGCTACTGGACCCATAATTAATCAAAAGTTATGCTCCTATATTTTAATACTAATCAGTACATGCCTATCTATGAAGCTATTTGCACCAAGTTTTATCCTTCAAAGCTAGGCATAAAAGACTGTTTAAAGCTGATAAAGGATAATGCACTTATAAGTTACGGTTCCACATAATTATTATGACTACTTAACTTCCTAAAATTTTATTCCAATCACATTAAAAGGATAAAAATAACAATTCATTAACACAATTGTATCAAGTGATTCCAGCACCTCCCACATTTTTACTGTGTCATAAGATGGCCACTATGACATTGACTTGATGAAATTATTAGACTATGGAACACAAATAATGTCAACAATAACACCTTCAACTAATTTATAATTGTTTAGACAGGTTTTCTCCCTTTTCCTTGCAAATAAAATTATTTTGCAGCAAAAAATTCATACCAGAGCTTGTCCATAAAGTATGTACTACACAAAAATTGAAGAACATGAACTAGTTTTTCTGTGATAATTGACATGATTACACAAAAGGTTTGAATAAAATTAATTTGGGAAAATTTTGGTTCTACAGACTTTGAAAAAAAACCAACCTACCATAGTGGAAATATTGATACTCCTAAGCTGTCGCTGGTCTTCCAGTGAATACATCTTCAGTAGGCTATCTTAAAAACAGAACATTTTATTGTAAATACAATCAAATCTGTGTCATACTGATACTCTCAAATAAATAAAATAATACCTTTTTTGAGTTTTTTTTACAAAGGAAATGAAAATAAGACTGACCAATGTTTTGATTAAAGCATTATACAAATCAATATCAAAGTAAAACCAGCAGCATAAATCTGTTAGTGTATAACTGAGTAAGTCTACTCACCCTGTGAAACAGAAAATATGTTTTTTCCATCACTGGATAACTTAACATCTGATACACCACTGTAAATAAACATTAAAAAAATTAATTAAAAATCTTCCTGCATTAAAATCAAAGTAGAGATGAAAAGGAATGAGATTAGAGAAACACCTTAATCATTTCCAATAATTCTTAACATCATCAGTGTAGAAAATGTCACCTAAATGATGCCCCACTCTTTATGAAATCATTTGACACATTCTAAACAAACTTCAAAATAACTTTGGCATAAAACAATTTATGAAGAAATTGTGATGCTGTTAATCATCATATGATATATGGTTGAAGGAAAATGCAAAGTCACAACTGTAAGGAAGTACTCACTCTTTGTGCAGGGTATATTTGTGGTACAACTGTAGAGATGCCAAGTCTGTCAGTGATACGTCACTGGTGCTTGCAGTCTTGTCCTCTTCTGACACTGATTTTTAACAACATAATGACTTTTGAATCCAAAAGAACTGTATACATGAACATCAAAATGATAAAAGTAGATGTATATATTTAGTAATGATGGTTTCCAAATCGGTTGTATGGATGAGTAAACGTTCCTATTTGTTTGAGACCCAACTGTCCATCAAAAGTGAGACCAGATTTTATATTATATTTTAGCCTTCAGACATGTTTTTCCTACTTCTTGTTAAAAGGCAACATTCTTTGAAATTTTATCCATGTGAGTTAGTTGTTACCGTGAAATACTAGCTCTGCTAAATCAGACAGCCATACTCTACCTTTTAAAGTTGTGGGCATTGAGATGGAGTCTGATGTCACTGGAACTGTCCCTTCATTAGTACTGGATGTACGGCTTGAGCCACTCCGTGGGGGAGGGGAGGTAAATCTCTGTGGGTGGGGTGTATTAAATACCTGCTTTGGTACCTGGCCAAATTCCATAATCTGTATCTCCATGCGTGCTCTCTCATTTGGGTCTGGTATACTTTTGGTGATGATAAAATTAAAGTTATAATTCAAATTATAACTTAATTATGAATTTGAGATTTAAAAACCATTTTGTTGAAAAAGTTTTTTATCAACTTAGAAATTACCTGTAAAAGTTTAAATTGCATATACAGACTTACCTATCAAGATCAACACTGCCCTCATATGTCATGAAGTAAAACACTGGAAGAGAAAGTTACATGTAATGAGAATTTCAATTTTTTATATAAGTCAAGCTGTATATCATCACAAATATGTCTATACCATATAAATGTGAGCCAACATGATACCAGTACTTTTGTGTTAAGTTCAACTTGCTGTGAGACTACATGTTCTTCCAAAAGCTTTCCTTTTAGAACACTATACCATCTGAGTATGCACAGCACAGACACTACAACACACAAAACAGCTGATATGTACTCCAACAGAGGTGTAACAGCTAAAGTTGTTTTCATAGAGCTGTTATTACTTTTACAATCACAGGATTCCTGAACACTTATATCCGTACAAACAAGAATATCAACATTAGATGATAGAAATTATCCTGTTCACATACCGTTGTCAGCCTTTTCTGCCTCATAACCCCGCTGTTTATATCCAAAAATAAGGTCGATCCACTCATGGAGGTGAGTTGATACATGTTCACACTCAAGGGCCTCTCTCAGTTTCCGTAGGAAATCCTCAGGCCCTGATTGAGCATTAATAAGATGTCTATGTGAAGGCTGACCCAACAAGATGAACATGTAATTTGGCAAATTAGCAAAGGACTACTGAATGCAGTTTTAAGCTGAATGAGAGCTGCTGAAAGATTTTTGGATGTGGAGAAATTTTAATAAAAAATAACATGACAAGAAAGTACATTGTCATGAACATGGAAAGCTAAGGTAAAAGTAACACATATTTGTACATGTTCATGATCTTGATAAATAGTGCTTAAGTGGTTTTATTTACACCAATACAGTTTTTTCCTATTTAAGAAGTATTTTAAAGGTTATGAAATATTGGAACTCTAACAAGGATTTCATTCCCACTAACCTTCAGCCCAGGAAGGCAGTTCTACATTGCCCACAGGTCGGCCATCTTGTCTTATCCCAAAGTTACTCAACTGACAAGAAACAAGTTGTTTTATAATAAGAAAAGATGAAGAGAAATTTGTTTCTTTCATCACTTAAACTGCTACCTGATGCAAAATAAAAGTTGATAAGATTATATTTTGCATGTTTAATATTTATACATGTTTATCTACAGATACTCAAAACACAGTTAAGAAGTCATTTATTAACTGTGATTTTGAATTTAAACAACGTATGGTTACATATCTTTTACAAGAGCAAAATTTGCATCAACATATAATGAAATTCAGTGTAAATGTAAAAAAGAATTACCCCATTGTTCAGGAGGAACTCTGGAGAACCAAGAGAATAGAATTCTGGAATGAGTTCTTTGAAGTCAGCAGCTCCCATCATACAATTCTGCCATGTTTCATACACACTGTAAAAAATTTTCAAATTGAATAAAGCCTTAATCTTAGATATCAACAGACTAAACAATTATCCACTTTGAACTGATTCTAAATTTGAAGTACTAGTAAAACAATTGCTGTTCTAAGCAATATTTTAAGACTGTGTTATTAATCGGTAATAATTACGACTTTACATGTATCTATAAAAGAAACTCACAGCAGTGGTTTTATTGATACAACTTATTATTGTCAAAAGACAAAGTAATAAATTCAAGTCAAGAACATGTTCATACCTATATTACTGAATATAAGTACTAACTGCTGATAAGTTTGAGAAGTGTTTAAGTTGAACAATGATATACCTTAACTTTAATAATTAAACAAAACAACTGATAATCAAAAAGTCTGTTAAAACTACATACTAGTCAGTGTGGCCACACTTATAATCTCTATGTGAAATAAATTAAAAAATCAATGATGCAAAAAAATTAAAAAACAAAACAAAACAAAAAACAGTTACATTATGATTCCATTGTTCAACAAACAAGAATATCAAAAAAATTACCACACCTGTTAAACATTCTATCTGGCTGGTCAAACTTTCCATTTTGCAAGCAGAGGACATATTCTGGAGCTGTAATGAAATTTTTCCTCTGAAATTGGTCTTAAATAAAGAGCTTTTGAAAATAGTATTCAACATGTTTAACATTAAAAATGTTTTTATTGCAAAGATAACACTATGTACATGTATAGACATGATTATTTGAGACCATTTTTTCAGATGACACTTGCTTCAACATTTAAATACGACTGATTATTACAATGATTTATTTTACAGATAAAAATAATGCCTTTTTTAATTATAAATAATGGTGTTTACCTATGAGAGCGAGATAGAAGAGAACATATCCAGGTGTGGAGTAATGGGATCCGTATAGAAATTTGGGCTCTGGCATTTCTGCATATCTCTCCTGACAAAGAGACAAATCAATTACATAAGTTTTAGTTTTCAGCAACAATCATGAACATTTTTACTTACAATCATCTTAAAGACGGATTGATACATTGTGTGACATACTGTCTCATGTTAACTCTCTTGAACATTTAAGTAAATCATATATAATCCACTTATTATATTTTATCACTTATTTCTTCTTAGAATTAAACTAAATGCAACAATTTAACATTGGTGACGATGAATATTCAGGATTTAATATAAAATGTACATGATGACTGTGAAGGAAAACAAAAGTTATAAGCAGACATTTATACATGTCACTTCTTTCTTATCTTTCTCTACATCATTATTTGAAACCACAATCTTGTAGAATGTTGAAAGATAAAGAACATAATAACACAACAGTATACAAACATTTTGAAATCTTACCCTCATTTTTGATATTCTTTCTTCATTCAGAGCTCCAATAGGTTTGCTGAGATCACGAAATGTCATTGGATTGGACAAATCTAGATGTGAACTTGTGTAATCTTGTATGACCCAGGGCATCACCGGGTACTGAGTTAAATCACTGAAGCTGCGGTCAGCAACACTGGTGAAATTAGGAGAGAAATGTACACCCACAATACAGTGAATAATCATTAGTAGTACAGATATGATCCTGACGGTTAACACAACACAAAATACCTGTTTCATTAATACACACGATATTGCTAAAAAACACTTGTTGAATGCAAGAAATCTATGATTTTATGCATATGAATCTAAAGCACTTTCTAATATAAATACAAATTTTCAACTTTGCCCTACTTCTTATTCGGTTTTACAAAAAGGAGGTAACTTCTGAAGTAAGTAATAGGTGTAACTTCGAGGGCTGGATATAGTTTCTCTTTCATTGTCATTACAAGAGAAGAATTAGGGCAATCTGTGTTGAACTTGTTATCACTGACTTACCTATTAAGATATTTTAGATAGTGTTGAACTTGTTATCACTGACTTACCTATTCAGATATATTAGATAGTGTTGAACTTGTTATCACTGACTTACCTATTAAGATATTTTAGATAGTGTTGAACTTGTTATAAATGACTTACCTATTAAGATATTTTAGATAGTGTTGAACTTGTTATCACTGACTTACCTATTCAGATATATTAGATAGTGTTGAACTTGTTATCACTGACTTACCTGTTAAGATATTTTAGATAGTGTTGGACTTGTTATCACTGACTTACCTATTAAGATATATTAGATAGTGTTGAACTTGTTATCACTGACTTACCTATTAAGATATATTAGATAGTGTTGAACTTGTTATAAATGACTTACCTGTTTAGATATATTAGATAGTGTTGAACTTGTTATCACTGACTTACCTATTCAGATATATTAGATAGTGTTGAACTTGTTATCACTGACTTACCTGTTTAGATATATTAGATAGTGTTGAACTTGTTATCACTGACTTACCTATTAAGATATATTAGATAGTGTTGAACTTGTTATCACTGACTTACCTATTCAGATATATTAGATAGTGTTGAACTTGTTATAAATGACTTACCTGTTTAGATATATTAGATAGTGTTGAACTTGTTATCACTGACTTACCTATTCAGATATATTAGATAGTGTTGAACTTGTTATAAATGACTTACCTGTTTAGATATATTAGATAGTGTTGAACTTGTTATCACTGACTTACCTATTAAGATATATTAGATAGTGTTGAACTTGTTATCACTGACTTACCTATTCAGATATTTTAGATAGTGTTGAACTTGTTATCACTGACTTACCTATTCAGATATATTAGATAGTCAAAGTTTGATATATCTCCATTCTGCCAGCGTAAGGTCATGTCTTCTTGTCCAGTATCTTCTAACTTAACATCTTAAAAGAAACGATCACTGTACTGAAACACTGAAATGCTTTCATAACCCACAGTTCCCATGCATGAATGCTATGATGACTTCATATGTCATAATGTTTATAAAGCATACAATTAACTTCCAAAATATACAAAAGACAAGTCAATATCAGTTCAAATATGTCAGAATTTTTATTTTTTTTAGTTTACACAATTTCATTGCTTTCTGTTATAATTTTTTCATCACAATTTCACTTGATTTTTTTCTATGATAGACCACAGATCCTCCAAGAAAAAACAAGAGAATGCATCATAAAACCATAACTGACTATGAAAGAGGTCTAAATGCAAAGTGTTCAATACATGCTAATGTAAACTCTACCTTTTTGCTGCATTATATGTGCATATAATTCATTGCGTTCATCTGCAGTCTTCAAAGACAAGTAAAGGTGAGGGCAGGAAGAATTTTCTTGACAAAATATTTCTATACCCTGAAAAAATTACACTACATTTTTATCATTGTATGATATTATTATTACTGTATGATTTACTTGATGTAAGTCTGAAAATTATTATGTCTCACTCATCACTTTAATCAGTAACAAAGCATTAGAAAAAGGCAACTTTATATTAAAGTAAAAACAGATTTTATGAAAATAATGAAGATGTTTACAAACCAGCTGTTTGAGGAGAAATCGTCTTTTTATCACTCGCTTCAAGTCTTTCAATCTTATCTTAATGACTGGCACCTAAAGCGAAGAGGATTCAAACATAAGATAGAACATGTATTTTGTCTTTTTCTAAATAAGAATATCTAAAACATACTGTATGTACAAAATGTACCTATAGAAGCACCTCAACATAATGAGCAACAACTGTTTGATCCTCAATCTGTAATTGTTCACTGCAAGATTAGTGTATCTGAGAGTAAAACAGAATCAAATTATAATTGATAACTAATAATGATCTATACAAACGATTTATACAAAGTTCAACATTTTATTTTCAGACACCGAAGTCCTAGATCTTACAATCCATAGAACAGATTTAAATTAGTTTTACTTGTGACCTGGTCCTCTGCATTAGGGTTATCAAAGGAAAGTATTACAAGTATGGTCCAAATATTGCTGTGTTGATGCAGGTGTTAGATACAGATGTGATAGCACACAATGGACCAAACTTTGTGTACACACTGACATACATATCATCCATTGTGTAACGTTGTGTGATTCTACAACTGTATAACCCTTGGATTTCAGTACGTACAGTTTCTAGTATGTAGTACTAATCCATGTCGCATACATTGTAACAAAGACAACAATCATTATATCATGTGATATTTATGAAACATAGCTTAAGAACAAACTGGACTAAATAGATGTGCTGTAAAAGACAAATTCTGCGATGTTGATAGAAAAAACTTCATCTGTATGGTGATGAAAGATAAATTAGACTATCTATACTATCAAAGAACTTAATTCATTAAACTTTGTAAAATTACAGCTTACACTTTCTATGTTATTGAAAGGCTGGAAGTAGAGTCGTGATGATGTGAGCATGATACGGCCAGGGTTGGTCACCAGAGGACTGATCTTGTCACCCTGCGCTTCCATTAGAATCTTTTCATACAGGTCATCAAGCCTAAACATGATAGGGTAACCTCATACTATATCATTATCTTAAATTCTCAAATTAAAGATCAATTTTAATTCTAATAGACTAAGTATAACATCTATTGTATTAATTTTAACAAGCAGTATAAATAATAAAAGGAATTCATAACCTTCACCTTGATAAAAAAGAAATGCATACAAAGGATATAATGCTTCACTATTGAAAAGTTAAATAAATAAAAAAAGTCAATTTGAATACTATAAGCTGGGTACGTGAAGATATCTTTAAATCAATAACTCACCAGCTTGTGTTAAAGCTCACTCGAGATCTTCTTGACAACACAATTGCATTAATCTGTTAACAAAAAAATAAATCATTCACATTCATACACCAGTACAGAACTGTGAATTCTGTAACAAGTAAGATACATAATGTTACAGAAAATAATACTGTGCCTCATGATTTTTTATGGAGATCAAATTCTGATATTCTTTAAATTTTCAATAAAATCTGGAATTGAAACACATCCATATCTCCAAAAAGGATGAAGACATAGACTGTGGAAAGACATACAAAGTGTGAAACTGCAAAATTCAGAAAATTACAAAAGTGATCCTACCATGGCTGACTGGTCTGCTGGTGGAAGTGTAGATGCCCGATGCAGCTGACACATCTGAGGCAGACAGTCATCAGCAGTCACATAGTTCAGGGAAAACCTTAACTCCACCGATTCCTGTGTAATAATATCACATCTATACAAACACTTATGGACAAAAATTTCCCTAATCAAAATTACATTAACATGTATTTTAGTCTTGTGTTCATTTATTCAGTAGAAAATATACATATAAATATTTTTTTTATCAGAAGAACTAATTGCTCAATGTTATCCAAAACAGTCTTATCAACATGTGAATCTGTGCAAATGAGAGTTAATAAAATTCCATCATGAAACTTTACATTTATATATACACGTATATAAAAGATCTAGGCCACTTTCACATCAAGCTCTCTTGACAGCATGAAACTACTTCATGATAAATTAACACACCTACACACTACACCAGATGGCGACAGATAGATTTCTAAATGAAGTTTCAGAATTTAGCTTCAAATATCAAACAATACACTAATAATAAAATATGTTCCATTTTAATAAGTACCAAACAGCATACAATGAAACAGTTCAGGAAATATGTGTGTATCAACTTGGTCTTATGCAAAAATTATGAAAGCTAATGATATCCAGACATTGAGTTTTGGACAGGTACGACTGGCCTGCTAAAACTGAAGGTGCGGAAAGTTCCACTGACTAGCAAATGCTGACTTGTATCTGTAGGTTTTTTTATTCAGATCCAATCTGGTCTGACCCTTCCAACTGAATGAGTTAAAGTCACTTTGATGAAAATTACTGCAAGTTTACTAAGTAAGAACATTAACTAAATGTAAATTGTGTTCTACATTGCTAGAATTTCTTTTAAAATATAAATGGCTGTTACCTTATGGAATATATATGGAGCTATTATGTTTTTTTCCTTCATGGCAATAACTTGATCAGTCTTGATCTTCACCATGCGGTCATTCATATCCATCCTGTAGTAACAAATTCATGCACATACTGTTTTTATTGAATTATTTAAACTCAACTTAAGGATAGATTAACATTTATGATAGGGTCCAAGATAAATATTGGTTAATTCGAGTGGTTACCTTGTCAGCCATACTATCATACTTTCCCTATGCATAAATTTCTATTGAATTAAGTCTATATAATAATTGGTAGATTTGTTTTATTAGTTTATAAATCTTCTTGTGTAACAAAAAATCAAATTGTTAACACTGTTTACATTAGTATAAAGCTAATGGAAGGACATGTGTATGTAAGCTTACAAATTATAAAGCTACATATGAGATCTAAGGATATTTTCAAGTCTACTTAGGATAAGAAATTTGATAAAATGATCAATCCGATTATGAATCCATCAAAATAAAATCTATGTATCAGTGTTTCATATTTCTGATATTTAGAAAGTTGTTTCAGTAGTCCTTACCTTGAAAACAGACCACCTGACCACTCATTGATTTCCTTGACATGTTTAAGTGGAAACTAAAACAGAAAAAAAATGAAGATAGATATATCGTTCGGTATGCATACTCTTTGTAACTGCCATTCTGCTAGTTCAACTTATAAACACAAGAGACCTAAGTAGAGTATTTAGGAGTTAACCTAATGTGTCAATGGTAAAAGTTTGCTTACCTTAAGGATAGGGTGCTGACTCTCCTTTGGGACAAAAACTATAGATTTGGAACAGATTTTCAGATGGCCTCTCTGTTTCCTGTTACAAATAGATAGTTACTCAATTACATATGTACAATGTATATATACATGAATGACACTAATATGATAAAGGTAAGATTTACTACTTTTACTATCATGTATAATTGTACAAAATGTACTGCTCTCTAACTGACATACAAGTAAATATCATAATACATACAAATGAGATGCTGGGTAGTGACTTCAAATACTACAAGAAGAAACAGATGATAATATGCGGAGAGTCACTCAAGGTCTTACTTATTGTATCAGAAGCCTTTGGACAAATATTACATATCATTTCAATGTGCATAAAGGCTATTTCAATATTCTAAATATCCAATATGTCATAATTTAAGTTAGCTTGTACAATCTTTTACCTTTTAATGGCTTCATCTTCTGAGAGATTTCTGGGGTAAAAGAATACACTGAAGTCTTCAAAGTATATCTCACCAGGTTCTAACAGCAGCAGATTAAACCTTCAGGATACAAAAGGAAATGTAATTAATCCATTTCAAATTATACAGAGTAATAATTGTCAGTAAATCATAAATAGCAATTGAAAGAAAAATCCATCAGAAAGTTTAAATACAATTGTCATTCAAAACAGAATCTGAACATTAAATATTCAACAAAATTCATTTTCATTCATAAGCACATTTATTTTATTTACATTTGAAATTATTAGCACATTAAAGCTATGTAATATTTCATATTATGCAACATTTCATAATGGTACAGTTGAAAGTTACAAGACAATAAATATTACCGTATATATACTCTGTAGCATCCCCTAACAAGGAGTGGTGGGGGGTGGGGTGGTTGGGGTTGGGGGGGGGGGAGGGGGGCTGCAGCAGTAGGAAATAGAACCTATTTTCATTTTCACAGCCAGGGCAGTTTTAAATACAAACAGGCTTATTATGTATCAATACAATGTGATGTTGTTAAGGAATTGTTTTGTGGACCTACACTTTATATGCATGTATTTATATTAACTCCAATCAAAACGTTCTGTTAGAATAAAGTTTCTTCTTTACTGGAAATATGAAAGACAAGTTCAAAATTTGGGACTACTACCATAAAGCATGTGCAATGGATATAAGTTTTCCAGATTTGGGAATTTGTTATGTAGATAACACCTTGCTACATGGATGGCATTTTCCATTTCAATGAGTTTATATTTAATACAGAGTACAAAGTACACAGTACCTAAAACTATGATATAAATGTATGTTTACTCAGTCTTTGTATTACTTTTGTTAAAAACTTTATATCAAGATACTAATTAATGCAATAAGTTATCATGAAGCAAAATATATATAATTACACCTCTGTTCAGGGTTACACATACATTTGAAACATCATAGGGGTCTGTTGGGAAAGAAGTTTTTACATATTTGTGTATCTATTTTTGTGATGATTCTTACTTTAATTGCACTTGCCTATAATTTTCAAACTTTAGGGTCAGTATATTTGACAACCAAAAAACAGAAAGGTTGGTTAATTATCAATTAGTACATGTAGAATAATTTGGTTACATACATGTAAATGTAAATGCTGAAAAAGCAGCTGGTTCAGTGTTGATGAAAATGAGACATTTTTATTGGCAAATAGATTAAAAGATTAGACATTCATATTTAAAAATGTAATTTCAAAACAATTTATGGCATGAGACTTACAACGCAACGTGTCATTTAGCAACCTTACATTTGTGATATATATATCTGTATCATATTTGATAGCAATAATTGTATTTCTATGTATGGTCCCTGATACTTTAGTCTAATGAAAAGTTTACTTCACTCATCGAATGTCTGATTTTTGTGTCTCTGTTGGTTCCTGGGATCTCATTAAGTACTCATCATTACCGGTCACTGATACGACAAAATAACCCACAAAAATATTACCATCATACATGTACCTGTACAATGTACATCGATGTACATAATGTACACTGGAACATTGTCCGTGTACATGAATGATGATGACAAACCAGTTGACACTGACCATGGCTGACCCATCATGAGCAGTTTGACTGTGAATTATATCATTTACATTTTCACTATAGTCTATGTGTTACACATAGAGTAAGGACTACTGCGTTGTACCACAGATTAAGCAGCAACATGAAATGATTTGTTTTCTTATATTCTGTTCATACGATACCTTTCCTGTGCTGCAGTGTCAGTTTCGATAAACGTCATTGTTCTAATGATGACGGATCAAAATCAAAACATCACTATCCCGTGGCCGGATCCATCGTCTGCCTACCAATTTTTTTCCGGGGTCAATGGTTATTTCCGGTTGGGAGAAATTGTTATTTTTTCATAATAAAAAGGAGATGTAAAATGTCTAGCTTTAATAAAAGAAGTAATTTATACACATAAAATCTTTTAATAACATTGTATAGAACAGATATTAAATATCTTACCAAAAGTTAAATACAATTGCTAAAATATTTATACGAAAACTGACTTTTCCCTGTGAACTATAACCCTGCCAACATGGCGTCAAAAGACAAGTACTCGGTGCTTTTACCGACTTATAATGAGAGGGAAAACCTTCCTCTCATAGTCTGGTTACTCGTTAAATACTTCACAGAAAGGTAAGGGCAGTGACTTCAATATTCTGTTATATTCATACTAATAGTTGTTGCATATTGAGTACAAAACAAAAGTCACTGTGTGATTGAACGATGATGCAAATTAGTACACAATGCCATCATCTTTTTCCCGGTACTTTGTACACTGTGGATTAGATTAGATGGTTGATTGGTTGGTAGATTTTCCGTCTCCCTGACCAGTCCTATTTCTAGGCATTATTTTGTAACAGAGGTCATTATTTATTTCAATGCCTCCGCTAGGATTCGAACCCGGGACCCCTGGCTTACTACTACTAGTCTGACGCTCAACCAATCGAGCTGAAGAGAAGTTCTCCCTAGGTAGGGCCTAGCCGAGTGCTCTATTGCGGTTAGTATTTTACCAAGGTTACATACTCCCCCTTCAGGAAATAACTCGTCCTCGAGTTTCCAGGGGTTAGCGCGACGCTGGTGGCGCATGGCAAAATACTATTCCTGGGTCCCTACATTGGCGCCAATGTAAAAGAGGTCATTATTTATTTCAATGCCTCCGCTAGGAATCGAACCCGGGAACCCTGGCTTACTAGTCTGACGCTCAACTAATCGAGTTAAAGAGAAGTTCTCCCTAGCCGAGTGGTTATTAAGGCTAGTATTTTACAAAGGTTACAGTTTCACCGACTGACATCTTATCTCTGTATCGCTCTCTGTCTGCCAATAAACCGGTGAGGAGGGTGAACCGCATCCCAATCGCGGAGTGGAGCTGTCTGTCAGGGTTCAAAATATTGAGAAGTAAATTTAAGAAGATTGCGCCATGGCCTAAAGGCGCCTTAACATGTCCATTGGCATAGATAGTGTTCACCAATTGACTCTTACCAGCTGGAGGAGGCACAGGGTTTGGCAGGGCCTATGTAATTTTATTTAATACCAGGTATATTTTGGCATCCATCAAATGCCCCAGTAAGTAATGGTTGTGATTTTCTCAAATTTTTATATATTCCATAAACCTCTGGATCAAGATTATCATGCCTACTATTCTTTGAAAGATTTTTAGAGGCATCTATATGATGTGAGGATGGACAGTCCTCACTTGGGACACTGTTTAAATACCACCGCCTGGACTTTTGTTAATGGTAACTGGTACATTGTAGATTGGTGCTGGTGATGTCTCAAAAACTGATACTTTTAGATGAGAAGATACATCTATGTTAAGCTAAATGTCAATAGGGGGTGGGGCTGGAACTATTAAGGTTAGATTGATTAAGGACGTAACTACTAGGGGGCCAGATTGTCACATCTCTGTTCAAGATTATAAACTTGATTATAATTAATTACATTCTTGTATCAGTTTTTCTTCTTTCCATTGACAAATCAGTTACGTTACATTATGTGAACTCTTAGTTTGAAGCAAAGTTGTATACATGTACACCTACCTATACCTATATGATATAACAGGGGTCAGATCAGTTCAACTAATTCTGATGTTCTGTCAATATTTTCATCTCTATCAGAAGTCAACATTAGCCCTATGTAAAAAAAATTGATAGCTCATCAGAATAATTTGGACTACGTTCTTATCAAATCTGTTATACCTGCAGCTGCTTATGAAGAACCATTGACTTCTTCATACATGTATACATTTTGTACTTAAGGGTAGAGTATGTGATAGAGCAAAGGGTCAAGAGATTAAAATGAATGGAAGAACAGTCATAGGTAATATATGTACCAAAACATTTACCCACAGAGTTTTTTACCCTTGAATAAATTCCAGCTAAAAATATAAAATACAGCTTTTACATAAAGGTTTAGCCTATCACATACTTTTACTCTAGTAGCCAAACTTGAAGTGACCAAAATTTAACTGTGAGGAAAATTTCCCATTCAGCAGTAGCTTTTACAAGAAAGATAATTTTATAGCACTTGGCAGCAGGTGTCGGCCAGGTCTGTATTGATAGATAAGCATTGTTTAAATGAATGACATTGACCTTCATTCATAACCAATCTGCACTGAATATGTGATAAGCATCACAAACTCAATAGCTAATCATATCATTGATACACTTCTTTGTCAAAACTGAACACATGGAACCTATCTAATAGTTTTACCATTCATACCTCTGTAGTTGAACAAGGTCAGTCAAAGAATGTCAGCATTGAGTTCAAAGCCAGACTTACCTGGGTTCCAAGTGTTCAGAGGTCCTTGGTTGAGTCCATGCCAGTCACGTTTTGTATTTTCCCTCAGTAGAAAAATAAAAAGGGGGGGGGGGGGGGGTGGAAAAATTGGTGGTAATGTTCGCTAGATGTGTCGGTGGAGGAATCCTAGGGGGGGGGGGGTATAGTTAATATCATAGAATTTGGAGGAGTCCAACGTCCCATTGGTGGTAATGTTCGCTAGATGTGTCGGTGGAGGAATCCTAGGTGGATACAGGAGTATTCTAGCAGAGCTCAGTAGTTAGAAATGTATAGTTAATATCATAGAATTTGGTATTTATCATTAATGTGTTTACTTTGTTATGCAGATATAATTACTGATTTGTTCTTTATATTAAGTGGATATGACTATGAAATCATCATTATTGATGATGGAAGTCCTGATGGAACACTGGAGGCAGCAAAACAACTTGAAAAGATCTACGGCAAAGATAAAATTGTAAGCAAAGCAATGTTATAACTAAAATGCAGTCTTTATTATGACAATTTACATCTCTTATATGTTGAAAGTTTGAAACCAATTTTCACTCACATGGGAACAATAATAATGTAAATTTAATACGTTTAATACTGTATATCTGCATGACTTCTTCGTATATTGATGTGATGATTTAAACTCTCCTTATTAAAGGGTATATTCAATTTGCAATATAGAGTAATTATTTGACTACAGAGTGTAAAGACTTTTTAACATTTTATTTGGTAATGTTATAATGCTGAGTAAACCCCTAGTTACATCAGAACTTTTTTTCAGGTCTTAAGACCAAGAGAAAAGAAACTTGGATTGGGTAAGAAAAACTGCATACATTGTCACACAGAAGTCAGCTCACTTCATTTAGGATTTACAAATACCATGTAAAGTATCAAAACAATCTCAACGCTGTTAACTGTACTAATAAATGCCCATAGATATCAGAAAAGTATGTTTATGTAAAATTTACTATTTCATGACAAGATATTTACAGAGTCATGCAGTTGTGAAACATGAACAAAGAATTTGCTCATGATATCATGGAATTCAGATCACAAAAGGTGATTGTTTTCAGTTTCTGTTAAATACTGATATTTTCTTTGGAATACAAAAATAATGTTTTTGCTCACACATGCATGTAAAAAGAAAAAATTACATTTTGATGCTAGTTACCTACCTTATGGCGTTGCTGTCTTCTAAATATGACTTGAAGAGAAGATCTTCAGTTTTAATAAAATATTGAAGAAAAAAGCTCCACTTTGATTATTTTGTTTTGCCTCCACTCTACTGTAAACATACTTGTTTAGCCGTAATGAAATTTTAGTGCATTATCATTCTTACACAGATTAGTATATACTGATGAAATTGTCAAAATAATTGCTATGTAAATGACAAAAAGGTACTGCAATCAGCACTGTCATATTTTAGTCAAAAGTTCTAAAATATTCAGATTTCTGCTAAAATACATAAAGTTATAATGTACCTTTTTTGCCATGCTGTCCTATTTGACTCCTCTGTAATGTTGTCAGATTGATATGACCATGTCTATTGAAAGGTTGTTTAGGTTTTGACATTTCAATGGGATTGGATGATCCCTGGGCATCATCCATTGTCACTGTCTAGATCTGTCATCTAACTTAGGTTTAACGGGTTTTACAAGAATTTGACCAATTTTATTTCAACCTTATTTTTTCAATGTCATCATTTGGTTAGTGGTTGTGGTGTTTTTGTTGTAGGAACAGCATATATCCATGGAATTAAACATGCAACTGGAAACTTTGTGATTATAATGGATGCAGATATGTCTCATCACGTAAGTAAAGGTGTACATCTACCCAGGCTATGTCAAATTTTGTCTATCCATTTAGAAACATTTTCATGTTCGGAGTATAAATTTGCGACATGAGAGATGCTACATTTCAATATAGTAAACATATACAATGTACACATCTTTTGAGCTGATAGTAATTAGAGTACTGGTAAATAGTTCCATATATATGTTGTGGGTGCTTTGTTAGCCAAGTCCAAAGTCACTTATTAAGCTTAAGTTGGAAAAAAAGTTGTTTTTTTTTTTGTTGTTTTTTTTTTTTTTTTTTTGAAAAGTGGAATATCTAATGACATTATACAATATTTGTGGAACTTCATGTTGGTGGAAAGTGGTATTTTTAATCATGTATTTTTGAGTTTCCTCCCCTTAGTTATAACTGTACAGTATATAACTAAGCAAGTATTTCTTTCAAATATGTAATACCGGTATTAACACTTAAGTGATCTTAAAGAAACATCAAACTTAAATGCTCTTTTATATATTAGTAGATACAGCTGTATGTTTTGAGTTTAATGAGGTGCTGTTGTTTATCAATACTGTAATACAATGTATAAAAAAATCATATTGTCATTCATAAATATTGTGCTTATCTGATATACCTTCCATAGTATATAGATATTATATATAGTTCTTTTTTACCATTTCATCATAATGCTGAATTAACTCTCCATATGGAGGGCCACATATAAATAAGATACAATCTTCAGTAAACACTTTTCTGCATACTGTGATATTCAATATCAGGAATTAAAAATCCTATTACTGTAAGTAGTGATCAGAATCATCATTCATACCATTACATCTAATTAGGTAATTATTTATTGTATATGGTAATCAAAAGCAATTATTTAAAGTGGATATTGAGATAACTGGCCTATACAGCTAATATGTTATGTTATACATTTATAACTTATATTAACATTTGTATTTTCTTTTTAAGCCAAAATTCATTCCAGAATTCATCAAGTAAGTACTTGGATTGATTTCATACATTCTATTTAATAAGAATTTGAAGCATTTTAATAATTGATATTTTGGCTTTTGTTAGTAATCAAAGTTGGTGGATGAATATCTTAGGAATTGTTTATAGAAATAAAAATATTTATTTCTTCAGAAAAGTCTTTCAGACAGAAAATAATAGAATTTAATAATCTGTTATTTGAAGGAAACAGAAGGAGGGTGACTTTGATCTTGTGTCAGGTACAAGATATATAGGAGATGGAGGAGTGTTTGGTTGGGACTTCAAACGAAAACTAATGAGGTAGGACCATGTTTTATTCTTACTACAACTAAACTAAAAGCTGAAGTAATTATTGCTGTACCAATATGCCTGAGCTTGTTTAAGCTCTGAATGATACAATTATCAGTGATTTGTATGCTCCCTGAAAATTTTCATGGGACCTTGTTATTATTTGAATTTTATGACTGGGTAAAGCAATGCTATATAATTTATACAGAATCAACCAATTAGTGCAAATGAAGGTTGAAACACACTTGTAATAATTAGAATTAATTCCTGTGAAGGCCTTATTACATTTCTTAACAAATGCTTGTCATGTTAGAAATTAGATATTAGGATTGGAAATCTTTCTGCTCTCATTGTTAAATGAATTAGTGCTTTGCTGTATACACACTGCTGAGCATACACAATGTAGTGTTAGAACTTATTCTATAAATAGAACTGCTGCTAGCATTGCCTATGTCATTAGTGGAATTGCTAATTAATCATAGCCTGGTTTCAGAGCAGTTGGTGCTAATTAAAACTTTTTTTTTTCTTTTTTGATTTTTAAATAAAATTGACTGGCATGTGTAAAGTTTGACATTTATTCGGAAATAAACATCTACACAAGACAAAGTTTCCTTAAACGTCTTGTGCAGCAAGTTTAAGTGGAATCATCAATAATATACATTACAGTACGTGTTTTATAATTCTACTTCAGAAGTACAATATTTATATAGACCATTTAGAATTAAAGTAATATAACCCCCATGACATTTATGACTGAGATGATTAAAATTTACCCCAGAAAGATATTGGAACATTTGGGTTTTAATATCTCTTTATTTTTCTCATGTCAACCTCTCTCTTTAGGTATGAACACAAAGTGTAAAGGTTTCATCCACTTTGGAGCAAATTATATTAAGTAATGATGTTTGTCTGTCAAATCATGTCATAGAGATTGGCTTCATTCATTCATTGATCCAAATGGTGGATATACAAAATGTAGACACATTGTTCTGTTGTTATAGCTCTGGTGCTAGTACCTTAAACTAACATTATTACTGATCTTTTTACCAATTGTTATGAAATGAATTCATCAATAGGGTTCAATCTGATCAGATTTCTTAATAATTATCTTTGTCTTTATAATTGTCTTTTGTGCAATAGTGATGAAATTCTAAAGATTGTAAGCATTGAAAAAAGAAACCTAAACCTTATATCAATGGTCTAGGTGTTGACTTTTCTGTTGTTTTAAATAATTGCTGGTTAACCAAAATTTATGTGGAAGGGTGTATTTATTTGCAGAAACAACAGAAGAGACTGAAAGCTTCTATTTTAACAAGAGTATTCTGTAAAATAGCAAATAAGAAAATCCATGAAAAAGGCATTCTATCCAGAAAAAGAAAATGGCTTACATGTACAAACTTTGAATGTATTGTGTAGAATCACAGAAAGATGCATTGTAGATCCAGAATAAAATCCATCCATATTTATTGAATAGAAATTAATCTTCATTGGTGTGTACCTACAATTTTTTTTTCAGTGTGTCTGGCTTTGTTACTGAGATTCAATACGTATAGAAATGTATATAAACTTTTATTGTATATTTTTGTGAATCTATTTATTTATTTGATAGCCGTACAGCAAACTATGTAACACAAGTGTTGCTGAGACCTGGAGCTTCAGATCTGACCGGTAGCTTTAGGTTAGTAAATACTCTAATAAAGATATTAGAATGTATGATAATAGATTAATAATTATATGGGGAGTAACATTACAACCCATGTATCTAATTTTTGATATTGCATTGATGATAAAATTTGTCATAGAATTTTTAATACAGATGATCAATAAGGCTGTGAAAACAGTTGAGCAGCACTTTGTTAAGCTGTAAGACATATCAATATTTGCTGGAATGATTAATGTATTATGGTAGTCTTGTTACAGTATATGTTTCTAATTTCTATACTTTTACAGTGATCTGTGGAGTGTTTGGGAGGCCATACCCACGACAAGATAATCTGGTACATGTGCAATGTTATCGATCACTGAGAGTGTTGATCACATGTCATGTACCACCAGAACAGATTTGGATGTCAAACTTAATAAGATAAGCCATAAATTGTTTGTTTGATTTTAGACTGTACAGGAAGGAAGTCCTCCAGAAACTGGTAGAAGCTTGCATGTCTAAAGGTTATGTGTTCCAGATGGAGATGATTATCCGGGCCAGACAGTTCGACTACTCCATCGGAGAAGTAAGTGTCTACAGGTCTAATAACTGAAAGTCAGTGTGATTTGTCCTCTGTGTTCCTTAACTGGCTGGAATTCTCTGCTACAGCAAATCAGAAATTTATGAGATGTTACTTTTGTATAAGACAATGTTCAAAGAAATGCACACTTATATTATGTAGTTATATACAATATCGTCATTGGAAGTTACACATCTCCTTGCAAAATATCAGATATATGTTTCTATTAGAATTATTTTTGTTGATATTGATGAGATACAGGAAATCAGAATAAATAACTAAGGATTTAAAATTTGTTTTTGTTAGGTGCCAATTTCCTTTGTGGACCGAGTATATGGTGAATCCAAGCTGGGAAAGAATGAGATCTTTGGGTTTCTAAAGGGACTTTTGTACCTTTTCGCTACTACCTAACATTATAAACTGTTATTATATTTGATATACAGCAAAATATCATAATAAAGTTATTTGTTACATGACATGGTATTAGTGTATTTTTGTCCACGACAACAGTGAAGAAGTTCTAAAAATATTGTTTCACATCAGCTACCAGTGTTTGCCCATTGTGGAACAAGTTCTTTTCCCACCAGGTATATACATGGTGGTCACCATATTTTTCACAGTTAAATGATTCTGTACATCAACAATCTAATTAGAAATATCAAATACAATAACTATAGTGTTGTCAGCCAATATAACCACATAATGAGTTGACAGATAAGTCTAGTATTCTTTGATTCAGCCAACTAACTGGTTCTTGTTCATATCAAGAAATCATTGTAAGCCTATAAAACTTTAATTTTTGGAATTTATTCTGCTCAAGTAGGATCAAATAATCAATTTGCTCTCATGTTGTGGAAGAAAAATTCTCCACAAAAGTCTGAATAAATTTCAGCTTCAAAATAAATGCTTGATGAAATTCAGAATAATGACATATATTTCCAAAGGCCAAGGCCACGCCGAGGAACTATGGTCAGACTAGATGTGACTCCTACATTATAATTCAGCAAATGCCACTCTTTCAACGTTTATCTTCCAACAAGAAACTTGGTAAATATGGTCAAGTTTATCAGCTACAACTAATTGTTTTTTTTATCTAGTCTTTAGCATACTGCCTGTCAACTGTAGATAAAACACCACAATATAGAGATGACATGTTTAATCTAGAAAGGGGACGAATGAAGAAATTTGAAACCTACAACAAAATGAGTGGGGTTCAAAATAAAGGCAAATGCATGATAAGCTATATAAAGAGTCTGAATAGTTGGCTATGATTTTAGGACTTAATCATATCGAAACATTTCTCTAGAAATCAAGGGAAAAACCGGAGTTTTTGCACAATCTAACATTTAAACACTGATGTAAAGAAATTTTACGTTTTGAGAAAGTAAAGATTTAAAAAAAAATTATAATAATAATGATTTTGTTCCCGACTGAGTGTTGGAACCTTTGTTATGATATTACCACAAATGCAGTATGTTGATATGCTAAGAGTTTGAGATAAAAAGAGAGATTGTACAGCATTTCTATTTGAGGAAGAGCAATATAAAGTAAACTGACTATTTCATGGCATTCTTAACTAGACAGTTTACTCTATACTATCAAATCCTCACATCTTAACACACAGAGTACATTTATGATTTAAAAAACGCTACCGTTCATGCCTGTCAGCACTATTCCAGACTTACCTGGAGATTGTTATTGTTTCTGATTTACAAACTGCTTTAGCTAGGGATTCTAGGGTTACATGTGACGTAAACTATCCTTCTAAGCCAGACGTATCTAGACAAATTTGCCTTCACAATAAATCATTAGGTCATCGTAATTAATGAACAAACTACTTCTGTAAGTCTTCTAGAGAGATACCTTCTGCAAACCTATACACAGCGTGTTCTATGTCAGTTTACAGACCAATAAAATATCAAGTCGATGCTTTCTAGATAGGTGCGTATTGCAGACAAAATAACTACAAAGCGGGAGTTTTCTACATGCGAAATTTTAGACTGTTTTGAAACGTTTGATCACTGTTGTT
The DNA here is from genome assembly GCF_031769215.1 of Ylistrum balloti. Lineage (NCBI taxonomy): Eukaryota > Metazoa > Mollusca > Bivalvia > Pectinida > Pectinidae > Ylistrum > Ylistrum balloti. The sequence continues at coordinate 63,907 of NW_026782244.1, forward strand.
TTTGTCCGAAGGCATTCGGCTTTCGACAAGACTTCTTCATTTGTTCCCGTTATCGCCCTGCTATAACACTTCAGGAGAAACTACCTGACGAGTGTCGCCATTCTTGCAGGAACACGTTCCTAGCTCCAACGGAAAATGTTTAGGAGTACCACATTAGAAGCAGAGAAATAAATTCCGATAATCTTTTTTATACCCGTATTTTGTAGTGCTCAAAATGTTGCATTCCTTTTGTTTTGGTGTCTGCAAAGCTCCTGTTGTCTGCAAAGTTGTCTGCAAAACTCCTGTTGTCTGCAAAATTGTCTGCACAGCTCCTGTTGTCTGACTTTTGATTAATTTTACGATAGAATTTCCATCTATCCTTATGTATTGTAATCAATTTGAGACGTTCTGACGAAATTGCCGGTTGAGTGCAACACTTGACGTCATATTAAGTTTTATTAAAATAATTTTCCATTAAAATATCAACATGAGTATATATCTACTTCTGAAGCTTTATGAATTCTATTTTAATTACTTTGTAAATGTGAATAAATGTCCAGGATGCTTGAATCAATTCGTAATGTTGATTTCCGTGACCCCATTCAAGTCCTTTAGTTGGTCACAGTTGAAAGTCACAGCCACTTGTCGACGTCCCGGTTTCTTTGGAGTCAAGGTCAAAAGGGCAATCCATGTTTCACCAGCACCAACGTCACTGAAACCACAAAAACCGTACAAAAGCCATGATGTTTTCCCATACATTTGTATGTATCACTGAACAGATGTTTCCATGCTTAATGCTAAGATGGAAATAGGACTTCCATAACAAATGTATCATGCCACATGATCTACTTAATGAAATCCTGTCCACAATCTAATCACATCGACAACACTATGATCTGGAGTTCTTATATAGCATATATAAGAATTCCAGCCGGGTAAGATACTATTCCACGCCCTTGTGAGATACATTGTAGAGAAATGTCCGGTATAAGTTATTGAGTTTGTAAACTTACACTGATCAGTTTATCTGGTGTTGGATTCTTTCCTGACTCGTACCAAAGGGTTTAAAATATTTATCCTGATGTGTAAAGTCACAAAAACACCATGTATTCCTTTAAAGTAATACATATCACGGACAAGTTAAGTTGTCGTGCCATTTTCCCATTCAACACCATTTTTATATTATATTTGACAGACATCACAATGTCAACACACCACGACAGATATCACAATGTCAACACACCACGACAGATATCACAATGTCAACACACCACGACAGATATCACAATGTCAACACACCAGGACAAAATATACTACAGAGGATAAACACCAGGACAGACATCACAATGTCAACACACCAGGACAGATATCACAATGTCAACACACAATAGGATATGGAAAAGACAAAATTACCAGAAATTATAACAGAATCAAGGTACGGAGACAAAATACACTAAACGTTAATACAACAGATGTTAGAATTGGATATTACCAGAAATCGAAACCCATAAATAAAGGAATAAGCTAGAAATGTCCTGCTTCTGTTCATTATTTCAAGGTATCACTGACCTATCCTAGTGCAGGTGATTGAGATTGTACAATAGTCACACAAGGTAATATTTACTTTGTAAGTTCTATCAAACTATATACACATTTATAAAGTCATTGCCCTAAAGCGAATGTACCCACAAATACTCTTATTTGACCTTTGATATTGGAAAAGGGGTCACACTGACCTTGTTTCAGCACACCGACTTTGTATAATGTGGGTTTGAATTCAGCTGCACAAGATATAATGTATCTCTATGTCTAAAATAAAGGTTACTTTTCATTCTAACAATTCCTTACAGTCTACACAGTCTAAACAACGAGAAACAGAAGAATAACATTTGCATCAAAAGGAGCTGAAGACACAAGACATAGCATCTGAATGGTATGGACAGGATCTAAGCTTACCGATCGTTATACATATGAGGATATACAGCTAAAGTGTATATATTATGTGTTTTAGGTACAATTCGTGTAACTTGCCTTGGACAGAAGAAGGATAGAGAGTAAAATCACGAAGTAATGATTCTTTTTGCAATGACAGTTACTTATGTACTTTGGTTGTGATGGCAATAGCGACGTACTTATCACGACACAATGGGCCAAGAGCATGGAATTGGGAAAGAACATGGAACAAAACCTCAAATATTTTGAATCCAACCATGAACACATGCGTATGGTAGGAACAAGGTTAGACATAACCGTATCAAGAATGTACACATACGCGATCATGAATTCCTTTTCCGCATCAAGCCCCGGGCCCTCTACCATCATCGTACAGTTTGTGAGGTTCCGGTTTAGCGGGTTAAGAAAAGAGATTCGACATTCGAAAGGCTGCCATGTCCGCGAAGAGGCGGAGGTTATCTGAAATATTACAAAAATATTTATCTTAAAACACCAATTGGATAAAAATAGATACACAATATTTAAAAACAACATGTTAAGAATTTGTCCTTCCGAATGCAGATAGAACTACTCTATCCAACTGGACTTTATCGCGAGAGGTGTGTGGTTCTCCTGCAGCAATGGATAAGTACAGAGGACAGTATAAACAGAAGTTTGGTCTGATTGTAAACACTGTTGCTATGTCTGTCACACTTCCTGTATTCATTGTAAGAAACATGATATTTCTAAACTTTAAGTATGATATTACGACAAAGGCCTTTCCTTCGTTCTCTTCTCTTCTCCAATATTTTCCCGCATTAAACATATTGACAGCACATATCAACACTAATAAGTCTGTTGACAAAAACGTCCAGACAGATTACATTTCGATTGCTGCTTGTGTTTTAAAACTCTGACGAGACAACCCTTAATCATCACACTGGGGAAAATGACATGAAAGATGGCGCACTACAGTCACCAATAAAATCGTTACCTCAACCGACAGATCAGGGCGTCTCAACCGGAAGTCGTCCTGCCAAACGTGTATTTGACCAGTCTCCATTACCTTGGCAACCACAATGACTTTCATCGCCGCGTGCTCAGTCAATTTGTGGATATAATCCGCATAACTTACAATCATTGACATCTCTCCACCTGAAAAATCATTTAGTTTGAAGAGTAAGCCATTGACAACAACAGGAACATTCAGACTGAACGTTAAACTGTGTTACGAGTAAAAGATTAGATACACGTTTGAACAATGATAATTTTACATTACTGCTATAGAACTATAGTATTAATCCATTATATAGTGAAGATGACCACACAAAACTAGGACTATTTGACTACCAATAGATGTTACAAGACGACTCTTCACAAACATAAAACCACTTTTTAATGCAATCTTTATGAGTCAATTTGATACCAATTATTCTGTTCTACTTGCATACATTTTAACATCATTTGAATATGTCAAGACTCACTGGACCGTCGAGAGGGAAAGGTAAACTTTTTGAATTTCTACTAACTAGTAATTGTGTAGTGATCGGTCAAATATATGACTATCGTGCTTATCTATCAAATGTGTTTTCATGTTTAAAGTGGAGTGTCGAGGACTAGAGAAGAAACGTAGAGAAATGGTGAAGTCGAAAAGTAGAAAATGGCGGACATCCAATGTATTCCATATAGTGCTAATAGCAATGGAGTTTATCAACGGTAGCTTACATCGAGGAATTCACCAGGACAAGGGTTAAATGAAATATTGTTGTCCGTTTATGTAATTTACCATACACAATCAAAACTGACAGAGCCTACACATGATCCGATTGTTTCAGATGAGAGAAGGAACATCAAAGCACCCGTGAGGAAAATTAATTCAGTCGGATGATCATAACACCGGTGACTTTATAGAAGGCGCAGTCGTCTAGTCCTTACGGAAATGTTATCGACTATAGTTTCCTGATTTGATTTGGACTACCGCAAGAGACGCCATGGTGGTATTTATGACGTCTGGTAGCGTGACTGCTGACAAACTGGATTTCAGCAACCTTGAATTAGTCATCAGAAAATATGTCTTTTTTATGTGTTTTTGTTACGTTGGTATATATACCACGTGTTTTTATTCCATGACTTCAACTCTGTAGATTTGTGACAAAGATCTGCAGAAATATCAACTTTTCGTGTTTTAAGTTTGAAGAATGAAACATGATTTGTATTCTAAGTACATTGTACCTTAGTATTTGCATGTGTTGTAGGAAAAGTAATATATATATTATACCTTAACAGAATATATAAATACACTTTGAACTATTGAAATATTCACATGTAATGCACGTGCTGCTGATGGTTAAGTTTATATCTTTGCTCCTCTTTATAATACACTTTATTAACATGTCATGTACATGTACCTTTTTAACACATTTTGAAACATGATTCTGTCATTTTGGTATGGATCAAGAAACAATGTGCTGTTTCAATGTCCTCTTTTAATTGTACACATATATATGATTCCTTTCCCAGGCTACACGAATTAAACGCTGAAATGAAGACAGTGAAAGAAAATACTTTTGAGTTGCTCCTACGTCTTGGATTGTCGATCCGTCGAGATACACCATTTGACTCTAAGGCTGTTAATGGTGACACATGGACTTTTTGGTATTAGAAATTATATCCAGTAGATTTGATACCTACAATTTCCCCTTTGTTCACAATAGTTTGAACGACCAAATGACCTTTGGTCACAGAGACTGCTAAGCTCCCTTGTAAAATCGCGACTTTAACATTTTATCATGTACAGGCAGTTATTGTTCCTCATTATTAAGTCTCCACAGAGATGTATTGCCTTTCGTGGAGTACCTCGTGTTCATAATCACCGATCATGGATTCTGTTATGTCACATTCTTAACTCTATTGGAATGAAAACTATTGTCAAACCAACTTGGTTTCGATGGTAAGCAAGATTTTTTGCAATGTTGTGGAAATAATGATGGGTTATTTTCGAGTGTTTTTTTTCGGTGTAGGGTTTGATATATATGATTGTAGTACATGTCCATATATCTTTTGAATATTAATTAATTTTGTGATGAACGTCGCAGTACCGGTACAATAATGAAGCGAGCTGTAGTCAACATGACCATTAGGTGATAGAATTTCCGCACGCGCACATGGTGTGTTGACATTTAGATATGCATTACATGTTGGCACAGTCACAATGTACAGTCATGAACTGACGGCATTATCACGACACACCCGCACAAACAATCAGTGCCATATGGCCCGCCTAAGGGCACATAACTCGACACGTCTCCGATGTGGCAGGTAAGAGGAGGTGGCCCTATTGATAGGTTAGCGCAGGCATGACTTTTAATGAAAAAGTGCACCAACAATGACGGGATAAGTTGTCTATGGTTCTATCACAATGCTATGGTGGTTGATTGATTCTATTTCGTCTTTTCGCATTTTCGCGTTGTTACTAACGCGAACACATGCCCAACGGCGGGCTTACGCCTTAGACTCTTTATGTGATAACGCGAAAAGGTGCCGTTTTATACTTGTAAAAATTTTGTCTTTTCGCATAGCTTTTATCGCATTTTCGCCTTTTGGTTATTCAAAACGCGTAAGCCCGCCGAGCTTCGGCGTTTCGCGTACCCCGAACGTCCACATTTTTATTCTGATACACGAAAAAGCGAATATCGGCGGGTTTTCGAGTTGATTATAACTAACGCGAAAACGATGTTACTTGGAATAGTTTAACCTTTGTCTCAAACGTTCATTTCTGATCAGGATATCACACATTTGAAGGAGTGTGTTTGATGTGATTGCAAATCTGCCCAAAGTTATTGAATTCTCTGACATGTTGCACTCCGTGAGAGAAAAAGTTTTTGACCGTTATGGTAATGAATTCTAAATATTTGTTATACCTGTAGCTGGTGCCAGTGGGGAGCTGAATTCCTGTCTCTTCACGACCCCTATCTTCTCCCCAGTGTACGATACCGTTTCACAGATGAACTTCCCCTGTAATGTCCTTCGCGATTGACTGTTGTTTGTAAAAGTCATTTTGACTTCAAACTGCTCACCGATGGTGACGTTGTCTCTATGAAGGAATCCTCCAAATTGGACATCCTGTCACAGACACATTTTAATCCATTTGTGAAAGTATGATTTCACTCAGTAACCGTTTTTGATCTTAAATATATATTTTATATATATATTTCATGTGATATTTTGAAAAAGTTCGCCTTATATTAGATTTGTCTCTTGATTAATTGAGATACTACAGTATTTCAATAGCGCCTTCAGTACCAAATTCTAACCAACTTCATGCCACCTATTACTATTATCCTAGCTAATCTCGAGAGTCGGTTGCGTTGATACTAGTCCAATTAAAATGACTCGTGACATGATTCAAATCACCAAGAATCTAAGATTACATGTAATGTAAAATGACAATAGGTAACTAAATTGGCAGCATCACAAATAGATTAGTAAACACCATACTGTATATTGTATAAAATCCTTCAGTAGCAAATTCAACATCATTTAATGTTTTAGAATAAATTCAAAGAAAAGTGCCCGTTCAACAATCACTTCGATCTCCGATTAAAATTCTATTATTGATTACTAGATCTGATATCAGTTCACTTCATCTATTTGATCAAATAACAAACGGACCTGTACTTTGTCTGTACATGTAACTGTACCTTATTATGACCTATATCTACCTGTTCACTTGTCGACCAGGTGTTTTGTGTCCCGAATGTGATGTTTGATAATACGACAGAAGATTAGTGACGCTATCAGTATAATCATATAAATATATACGGAGTAATCGTCCCCGTTAACGCCATTTTACCGTACACAGCGTTAGACTCTGTCATTCCCGCGTGATGCCATCCAATCTGCCTACAACTCTAGGTCTAGACATTTTTATCTATATCGGGAAACTTCACATTAGAATACTGATGTATCTATCAGGTGTAGTGGACACGTGAAAAAGATATAGGGGAATCTACGCATTCATCTTTTCATTAGAAAGATTCAATTAACTGAAGTGCTTGTGTAAAATATGAGATAAATGTAGTGAATGGAGGTAGGGGTGTTTACATTTAACAAAACTGATCTGTACCTGTATTCCTTTGTTGTAGACGGGTTTCTTTGTAATCGCCGACCGACTTGCTGAAATGACCGATAATCGTTCTCTCTCCGATTCTAAAACAAACAAGCTCATTCATTAAGAGATGAATAACTTTAGATGAGAACACAAAGTAGAAGATTCGTGTCAAATAGAGCATGTAAGAGCATTTGGTTTTTGTTTCACATTCCGTTTCATCCAACCATTTATATACTAGCACCTCCAGAATGCTTATAACATTCTCGGTATTTGCTGAATCAATTGATGGATTCATTTTTAAATAGATTATTTCTAAAATTGTGAATACATTAGGATATACCCCTGGTAATAATAACAGAAAGCGAAGATGAAAATTCTACTTTTATTCCACTCAAAGGAAATGGAAATGACCCGAGGCGAATACTGATCCGAAAAACTGAGTCGTCTAATTACAAAAAGTGATGTCTAATGATGATATACATTTAACAATTTCTAAAAACACTTATATTTGTCTAGTTTTTAAATCCAGAACCTTTAGCTCAATCACAGATGAATGGCAATATTTTCGTTGAGTTCAAATGCAATATCTTCACACCCATGGGAACATCTGTGCTCATCTCTTAACTGACTGGCCATTGTTTTCATACGAGGGGCTAATTTATTAAAGTTTATTAAAACAGGTCGTTACCAAGTTTTATGATAATCGTGATGAGTTTGTCGGCTTTCATGTCATGAACTTTCCATATCTAGGAAGTAAATACCCTGTTTCACCATCATATAGTGTTAACAGGTCGCAACGAATATTATTTTCGTTGTAAAAATGTCGTCAGCTGACTGACAAACTCACCATACAGGCATTAAAGTGATGCAGATTCACGGAGATGAACATTTTATGGGCGCCATCACGATCAGATTGGGTATTCTGATTTCTTGTGAAAAATGAAGTTGTGTCCATTTGAGAACGTGACATTACTTTTATGAAAAGAACAAAACTTACACAGTGCTAGTTGTCGAAAAGTAGGAAACGTTTAGCTTTCTGGAACACCTGGTCTTACTCTGGCTTTACTATCACTAGGCTACCTGTATAAGTCAGGTTTGCTGGTGCATTGCGTTCAGGATTGGTTTACGGATTTCTCAACATATGAAGTAGTCCCAAGTGATTTTAACTCTTCCTAAACAATCTTAATAATCTTTATGTATTTGTTTTGATGCAATTCTGTTTAATCTTAAATTGATATTTAGAGATCAGTATTCAGACGATGGTCACAAGAACCGTCGAAAGAGCGATGGCTAGAAAAGTAACACAAATTTTCTGTCAAATATTGACAACTTAGGAGCAACACTAGTAGACTAGATGTGATTATCTTTAAATACCGATAATCACGCTAAACACTACAATCACACAAACGCAGACTGATTTTAATTCAATAAATATTAAACTTTGGGTTTATGAATAATTAAAATAATATTTGAACAACGACTTAACTTTCTAATTATAGCCTGCGTTTTAACTTTTACTTCATGTTGACGCGCCCGTATTGCTTGTCATGTGCTGACGCTTTGGCGTACGTGATAGTATGTTTTATGTTTGAGACCGTATTCAGCTATAACACAAGACTTTATTTGCATCGTTAAGAGGGATAGAACTAACGTAACATTTTATTTAATGTTACAATCGTGTTCTTTAGATACTGCTAGAGATTTGATAACCCTTAGTATTTACCAGCGACGGGAAGATAATTATTCCCTGGTCACCGATTGAAACGAGAAATCTATGACTACTGACAAGAACATGCTCATCCATACTTAAATCTCCATCGTCTTCCACAAATAGCTAATTACCACATTCCCACCGTCTTCAAGTTTACCGAACACGGACACAACCTTCGATGTGTTAATTACGCTACGACTCTCAATTCACCGATTAAGTACTTGGGTTGGAATGATTAAAAATCCCTTGACTTGTTCAACAAAACTGAAAGGAAATGCTCTCTACTAGATATGATATAATTACCATTCTGTTACATGTACACACAGATTCATGAAGTATACAATCTGTGGTTTTCTATGGGCCATTAATTCTGCACTAATGAAAGTCTTTTGTGTGAGAATGAAAATAAATGAATTAAGGAACATATTTTCATAAACAACTGGAAAATTATAGCTTTAATCCTTTGGCTCATGACCACAACACATAGAAAAACTCATTTGGTTAAATCAAAGTTCCTTAATCTTGTAAACATACCACACCTCTACTGAGGAATTCATCTTTGATAACATTTTATTCCCAATGTGACTTTCACTCAAATTGAATCGTACCATTGGTATTTGGAAGAATCTTGATAGATCATTTCATGCGAGACAGCGAGAGTCTCCATTTAAAAAGGTTCAAAATAGGCAATCCTTCAGAGCCACCACTTGAATTCCTTTCAGGTTTACATTTAATTGGACATACTGAACATAAGATTGTAGGGATGTGTTTAAAGTCGACCGCCATATACATTTACAGCAGATTCTTACGGTAGCGTTTGATATGTTTGGAATGTTAAACATTAACGGCCAGCCGTCAGCTTTGACTAAGGCCAAAACATAATTATGTTCATTATCCCGGGCTTTGTGATTTGGATTCAAATCATAAGTACCTAAAAAGAAACGAATAATTCATTCTAATTCTATTTAAGAAGAAGCATTGATGGAAATGTAGTTCCAGATGAATATATTTGTAGTCTTTATTGCTTAAAATTAAGATTCGTACATTGCGTTTAAAGTGAAATGGGCTGTAGAAGTATCAAAAGCGAAATAGACTGTCAGTATCGTATTTGTTGTATCAACACAAGTACTGTATCACGCAAAGACCTCTTCCGTGTCTCTTCCTCATTTGGTAGTTAAACCAATATAGACTCCGTTACCAGCTAACCAGGGCCGGTGATATAAGGTAGAGCACCATCAGTCGGTAATCAATTTAGACTCGTAAATGTCATGATGTAAAATTCAGTCACGCTTAAACTGATAGAATTACCTGATGACGATCGCAATGGCGCTCTTAAAGTTCACCGGAAATATAAATGAACGAGAATGTTGGTTGACAATGAAACAAGAGCGAGACTTTAGAAAGAACAAAACATATTCCAAGCGTATAATACAAACTGTCCAGCTATGTGGGGTTTATTGCCTATGCTTTATACTGGAGAGTACGATGAGACAAGAACATGCTCACTACATCATGATGATGTTTAATACTGTGGGAGGCAAAGCTTGATAATATGTCACAAAAGAACAGGTAGTTTATATTGAAACTGAAGATAACAAACTGAATGAATTATAAAACACAAATTAAAATGGAATCACATTAATCTACACAATGACTTTTACCCGAGCGCAATACTATAAAGTCAATTGAGATAATTTGAACAGAATGGTAAAGCGATGCTCTATGCTCCTACCTCCACGGAACTGTATACGATAATATCTCTACTTTGGGGACATTGCAAAATTGCAACAAATGGAATATGTGAGCATTTTCTTTGAATTCTCTTGTTTTTATACTTTGTTGTTCATTTAGTGTCGTCCTTGATCCTAGATACTGATATGATCTTAGCATTTTTGGTGGGATAGTATTCCCGGAAATAACAACAAAATGTAAATGTACCTTCTGGATGTTTGTAATCAGCTGTAATATCTTGCCGGATAGAGTCTGTATTCGTCAGTTCCGGTTTCAAAGGTTTTCCGTCTGGAATTTTCGTGCTTATGTTTCGTCCAATTCTACGAAAAGGTTTAATAAAAAAAAAACCCAAATGTTTAAACAGTATTTTGTTACAGCAGTACCTATAGGTCGAATACGATTCATTTCTCAGGTATTGAAATCAATACCCTACTCCAACTTCCATATGCTTTTATGTTTGTCAGCTTTTCACCTTTAAGTAACATTTTATCAAGATCCATCTTACCTTTTATGTTTGGAGCAAACTGATTTCGATAGTGTGACATATATAAACACATGAAGGTTTAAGTTGCATACCCTTGATGAAGAAGAAAACGTTTAAAACATCACACACGTGATGTAATGGCAAGATAACATGACAAATAGGGAAATCGTTATGCATTTCATTTACTTACGCATCCGTATTGATACTAAGGACAATCCATTGTTTCTCTTTGTCACGTGTCCAATTGACCTTGTCTGCGTTTACCTCTGCGAAGACGAATGGACAATCATACAGCATGTCACATTTTCCCGCCTTCACAGCACGGAGAGAGGTCGGTCCGCACTGGAACATACCTGGTGTAACAAAAGCTTTATTTGAAGAAATCATTTTTGTGATAGGGACAGCGTGAAAGACGTTAGCGAGGATTATAAAAAGAGAAACAAAATCAACAACATATTTCACTACAAATTGAAACCAGCTACAGTAGAGCCACACAATTAGATTGAATCATACAGCTGCTTTGTCCTTCGTCAGTGTCGCTAAGGGCCAAATGGTTGAAACATAGAAATTTAAAAAAGAACCGGAGTAGTCAATTAACTTCAATAACTTTTTGTAATTTTCAATACCTAATGATTTCAAATTGACATCAAGTCCATGTGCATAAGTTAAAACGTAGCATGCAGGTAAATTATACCACCTCTAAGAACTGTGTGAGCTTTACAATCGGTGTTCAAGAATAAACGCCGAATACATTGTGTTACTTCCTATCCTCTAAGGACTATAAAGTGATCGTTTAGGAAACTCAAACTCCGAACCCGCTCATACAAATGCTCAAATGTGGTCAATTTTTTCTTTTTGATATTTTAAAAAACGTTATATTTATATGTGCCTAATTTAAACCGATAACTGGATAAAGTTTAATTAATTTTTTGGCTCTAATCTATATAATTCTAAATTCGTATTAAACGGTTTAATTAATTAATGTGTCTTTTGTTCCATCTTTGAAGCTAGGAAACTGGAAAGATTAAAACATACAAGAACACACAAGCATAACATGTTACCTTTAAATGTGAATTTACTTCCTTCATATTATGTTTCTTCCTTTAAAAGACACTCCAGTAATGTCAGAGACCAAACATAAACCTCGACTGAAAACTATTATCTCAATCTTTTACAGCGCAAATGGAATGACACCCTAATCATATATAGCCAAAACATAACAACTGCCACATGGCAAAATCGTTTTTGAACGACATGACACTGGCGTACCTCAAATAATGCTTGAAAACGGAAGAAAATCATAACGTAGACCGTGCTCAAGCTGACTGTCAGTGGCCTTGTTTTCAACTTGCCTGAGATAACTGACTCGAAATAACTTTGACTCCCTGGTCAATTCGTAATTCATCTTCCCGCGGCTTTGTGAGGAAACCACATCCCTATTGGATTAATCCAACCAATACAACCCCCTGTGGTATTCATCTAACCAATCACATTCCCTGTTGTACTAATGCGAGTGTGATTTATTTTCGCCATGCTGATTCTGATTGGATAGGGATTTCGTTCCTAACTGTAATATGGCAGACTTAACACCAATCGATAGTAATAAGAGAGACATTTGTCAGGAAGACTAGAAATAAGGTGGAAATACTAATAAAAAGGACTCTAGTGAATTTGTAGGATTTCACGATGCCGGCGGGTTCTTGGATAACGCTGATCATTCGCCTTCTTTGGTCGCTTCTAGTTTATTGCCCGTTAAAACAATAAAGACACGCAGTATCTTTAAGTGGTTCTTTAAACTATTTTAAGGAAAATGCGGTAGATTATTTCACTGATCAAGGCAGCTGGAAAAAAATTTAACAACTTCTATGTTTTGAGAAACACCCGTAAAGCACAAGCACGGCACTCCACAGATAAATTGCATTAAGATAATAGATACTGGCGGCTAGTAAATTAAAGTAGAAAGGATCCTAGTTGATTATAAAATGTACATGTAGGAGATATGATATCATACACAAAAAACTTACATTACTTGTGTAAACATTGGCTGAACTAAAATGCATTATTTCGGAATCGAATGTAAATATATGAGATTTACCATACGTTTGGTTATATTTGATATAAACTGACGCGGTGTTCAGAAGACTGGAAACAATAATATAGATTAACGATACCATAGTGATACACCGAACAACAATACAGAACTAACGACATTAGGGATGCTACATTTCACACAGAACAAATGCCTTTAAGTATTGCTGGGATAAGACAATGGATATACGTGCAGGCCCGAATATCGCCCAAGTAATTAGAAATAGAAGTTGAGGTGTTGTCCTTACCATCACTTCGCTCCTGAGGTGTGGAGTCAACTACCTGCCAGCCACTGTAGCCGGAAGGGAGATCGTCTCTCCGCATCCATACATCATTCCAGCAGTGGAAATTCCTGAAATAGCATGAATGGAACATTGGCATATTTACAAATATAATAAATAAATAAAGAGATTTGTCCTGTCTCCAATAACCTGGAGGGACAATAAATACTATTTGGCATACAATAACTTCCACCTGTTAATTAAAATAAACTGAGCTGGATATGAACAGATAATCAGAAGTGGAAAGAATGAGTGTCCCATCAAAGAAAAACAGGGCATATTCATCTTCCTTCACATATTTAAAAGAGCCTTCATAAGAGATTTCACAAGAAGTTATCGGGCGTTTAATATTTTTATTAACTGTGTTAATTACGTGTTAAAATGTCATCACCAAATCGCTCATACAATAACTTGTAACAAACGCTCTCAAACGTTGGAATAAGAAACATACAAGAGTATTATTGTTGGTTAAATGAACATTATCATACTACTGAAAAAATTACAACAATTTAATCAAATGTTGCGGGAAAGACCACAGACATAGCAATTCGGTAAAAACTGCGTTATTAGAACAATACAAAGCGAAACCAATCAGCTACCATTACTGTGTGTGTTCTATTTATTCAGCAATTTACTATTATATCACACATGTCGTTTATCTTTTTAAAGTGCATTTAAACCATTAGCGAATTGTTTTTTAGTAATTAAAATTTGTGATGTTATAAATCTGTGAACCCTTACTGGTAGTTGCTATTTAAAGTTAGTATAACGCCATCCATCGGCATTTTTTTCAAATATTTTTGCACAATTTTATACCGGATTACGAGATTGAATGAAACCACAGTAATTATCTGACAATATGTGATGAAGGAACGGAAAATCCAAGTAAATACCAAGTTCAAAATATAAACACAAATTGTCATTTTGTTATATGTCTGCAATGTGAGGGCATATCCGGTCATAACAAAACGAAATTAATTTCTTATACCGAAACAAATGTGGGGAAATTATCAGACAGAAAGTTTCCTTTCCCTTCCGTAACAATTCAGATTCCCAACCTTCCAAATTTTGTAGTATATAAAGTATAAACTCCATAGACACATTCGTCGTCGTTATAACAGCAACACCCCTCTTCTAAAGAGGTATATTTGACAGTTGTGTCCCCGCTTACAAACAAATGTATTCCAGAGTACCCTGTTGTGAAAGAATTGTATAGTCATTACTGTTTTATTGATAAATACAATATATATAGTTCGAACTTTGTAGGCGACAATGTTTATGACCACATTGAATACTTGACAAACACTGTTAACACTAAGAGAATTTGCCGATGACTATTTAATATTTTGGAGAGACCAGCTATAACTTTGGTGTCAGTGGAGGGATATGAACTTGTAAATGGATAAATACTTCATCAGTAGACCACCTGTATGAGGCTTTTGTCACTCCTTGGTATTGATATATAGAGCGTTGCAGTATCTCGACATGATTATAAAGACAAGAAGTTTATAAATTCCATCAATAGAAATGGCGAAAAGATCAGGAAACACTCCTTCACTATACACTTTTATATAAAAGCGTGTGTGAAGACGTCGTGCTTTTATAAGAATGCGTTTATATAAATTTACTGTAGCATTCACGAGTCACCCTCATCTTTCACGGAATCAGTCATCATTTCTGATATCTGCTAGCTGGTTTAGCCGTTCCAGTAACTCCCATAGGACTTATGACGCAGTTATCAACTAACAGTTGCTGTAGAATAGGTACATCTATGTACCACACAAGCAAGAAGACGAGAGATGTTGACGGGAAAGCAATCGCTGAAATAAGCCAGAACTGATAACATTATGAGCCCATTAAGCTCCAGCGCGTCAGGCCTACCTCCATGTAATTGTGGTCAAAGTGTAATATATATTCCCAAACAGCACGGCAAGGGAAATTGGTCGCCTGGTAAAAGAAAATACACGCATGCGCTATATATAGCTTTAACTGGCGAATTACATCCAACATTGGATATTTCTTTTAAGGATAGTTCTGGCATGAATGGGGATTTAGTTTTCCCGCGCACGCGGCACGTTAGTCATAGCTGCTGGTTTATGGTATAGGTGTCGCGACCGTACTCCAGGCGTACGCCTGTTGTGGTGGCAGCGCGATAACTACCACTAAAGATTCAATCGAAAAAATTGTAATGGAAACATCACACATTTGATTACACACGGTTGTTTCTATACAATGTTTGAGATACAAATTGACAAGATGTTATAAACCAATGGTATGTACCGCTATTTTTCCAATAAACCATTGTAAAAGTTGTGGAGTGTGTTTTATTTACAGAAATATATAATATTGACAGGAAAACAGACGCTGAAACAAACCAGAAATGATATTATTATGAGACTATAAAGCTCCAGCGAGTCAGACCTACCTTCCCTTTCTGTTATACTGCAATCTTAGGCTTAACCGTCACTCAATACGAATGGTATCTTACTAACTGTTCGTGTAACTGAATACTGACAATACTCAAATGAAGTTCAGTTAACCTAAATAGTTGTAACGCAATATTAGATCGCTACAGTTCTTCATCTAGTTGATAGAAATATCTAAGGAATTCAAACACTAGAACAGAGAGCAAGATTTACTGATCTCTTGAATCATCACGTTGTTCCTCATGAAACGAAATGAAAAAGAAAATGCAAATATGTTAAAAATTGTAATTCAACCTCAAAATCGATAGAACGAGCTGTAAATTGAAAATTAATTGTATGGAGATTACGGGAAAAATAAAGTACATAAAGGATAAGATAAGTTAGTTTGATGTCATGCATGGACCTGCCGAAATGCAACGTGAATATCTAAAGCATAGTGTTGTACAACCCTTATAAAGGAACTTCTATAACTTAACAAGAAGTTGAGGCTGGTCTCAAGGTTTTCGTGTTTTCATCTGATATTGAGACCTATGTCAGTTGCAGATAAAACCATCAATCTCGTGAAGGATGTTGACGTAGCACTGACTTGTTCAGAGTACCGAGAATCGCTGAAAACGATAAAAGTCAATTCACCAACGCCGGAGGAAATGTCAATCTAGCTACACCAGTAGAAAGGTCAATTTTGTGACACCAGAGGGGAGGTCAGTTCAGTGACGTTATGAAACAAGTACTTTACAAAACACTGGTCATGTTGTTAGGTTTAAGGCTTGTTAGATTGGTATTGCTCTACATCCGGTTCTTTATTATCAAATGATTAAATTACCCAACAGATAAAGGAAGTATGAGAAGTGCGAGAGTAGGCGAAAGAGCTGTAGGTTGATTAGAAAGAAGCAGGAGTACGAGCTGTTTTTTTGTGAAATGTTTGTGGTTTGTTTTATAAATATTCAGTTTTCGTATTTAAAATTGTTCCATAGGAAGTGTGACTTGCCAACTTCATTGCGTCAGTTTCCGGCTAACTAATTCAATAACGGATTTCGCTGGAATATTATTATCACGACGGGAACATGTTCATTTCAAGAAGATCCCAGTATAATAATAAAGATTAATAGTACAACTATTGAAGACACCATTCATCACCAATCCACAAAATGTTGTGACAAATGAAAATTTCATACCCACAAAATTGATCAAACTCACAAATCTACCCTACCAGACACTAGTTACGCGTAGGTTTGATATGATCATCATTTCTGTAAAACGACATTGTGTGTAACATATCAAAGTGTTGATCACACGACAAAAATCCTATTACACTGTTTGTCATTGTGTGTAACATATCAAAGTGTTGATCACACGACAAAAATCCTATTACACTGTTTGTCATTGTGTGTAACATATCAAAGTGTTGATCACACGACAAAAATCCTATTACACTGTTTGTCATTGTGTGTAACATATCAAAGTGTTGATCACACGACAAAAATCCTATTACACTGTTTGTCATTGTGTGTAACATATCAAAGTGTTGATCACACGACAAAAATCCTATTACACTGTTTGTCATTGTGTGTAACATATCAAAGTGTTGATCACACGACAAAAATCCTATTACACTGTTTGTCATTGTGTGTAACATATCAAAGTGTTGATCACACGACAAAAATCCTATTACACTGTTTGTCATTGTGTGTAACATATCAAAGTGTTGATCACACGACAAAACATCCTATTACACTGTTTGTCATTGTGTGTAACATATCAAATTGTTGATCTCGCGACAAAAATCCTATAACACTGTTTGTCATTGTGTGTAACATATCAAAGTGTTCATCGCACGGTTAAAAATCCTATTTCACTGATGCTCACACGACATTCTCTTCTGTATTTTTAAACTTTACTAGAAGTGAAGGAAGACATCCTTTGGTTTCTGACATATACATCAGCATGAAGACCTTTTATTGATTTTACCACAATGGCGAAACAAGCCTTTAGCTTACTCTTGTTGGCCAGGATGGAAGAGTGTGAGAGGTCATACTGTGGAAGGAGACAAAAGTACCCGGGGGAAACCAACATGGTTGGATAGGTGAGCCTAGACTTTTTCACTTTCGTGCGTGGAATCGAACCCCGGATGCCTAGGTAAAAGACGAGTGTGTTACCACTGCGCCACCCGATCACCAATTTTGATTTCTGATACTATTTACTTTGATCCATTTGGTAACTAATACAATACAACACAATATGAAGATGATCTTAATTGATCTATTCCGATATGAATACAAAGATCTATATGAATATTGCCGGATGTAGTCTATTATGTGTAAGACATGAAGACTTACCATATCGAATCTCCAATTCCGCTTAAAACTTCTTTTTGATCAAGATCCCAGTAAAAGTCTATTGTCACGCTTCCGTCTGTGTCATGCGCAGATGCAAAATTAGTAACACTTCGACAAGGCAAGCCCACAGCTCTGCAAACTAGCGAAATAAACATCGCAATTGTATATCTTGTTTTTGTTACAGTATTGAAATCCATATAAAAATGGTATTTGTTTGCAAAACAGGACAACACATTTCCTTTCACTACCTAACCAAATAACAATTTCTAATGTGAGAAATAAGACTGAACATAATATTAGGGACATCACTCTAACCACTACGGTTCAAAAATATTGGACAGGAAAATATGTTTTGTAAACATGACAAACACACTGTTGTTGACGGAAAGTGTCGTCTTCCTATCATATAATTTACACAGAGTAGGAGAATGTAAAGTTGTGCAGGACTTCACACTCTAACAGGGAAACATAAAATGTCGATAAAGTACAGATCAAAGATCGATTAGGCATTGACGGACAACGTACAAATGTAAGCCACTAAGTGACAAACAGAAAGAAAAAGACATTACCTCAGTGGTGCTTACATTGATAAGGGAAGACAGCTAGATAATCTATATAATGTAAACAATAATTACAAAAACTAACTTGTTGTTACTATCCCAGAAAATACGAAACACTGGCCAAACTTGACAGGGAGTTTTGTTTTCATATATTCCCTTAAAATGACGACACTTCCGCTCCAGGACATTGGGGATTTCCCGCCAGTGTAATCCTCGCTCCAGTTGCCTACTAACACCCCTCCGTCGTCGGATGAGTTCACCTGTGAATGAGGGATGAAGTAATTTTGATTACCTTGTAAGATTTTTTATCTTGTTGGTTAGATAAACTATAATCGATCATCAAGATCAGATCTCTTGGGCAACATTCGTAATATACGCCATTTCAAAACTAGGATGTAAATCTGTGTGGAGTTCACTTCTTAAATAATGTACACCAAAGCCATGACAACCATTTGAAAAAATGCTACATAATTACAGTTTACAATAACCGCCTAAAAGTGAGATTGTCTCCCAACTTACCATTTTGGATATAATCCGTGAAGTTCTCACCGGGTCTCCCATCGATTGACAGAAATTAGAATTAAATCCTTTCTGTATACAATACAGGGAAGCCTCCAAAATTCCGTCTTCGAACTAGGAATAAAACATTCTTTGTTATATCTAATATCAAGTTTGCTGAAGAAAATAAAAATACGTTTACCCAACAAAATAAAGTCTGGTTTGATTCGTATAGATATTGCTCCTTTGAGCACAATTGGAGACATTTTAAGGAAAACTCAGCAGGACAACATTGGGCCATGTTACCTGAAACTGGCAATATTTTGATTCATATTACAGTATTGAGATATATTAATTCTTCTGTATGTGTGGTCTTGGCATAAAACGCTATATAAATTATTCTCTCAGACGTATTTACACACCCATGCATTGTAAATAATAATACCTTCCAATGCAAACTGGCATATCGCTAGATATTTTTAACTACTCTTTCTATCGAACCATCTTCAGGATTGTAGGTGGTAGACACTTCCGACAGACTTTTGGTCTCCGAGGTTTGTTGTACCATGCATGCCACATTCTTTTTAATGCATTAGAGTAATGGCAAGGTCGAGAATAAACACGTTTACTTGATGTTCTCGTAAAAATGTTCAGATCTATGAAAATTACGAAATTTATGGAATTACTATGTTAGTCAACCTCCTCATGTAGATTTTGACATTTCTTTCGACAATCTTAAATTCTGCTCAGTCGCCTCATCGACTTTAGGCCCCTAAAAAGGTACTATTTGCCTGTTTATCTTTCCTTATATGTCCTTATTTCTAACAAATTGATATGTACAATGTGTTACATAATTTTGATAACGCAGAACTGAAAAATTAAACTTCCCATCTCATTTGCTACAGCTGGCATTATACCGCGGATAAGAGTGCGGATGAGAATCTGTGAGAGTCCACGCAGATGTTCTACGGCGATATATGGCGAAATACATAATTCACGTTGTGGGTATCGGCATCTGTTGAGTTATTACCTGTCCATAAAACCATGGTTTCGCGCCAATCTGCTTGTAATTTCCCTGGAAAATGGCGCCACTGTCGTTGAGAATATATTCATTCAGAAGATCAGGTTTGTCGAGGTACACTGCATCATCTATCGACGGTAAATGTATGCAATAAGACCTATATTTAATGGAAGGAGACATCTTTAACTCCCAAGTTTTACGTATATTAGGACTTAACTGTACTATAAATATTATTATGATGCACCTGATAAATTCAGGATTTTCCCAGAAGTCCAATTAGTCTGCTATTTGTTTCTTGAAATTGAATGACAAAATATACCAGTCACTTTTTCATGTTAGATTTAAATCTACATATTGATATCCCTACCTTTACACCAGGGATTGAACAGGATGTGTATATGTTTTGGGTGAATGTATTTGTACGCCTTCGGACGACCATTTCTCTCCACGATGCTCTCTAGAACAATCCGCCAGGACGCCACAATGCAATTCGCAGGAGGGCAAATGGACACCTTAAGAGCATTTGGTCCCTGTCTACTGGCGATGACCGCTGTCCAGTCCTGTTGGCTAGACTTGGATGAGAGGAGACATTGAACATGGCTGCCTTTCCCAGGCCGTGGTGCCGGACCTGTGGATACAGAGTAAGATGTTGCTGACATTTCACAAGAATTAACTCGTTCAACAATTATTTTAGACACCACACTTAACCTTGCGCGTTTATAGACAAATAAATTGCGCCTACAGATGAAAAGTACAAAAGGCCTTAAGGTATCTCGTGACCTTCAGCTGTGGTGGTATTTATCAGTTCCATGCAGCAAAACACTTACCAGTCTTAAAAACAATTCTGACGGAATGATTCTTGGCACTGAATTTCCCAGTAAACCTCACTAGGATATAGAAAGGTTGTCCCCTCCTAACCACAAGGTGGCCTTCTCGCAGTGCGTCATACTTTTCAGTGCGATGTGCAAGCGCATTTTCCAATGGAAGCAGATCAACAGACTCAACGTGGCTGTCTATATCGAAATGCCCTCCGTCATCGTAATCGTCTGTAAAAGATTGTAAACCATCTCACAGCAGACCACAACAGAGTATGACAGGTGATCTTTACAGGAATAGGTAATAAGGTCAAAGCGTATAGCGACAACATTTATCTTATGTTTTCAGACATAATCATATACCTTGGATACTCTAGGGATAAAACACCACTAGTTACTTGAAACAATTGTCTTGGACTGGTCTTGGGGTTGAATACCTCTCCTAAAAGATACCTAAATATCATGCTTGTACTCGCATCGCAGTGCACGACCTCTCGCTTTTGATATACTCATCCGAATTGCGAAATATTTTGTGTTTAACAAATAATTTGGCGTATACAAGGAGAAAGGTCTTTCTCTATGATTAACAGATACCAGATACCATGCCTATACTCGCCTTTGAGTTCAAGACCTCTTTCTACTGATGTACTCGTCTAGGATTACGAGATCTCTTATATCTAACAAACACCTTCAGAGAGACTCGCGTTGGGGTCAAAGACCCCTCGCCGTGATCTCCAGACACCTTGATTGTATTCGCCTCAGAAAATACCTATATCATGTGTATTCAACATAGAGTATTCATAAACAGTTCTCTAATGTATCGGGAAAAAGGCGGCAAACTAACAACATTGATTACTTTGCGACAATGGATGCAATCTAGGGAACTGCCCGGATGACGAATGCCTGTTTAATATTTCCATCACATATGGTATCAACAAACCGGAAATGCAACCAGGTAAAAAAGAATTATCAACTTAAGAATCAAGATCAGGGTGGGTTTCGCTCACATGACTTGGTTTGCGTTTACCTTCATCGATGTCCAGATTGTTCACATTTTCTACAATCATCCGGGCAGTTTGGTCTTCAGATTTGCGCCTGCGCCGTCCACCAGCATTCATCAAGCGTCTATGCAAGTCATGCGCTCTGTTATGCAAGTTTCTTCTCGACCGTGACCAAAAATTGGCAGGCAAAGTATCGGAAGTGTAATAAGTTGGCATCTGTGTATATATCAAGTACACGATTGATGTAGAATGTATAGAAAGATTTGTTATGACACACACAAGTAAATTGCTTCGTTTAATGCAAATTTTGAATTAAGTATATACAGTCGAAGCCACTAATGAAATCAACTCTTCAGTGATACCGAGGGAACTTAGGAGGTGACAGAGGAAAAACAAAATCGACATGATTGTCAAAACTTAAACGATGGGGTGCACACGACACATAATTCTATCATTCAAATGTGTAATTTTTCATATATCTGATGATTTCAAGAGAACGTCAGATACACATGTAAACTGCCCATTATTCGAATGATTACCAGTTTAACTTTCATTTCCATTTTTATCGATAACTTCATGTTTAGAAGTGAAATATCCTTATTTGTGTTAATAATTGATTTCTAAGCAATACAATAGTAAACAAAACAGATCTATCACTCGAATGCGATAGTAAATCATGCAAAACTCTTATTTTGTGATGGAGGTTTACTTAAGAATGTCAACAATATGATATCAAATATATGAAGGATTCATCTCTGTTTCAAACTATTTCCTATACAACGTGTATATGTTACGGTGTATTCGACAACTGTAAACATACATGAAATAACCTTCCATATGATGTATTGGTATTTCCTGACATCGCCTTATGTTCAAGATATTGGTAAATTCTCTTCCTTAAAATGTCTTAAGTTCCTTTTTTGTCATTAGTAAGTGTCAGGGAATTTTCAAATAACGAATCATTGTTCTGATATTTGCAAACATCTCTAGAATCCCGATGGTAACTTTAACCTTGTATGTGTGATATACGAAACCATGTGTCATGCACGCACGCAGCAGACATAAGCCAAGGAATATATTTTATCTGAAGGTTATTTATTCCTTACAGCGGATGTATATATATATATAACCTTCAGATATATATATGTATATAAATCCGCTGTAAGGAATCAGTAACCTTCAGATAAAATATATTCGTTGACTATACATATATATTTCATTTTTCTATATATATATATATATATATTACTGTTGCAAGTGACTTAACATTTGAAGTGACATATTATCAGCCTATGGAGACTTTTAGTTCACTTTATTATCTCGTTACTAACGAAACCACGGACTCAATTAATCGTGGCACTTTAAGACTTTGGTGAAGCAAACGCAGAAAAGAAAGCCAAATTGTATGTATTGATGCTGAGGTAAAGGTGTTGTGACCTATTCCTCAGGGAAACAATCACACCGTCAACCTGTGTAGAGGTATATGTATTTAATTTACTGTGACTGCAGTCTTTACATGTAAGCGTAAACATTTTAAAAACAAACTCTAAATTATTAAAAAGCGCTATTCACTTGCGTGTCTTTTGTACAATCTTCAATAGAGCAGGTAGAAGACACGGCTGGTGGGCTCTTAGTCCCCGAGGTTTGCCGTAACCTGCATGTCACGTTATTTTTAATTCATTCGATTCAGAATATACACATGTAAGTGGCGATGTTCTTAAGTTATCTGATGTATGATAATCACGAAATTTATTCAACTGTGGGGCCGCTGCACTTCTCCATCTAGATTTTGACATTTCTTTCGATCACTTTGTATCCTCAGTCGCCTTATAGGCTTCAAAATTCGGGCCCTTAGCATCATTAACGAGCCCTAGGAAGACGAAACATCTGTATGATTATTAATTGTTTGGCTCTACTGTATTTAAGTCTTTATGATTAAAAGGTGCTTCTTACATGCGGTACAGAGTTATGGAAGACAAGACTTTTGCGAGCTACATTCATCCTCTCTTCCAGCCGCCAATTTATATTAATATATCAAGACAGAGACAGCATGTTACTTATCCCGCATGATGTATTAACATTAATAATTCCAAAGCTTCTAAATTTAATGTTTATATTTTATTTTATCTTACGATGACTTCAAACACTAACTGAGTCAGGAAATAAGTACATTAATGAGAGTTAGCTTATCAAATCTAGTGACGCGATACACTCTCTTAACACTAGAAAGGCGGCTGGACCCGACATGATTAATCCTCGAATGATCAAGGAAGCCGCTGACATCCTAAGTTACCCGTTACAATTATTATTTAATAGCTCTCTTGTTTCTTGTACCTTTCCATTTTCGTGGAAAAAGGCCCATGTTACGCCAGTTTTCAAAAAAGAAGACCCCTCAATTATTAGTAACTATCGTCCGATTTCTCTGCTGTCTATTGTTGGCAAGCTGATGGAAAGATGCGTCTATAAACATGTCTATAACTTTCTCATAGATAAATCTCTTCTAACACCCTACCAATCCGGCTTTAGATCTGGCGATTCCACTATTAATCAACTTTTAACTATTACTCATGACATTTTTTCCTATCTTGACAAAGGTGTTGAAATAAGATTGGTATTCTGTGACATAAGCAAAGCATTTGACCGGGTCTGGCACCGAGGTCTTCTATCCAAATTAAAATCTTTTGGTATAACTGGAAATCTCTTTACTTGGTTCTCGAATTATTTGCATAATCGTTGTCAATGTGTCGTAATCAATGGTAGACAATCCCATTTAACCAATATTTCAGCAGGTGTCCCCCAAGGATCGATCCTAGGTCCGTTACTTTTCTTAATCTTTATTAACGACATTGTTTGTAATATAAATTGCAATATTAAGTTGTTTGCTGACGATACATCTCTATATGTCATCGTAGAATCACCGCAAACGAGCGCTAACTTAAATAATAACCTTAGTATAATCAATGAATGGTCTAACACTTGGCTTGTTAATTTTAACCCCTCTAAAACCGTAACAATGACAGTAAGTAAAAAAGCTAATAAACCGCTTCAACCCTCCTTATTTATGAATAATACTGCACTAACTAATCACTTGTCACAAACATCTAGGTATCACTCTATCAGCTAACGCAAATTGGACTGAACATTTACAACAAATCACTAGTAAAGCCTATACAAAACTCAGTTTCCTCAGGTCACTCAAATTTAGCATTGACAGAAAATCTCTTCAAACTTTGTACTGTTCTTATATTAGACCTTTATTAGAATATGGAGATATTATCTGGGACAATATAACATTAGGCCAAAGTAAACTTCTAGAAAACATCCAGCTTGAGGCAGCTAGAATCATGACTGGAGCTACAAAACTCACCAGTCATGACCTCTTATATTTAGAATCCGGCTTAGATACTCTCGTTAATAGAAGGAAAAAACATAAAATTATCAAATTTCATCAGATTGTTCATGGTCAGTGCCCTTCCTACCTAACCAGCATGCTTCCTGAACGTCACTCTAACATCCACTCTTATAATACAAGGAGAGCCGATTCTTTTTACCAACCTCCATGCCGAACTAATCTCTTTAAAGACTCTTTCCTACCTTCTTCTGTTGATCTATGGAATGCACTCCCCGATGCCATAAAACGTAATCCGTCTACTACTACTCTAAAAAGATACCTAAATGCTGATATAACAACTGTTCCTAACTATTATTACTTCTGTAAATCTAGACACGGCCAGATTCACCATGCTCGACTTAGGATGCACTGTAGCTCACTAAACGCACACTTATATTCTCGTAATCTTGTTAACAACTCTCTATGTTCATGTAACCAGTCCGACGAAACTACTGAACACTTCCTCCTCCAGTGCCCTAACTACCATCATATCAGAATGCAATGCTTCAGTAACATACCCCCCGACATTAATGTTAATACCTTATTATATGGTAACCCTGATATGCCAGATCAGTACAATGAAAATATTTTTGACTGTGTCCAAAACTTTATTAACCGTTCTAAACGTTTTAATTAAGCTCTAGCGTATCTAGTGAGTTTGTGTATACTACGAAGTAATCTCAATTACAGTACTGACCTGGTCGTGGTATATTGTACTTTGTTGAGTGAACCACAATCAAATATAGATCTATAGCAGTCCTAAACTCTTGCTTCGTCATCCTACAACGGTTTCCTCCTTTGAACCCATGCACCCTTTCTTTTCCCCTTCCCTGTACTTATGCACCTACTTAATTACATTATGTTGTCAGTGCTGTCCATTGCTCATGTAATTAGATACGGAGACAGATTAATATAAGTACATTGTACTTGTTTCTGAATCCAAAATGCATATTTGCTTTTGTGCTGTACTCATTTCACAAAATAAAATACAGTTTAAACTAAATCTAGTGAATAAAATTAGTATCTAATTTCTGTTCGTAATTTTCTCTATAATGATATGAAAATCATTCCGTCGAATTAATACAGATGCTAAAAACCCTGTTTCCTCTCACTGCTGGAATACAGCCAATCATGTGCGTGTTTCGACGTTGACCACGCCGAGTGCACAACATTCGGGCAATAATTATATATTGTAACATGGAAACCTAATCCCAGGAACAGGGTTTTATAAGAAAATATATCATAATTTAACTCATGACAAGTATTTTCTGCAGGGACGTATATCAACATTATCAGATGATGTAACATATAATTACATATTATATACATATAACTAAATCAGAATTTGAAACTGAGATAATTTTAAAGAAAACAATTATGAAATGCATCGTAAGATAAATCTTAACCTTAATAATGAAATACTAAGTCATTAATTTTCCACTTAGTTAATGTAGTTTTAATACACTTAATTAGTTTTGTTGCTAAAACAAGAATTAATTTCAATGAATAAATATAATATATCTTAAATTGAAGCCAAATGTAGCGTGTTAACCGGAAGTTATGACAAATTGGAATTATCATGATGCTGTTGGAAAATTTGTAGCTGCAGTCGAAAGTTAGATAAACCAAGATCTAATAACATAATAGAAAGAAATGTCTATAATTGGTTATACACTGAAACACAAGAGGCATTACCACACGTGGTGTATGGACATTTGTAGGCAATATAAAAGATGCTAAATAAAACACAACCTAATCGTGTTTCCTGGATTAGAACGTTTGAAATGTAATCAAATTGCCTTTATTTTTACAAAACAACCATCGCCATTACTTACATTTAGTATAAATCTCTCTCTCTATATATATATCGGGGGAGCGGGGATCTACGTCGTCCACATATGATGGAACTTTTAAACTTTCATCACAATAAAATATCAAACCTGAGTGAAATTGTCTTTCTCTATTTTGGCGGCCCTTCAATTCCAAGGTTAGCAGTGAAATAATGTCAAGCGAGAAGTACCAGCTCTTTATAAACATACCAAATTTATTTACGTCTAAAGATCATATAGTGGAGCAGTAATTATGGCATTCATGTCAAGTGCTTTTCAATTCCAATCAAGTGTACATACGATTAAAATGTATCCCGATCCTGTCTGAAGGTTGATTTTTTTTCAAATTATTTCCAGAATTTACTTGATATGACGTCAAAGAATTATTGTATATGCATACTTTTACGAAATTAATTCAATTAAGGAACTGTCGTACTTACTCGTCTAGATTATTACTTTTCTTGTTATCACTTTAATTATTCCTCAGTAACACCCTAAATTTCTAAATTTGGCCCTTAGAATCACCAACGAGCCCTAGAAGGACGAAACCGTTGTAGGTTGCAGTTTAAGACATTATTTGGCTCTACTGTATCTATCTCTGAATTTATACGAAAAAGTGTTATTTACATGTCCGCCTTTTGTACAATCCTTGTAATATTTCAACAGTGATATGTAATTCCTACACATGGAATAGAACAGACATCGCTCTACAAAAAGTTATATTAAAAATGTTGTAGTCATAAAGAAAGTTTCTAATAATTGTAAGTCAAAACCTCTAATTTCTGTTATTGTCCGATGAAGCGGATTTATGGTTAAATATTACCTTGTTTAAACAAAATTATGTTTGCTTTTCACATTGTATTTAATGAAATTACACAAGGAAAATACTTACAGCTTTCGATCGTTTTGAAATCCCTGTCTTGGCATAAACAAGGTAAGCACATAACGCTCGTACAGATAAGCTCTGCTGTGGATCGAAATACCAGAAAAACCCTTAGCTGCAGTTTGTTCAGGTGTGCATGATAGAGTATGATGGTACTATGTGTCACGTAAAGATACAGGTATAACAAGATCAAAAGATGTGCATTATACTGGCGATCACCACAGGGGGAGGCTTGACCACATCAGGTCAGTTTCTGAATGACGAATGATGGGCAGGTAATTAATTAAAGACAAATAGGTGTATACACAAGTACATACATATAGCAGACTTGTTTACATCATAAGGAGCGTTCAGAAAGGTGGTACAAGGGGGACCCTTTTTATCTATTCTCATTTAATTTTGTATTCTGTATCTATTATATGTATTACAAGGACTTTTGATGTTACATACATCAATAATTACACCAAAAGTTGACAGGTAATTACCTGTTTACTCAGGTAAGTATATATTATCAAATCATCTGTTTAAAAGCACTGTATTAGTGTGTGGTTATGTCACATTATGTAAATATATAGTTTTTTCTTGGAACATTTCGGTTAACCATTTACTATGGACATTAGAACAAAACCATTCCATATTACTTTTCCTCTCGATATTTAAAATTCTTTCTGCTGTGGTGACGATAATCTGTATATGTATAAGGACTTACATGGAATCGAACACAAATTCAGCTACCTGTAATGATTTTTAATGTATAAAGTCATATTAATGGCATGCACAAACAATAGACAATATCAATTGTTTACACGATGTAATCATTTTTATACGTCCGTCAACAAATTTCACGGGACGTATATGGTATGCATTGTCCAACCGTCCGTCCCTAGTCATTTCAAACTTTGCAGGATTATGCACCATGACATACTATTTGGCTGTATTTGGAAGAGTTAATACCCTTTGCTGCTTTCATATTGTTACATATTGACCGGATCTCTCTCTCAACGTTCGGTTGATTCTTTCAAACTTGGTAGGTGTAATTATTAATATGAAACGAAATATTGTTTTCCCACGCAACAGTCATATTCAATTATTTCCGTAAAAGTTACCCCCCCCCCCCCCCCCCCCCCCCCCATGTTGTTTTCATACTCTTGATATTTTCTGATGATCATCACATTCAGTTTTCAGTCAATTTCATTCAAACTTGGTAGGCGTAAATCAACACGACATTAAATGGTGTTTCCACACGCGGCAGTTTGATTAAACAATTTTTGAAAAAAATGTTATTTTTCTTTTTCATTCTGGGTTGGATGGAATATGGTTACTACCGTGCAGCCCCGAAATGTCAGCTACGATGTTCTAATCAACGTTAAAACATATATCTACATATAGGACTTACTAACAGTTCATTAATTGTCCCATGAATAGTCAGCGGTGACGCCGTTTATATCATTATAATTGGTTTTTCGGCTCCTAGATATTTTGCCACTCGAGAGTAGAACGTTTCGGCTCTGCTCCCCAAACGCTCGCAAAACTTAAAATGGAATAGAAGTTCTTATAACACAACCAGTAGAATATCTATGTGTGGCGTTTCTTTGACTGCGTTGTCATCTTCATCAAAGAAATTGCCAGCTTGAAGTGTAGTACTGATGTAAGGGGAAAACAACCTCGTTATTAGTGCTCACTGACTGGCGTTCAGCTTTAGAAGAGTTAGCATTAAAGAATTTAACCTGTTCTGTGAACAATTAGACCGGTGTCATACTGCCTTGTCCATGCTATAACATTTCAGTGTGACAGTGCTTCCGAAGGGCTCGAGCATTAGAAAGCTGCTACGACGAGGCAAGATTCAGAACAAAAATATATCAGAAGCGATTACCATCATTCTGGAACGTTTGTGAAAACGGTAAACGAGAAATAGCTTTGAATTATTCCGGAAGATTTTCTCTCAACAAGACATCCTTCATCAGACATTGGTTTAACGTAAAGACATGTTACGATTAGATGAAGACGTATACACAGTAATTACATTTCCTGCTGGGGTATCAACTATATATCGTATAGTTGGTTTTGTCCATATCACACAATTACGTCCAGGAAGACGATTATCAAAATACAATTTATAACCAATACAATCGCACGGGTTCCATAACTTTATGATGTTCTGAACAGGTTCTTAAACACGAGGTACGGTGTTGTGTATCATAACAGGATCATTAATTCTTACAGAAACGAACAATTTTATATTAGATAACCCCCTTTCAATAGATATAAATTAAAACAAATCGCTTTCCTCAAAACCGAAAATAATTTTAAGAAATAACAACATATGAACATAATCACATTCTAAACTCAAATTCAATAAAACTAGGGCAGAATATGAAAAAAAAAAGAATTACATGGATACTCCTGAAATGTACAAGGAGAATAAGATCAGAGTTCTGGAAGAATAAGCGTCTTCTGCTTCTCGGTCAATCCAGGTAAATAATGCTAAGTACTCTAATATACGTTTTGCAGGTGAATACAACACGAGATAACATATCTCTGACGAGAAATTACTTTTCGGTTTATTATGGCCAACAAAACTTCGAAAATTGAATTACTGTACATTATGTAATATGTCTGACGGCTATTGTGTAAGTATATATACCCTACCACTCTACGAACACATCGAAAGTGGATTCATACCATTACATGTTGATATCAGATTATTTATATTCAGTAAACTTCAAACGAGTCACACTTTGTCTGAAAAAGACACCAAATACATTATATCGTGAAATAAGATACGTGCTCTTAAGACCGTTAATAGCGCTGAATGGCATATTGAGGTAAAGTAAGCTTTTATGACGCTAGACGGAATGACGACCGCCAAGACGAGTTGAACATTATCTGACTCCAGACCGACAATCGCGTGCACCCGCACCAACAGTATCAATGTAAGTGAAATTAGCTCGAAATGTAAATAATTCTTAGAACTTTTCTCAGATTATCTACATTTGTTAAATATATAAAAATGATGGAATGAGCATCAGGGAGAGTAATTATATATACCTACAGTTCTAAGAATGTTAAGGAAGGCAGTGCGATATTCTGTAAATGACATGGTGAGATAAATAGGAAGAAACGGGGGCAGTTCAGAATACGGCCATTGAAACGCTGGTCCCGAAAGAGGCTTATGACGAAGGTCAAAGAACAGAGAAGTGTTGTTTTTCAAAACAAAGATTAAGTGCACCATTTATCTGACCGATGAATCTTATAGCACTTTTTATATATTGTCGTGAACTGACATCATTAAACAATATCGATTAACTCTGTTCATAATTGTTGTTTACACCTTACTGGCGGAGATGATTAAAGAAAGTTGTTTCCTTAATTATCATAAGGAAAAATGTTATTCATTATTTAATTGTATTAATTATCTCCTCCTTACCGAGATAGATATTTTCATACATATTGCTATATTTAATGTTTCAAAATAGGGTAACATTTACCAGTCTCACCAAGGCATTAAACGTGTTATATAGAGATTACACAACCAGTTATCGTGGTACATAGTATTTCTTACACTCAAGTTAATTATTTCAATAGTTACAAAAACAACAAACAAACAAACAAAAAAACAAGTACTTGCGTAACTTTTAGAGAAAACTGACGAGAGTGAAAGAAATACGGTATACAACGACCACAAACTTGAGTAACCTGTTTTTGCTACAATGAAAAAGTTATTCGGAAGTTGAATTAACCTGTTTTTAACCCACGTGTATTTTGTTCTTATTTGTTTGTCTTCAAACAAACAAATAAGAACAAAAACAAAAAACAAAAAACAAAAATTGCGTGTTTCGGTTTCTTTGACTGTGAAAAGTGCCCTTTTGGTTCACCCTGTCAGCGATAACATTTATGTTTATACAACAAATAGTATAATTAATTGATACCAATTGTGTTAGAAAACATTATATTCAACTTAGAATAATCTGTATATTTCATACTAATATGAAATCCATCTTCGTTATTCATTTGAACTACAGCACATATCAGATTCCTGGTTTGGTAAATGATAGTCGGATGATCCGATTGTGTTAAGTATACGCCTCGTTAAAATGGTTTTCACCAGGAGCATTGTAAATCAAACCCAGCGGACAGAGGTAATGATTTGTATGACAACTACAATATACATCAGATAACAATACAGATGATGTGTACTTTTGGGTATCATCTTCGCGGCAGCTGTTCGGCAGTAAATGTTCTACTTCTGTGTTTGCTCTCACGATTCTGGAAAATCAAATCCTGATATTTGTTTGTTCTGCAGGCGAGAAAAATGTTGCTCCTTGGGAATAAATCTATGTTCGGTGTGACGGGATTACTGATTTCTTAATTGGTTTAAATAAATCTAAAGTGCAGGTCATTTTGTAAATTAGGAAGTGATAAACGTTTAAAAAAATATCCAGGCATTTCATCTGGAATTAATGGAAATAAATGGAAATTCTCGGTTTCTTTCAAAGTGAAGACCTGTTGGACAATGTTATTTCATGTTACCATCGTGATTGTCTTTGAAAAATATCACGGTCGATATTGGACAGTATGCAGCGCGTTGCTGTGTTTCTTCCACACAAGGTTCCATTCCCAGTGCTATTCAAACTAGCCCTGATTGCTCACCAGCAGCTTACTGTCAGCAAGCAACAGCGAAGAAAATTAATTTACATGATTTATGTAGTGTTTGCTTTCGTTAACTTTATCAGGTATCAATATTATGCATACCTGTATCATGGATTTAGATAGTATGATTTCCTTCACACAGACATTTAAACTTCTTCTATTGAAATGTAAACCTTGTCTTCACCAGGATCATTGTACATTTATATCGATTGTTTCTATCTCGTCGCTTGCAGTGAAATGTTTGAGTGTAAAGTAGATCCATATTGTTACATTGTAACAGATATCGCGCACCTGCTAACACATCCGGAACAGCTGCTATCTGTCGTCAATCGCAAATGCCAATAGAAATATAGTTCCGAGACGCGATTTAGGTATGATATTATAGACATGCAAAAAATTGAGAAATCACTTCCATTTTTAATGAAGAAGATTTTTACTTGATATCGTGATAACGAATTCAAACCAACAGAAAATGTTAAGTCAAATTCGCATGAAATCCGTAGGAATGTATCTATAGGAGAAAATGATCGCGAATGTCAAAGTTTTATGTTTTGTCTGATCAATTTGTTTTCTAAACTATATGATGCTGGTACTAGAAAAGTGTAAAATAGTTGTTTTACGTGTAAACACTCGTACAATAGACCTGTGCAGTAATGCTACAAAACGAGGCGTCGTTGAATCTTTTTCGTCCAGAACAGGACAATGTCCACTTACTTATCGGGAAATGAAGTGATTGGAGTTGATTATCTTCAGTGAGGTAAATACGGACCATTTGAATGTAACATTTCATAGAATGGGGCATATATATGGCAAGCCAGGTTGATCCAGGACTCTAACCAAATTATATATAAGTTATGTCATTTATTATATATTTCATGATTAGAAGATAATGGATTATTATAGGATGTATTTTATTCAATATTAATGTAATACCTTGTATAACATATAAATCCTGGGTTCGATTCCTAGCGGAGGCATTGAAACTAATAATGACCATTGTTACATTGGGGCCGTGTAGGACTCGGGAATAATACTTCGCCATGTCCCATCAGTGTTACAAGTACCTCTGTGACCCCTGGACACTCGAGGACGAGTTATTTCCTAGAGGGGGAGTATGTAACCATGGTAAAATACTAGCCGTAATATACCGCTCGGATAGAGAGAACTTCTCTTTAGCTCGATCGGTTGAGCGTCAAATTAGTAAGCCAGGGGTCCCGGGTTCGATTGAAACTAATAATGACCTCTGTTGGCGCCCGTGTAGGGACTCGAGAATAATACTTAGCCACGCCCACCAGCGTCACTTTCACAAGTATAGCTGTGACCTCCTGAACAGGGTCACATAAGAAAATATTAAGTATACAAGATATTTAATGATATAAGATGTCGTCTCTAAATATGTAACTTGGTTAATATAGAATCAGCATTGTCCAATGAAATAAAGGTTTCTTGGTATCAACACTTTAAAAAAAATATGTAAAAAAATGTTGTGTATTTGTATAGCTGTAACCTCTCTGCGAAAGGCGGATACATAAATCCAAGATAAACTGAGTTACACCTATTGCGTTGTTGGGGTATGACAGTCACTGCTGTTTTCCTCGAGGACGCAGCCTATCGCGTTATATAACAGTAAATATACCTGATATTGCCTCTCCTTAAAAGAAACCAGTAACTAACAAAAGATGTACAGAACTATTGTATTACTTAGATAACTAAGGGTTACAACGTTACATACGATTTATGTTTAGAAACGTATCACTTGAATCGATAAGCTTTATAGGCGTTATATGCACAATCCATAATTGCATATCTTTGAATTCTACTCTAATTGACGTCAATATTTATCGAATATTTACTCACACGTATCACAAGAACTCGCCCCACTTAACTATTTTTAAACGTGCGTGTTGTATGCTTGCGGGCTCAAACGTACCTGATGAGTCCTTGCAGAACGAAACATCTGTGATGCTGTTAAATATATCATTTTCTATTTTTTATGAATTATTCCCTTGTGCTTCGTCCAATCCATGTATGCTTTTTATTGCAAAACGTGGATTCATCATAGACACTATTCAAACGCTCTCGCCATGAATATGTATTTTTGTAAGTGGATGGATGGTAATCTTTTTGGACATACATTCACACATGTACGCGTGTGCAATGCATTGTTGTCAAACCATGGCCCTTTTTTCTAATTAGAAAATTGCCTCGAGCGATGTCAAACTCGATCACTCTGATGATTTTCACGTCAATCGTTACAAAAGGAAATATATCTGGATGCCGAGTGACCACAGGCAACGTTCCCGGCTGCAGATTGCTACCATTATACATAATTACTAGATTATCCGGCAAACAACTTCAAACGGAAAATATGACTCCATGTGCAATTATTAAAGCTGGATGCAGGGAAGTCATTTATTAAAAACAAAAACAAAAATTATGCATGGTAATCAATCAATTTTAGAATGTGTTCCGGAGGCTAAATCTGATTGAGATAAACTCTTTGCACTTGAAGTGGCAGTTGACATCGACGTTATGTACACGCTTGTTGCCTATATTGTATTCATGAGATCGATCGAGCTCGTCGTAATTAATCAAAACTGTTGTTTTTGTAGTGAATTCCATAGAATGTTTTCATCCTAATATCGACTAAATCTCGCCACATGAAGTCCTTTTATCTATCTCTACACCTGAAAAATTCCAATTCACCCCATTCTGGTTTCTTATAAGGATGACAAATCTTATCGCAGCATGTGTTTGACTCATTCGTTGAGATTTTCAGTTTGTGTTGTGTTTGTGTTGTAGACGATGGAGAATTATGGACACACGTACAGTTCACGTATTCTTTCTACATATAGTATGATTACATCTCAGTAATTATGGACTGTGTTTGTAATTCCATGAAGATTCCATGAAGAGCATAGCATGCCAGTTCTCGCGCAAACTCATACTCTCACATCTTTTATACGTGTAGAATTTCTTTTCTTAAATCACATCTTCAAACTACTGACTCTGACTTTTTCCTTTGTAAACAAATATTTTATAAGTCTCATGTTTATATTTATAATCATTTATAGGTGAATTAGAAATGTATCTTGTAAGTGAAACGTTTAATATTAGGTGCTGAGTTTTCTTGAGTAACATTGGAGGGAGAGGGATCGCCACTACAACTGCAGCCTCGCTTTAGCTATTATCACTTATTGGTATCTATGCGACATTTTCGCTATAGAAAATACATTAAATGACAACAACGCATGACTATCATCACGCGATTACTGTTGGTATAGAAACGGCCGTCCAAACCCATAAAAGGTAAATATACGATTAGTATTGTATTTCGATGGCATTTATAGTTGATATATATGACATAGTTTAGTCTAACTTCCAATGATATAATCGCAAGTTTAGCCGTCTTGTTACCACCAATTCGGTAACAAAAAATGGAAAGTTATTGAATAGCAGTAACATTATACAGGAAATACAAACACACCTGATGGGACATAGTGACAGATATCGTGTACAGGAAATACAAACACACCTGATGGGACATAGTGACAGATATCGTACAGGAAATACAAACACACCTGATGGGACATACTGACAGATATCGTACAGGAAATACAAACACACCTGATGGGACATACTGACAGATATCGTACAGGAAATACAAACACACCTGATGGGACATTCTGAGAGATATTAACAGGAAATACAAACACACCTGATGGGACATAATGACAGATGTCGTACAGGAAATACAAACACACCTGATGGGACATAGTGACAGATATCGTACAGGAAATACAAACACACCTGATGGGACATAGTGATAGATACCGTAGAGGAAATACAAACACACCTGATGGGACATAGTGACAGATATCGTACAGGAAATACAAACACACCTGATGGGACATAGTGACAGATATCGTACAGGAAATACAAACACACCTGATGGGACATACTGACAGATATCGTACAGGAAATACAAACACACCTGATGGGACATACTGACAGATACCGTGTACAGGAAATACAAACACACCTGATGGGACATAGTGATAGATACCGTACAGGAAATACAAACACACCTGATGGGACATAGTGACAGATATCGTACAGGAAATACAAACACACCTGATGGGACATAGTGACAGATATCGTACAGGAAATACAAACACACCTGATGGGACATACTGACAGATACCGTGTACAGGAAATACAAACACACCTGATGGGACATACTGACAGATATCGTACAGGAAATACAAACACACCCGATGGGACATACTGACAGATATCGTACAGGAAATACAAATACACCTGATGGGACATACAGACAGACATCGTACAGGAAATACAAACACACCTGATGGGACATACAGACAGATACTGTACAGGAAATACAAACACGTCTGAAGGGACATACTGACATATATCGTACAGGAAATACAATCACACCTGATGAGACATACAGACAGATATCGTGTACAGGAAATACAAACACACCTGATAGGATATAGTGATAGATACCGTACAGGAAATACAAATACACCTGATGGGACATAGTGACAGATATCGTACAGGAAATACAAACACACCTGATGGGACATAGTGATAGATACCGTACAGGAAATACAAATACACCTGATGGGACATACTGACAGATACCGTGTACAGGAAATACAAACACACCTGATGGGACATAGTGATAGATACCGTACAGGAAATACAAATACACCTGATGGGACATACTGACAGATATCGTACAGGAAATACAAACACACCTGATGGGACATACAGACAGATACCGTGTACAGGAAATACAAACACACCTGATGGGACATACTGACAGATATCGTACAGGAAATACAAACACACCTGATGGGACATAGTGATAGATACCGTACAGGAAATACAAACACACCTGATGGGACATACTGACAGATACCGTGTACAGGAAATACAAATACACCTGATGGGACATAGTGATAGATACCGTACAGGAAATACAAATACACCTGATGGGACATACTAACAGATACCGTGTACAAAAAATACAAACACACCTGATGGGACATACAGACAGATACCGTGTACAGGAAATACAAACACACCTGATGGGACATACTGACAGATATCGTACAGGAAATACAAACACACCTGATGGGACATAGTGACAGATATCGTACAGGAAATACAAACACACCTGATGGGACATAGTGACAGATATCGTACAGGAAATACAAACACACCTGATGGGACATACTGACAGATATGACAGGAAATACAAACACACCTGATGGGACATACTAACAGATACCGTGTACAAAAAATACAAACACACCTGATGGGACATACAGACAGATATTGTATATGAAATACAAACACACCTGATGGGACATACAGACAGGTATTGTATATGAAATACAAACAAACCTGATGGGACATACAGACAGACATTGTATATGAAATACAAACAAACCTGATGGGACATACTGACATATATCGTACAGGAAATACAAACACACCTGATGGGACATAGTGATAGATACCGTACAGGAAATACAAACACACCTGATGGGACATAGTGACAGATATCGTACAGGAAATACAAACACACCTGATGGGACATAGTGACAGATATCGTACAGGAAATACAAACACACCTGATGGGACATAGTGATAGATACCGTGTACAGGAAATACAAACACACCTGATGGGACATAGTGACAGATATCGTACAGGAAATACAAACACACCTGATGGGACATACTGACAGATATCGTACAGGAAATACAAACACACCTGATGGAGCATACAGACAGATACAGTGTACAAGAAATACAAACACACCTGATGGGACATACTGACAGATATCGTACAGGAAATACAAACACACCTGATGGGACATACTGACAAATATCGTACAGGAAATACAAACACACCTGATGCGACATACTGACAGATATCGTACAGGAAATACAAACAAACCTGATGGGACATACTGACAGATATCGTACAGGAAATACAATCACACCTGATGGGACATACAGACAGATATCGTGTACAGGAAATACAAACACACCTGAAGGGACATACTGACAGATATCGTGTACAGGAAATACAAACACACCTGATGGGACATACTGACAGATATCGTACAGGAAATACAAACACACCTGATGGGACATACTGACAAATATCGTACAGGAAATACAAACACACCTGATGGGAGATAGTGATAGATACCGTGTACAGGAAATACAAACACACCTGATGGGAGATAGTGATAGATACCGTGTACAGGAAATACAAACACACCTGATGGGACATAGTGACAGATATCGTACAGGAAATACAAACACACCTGATGGGACATACTGACAGATATCGTACAGGAAATACAAACACACCTGATGGAACATACTGACAGATACCGTGTACAAGAAATACAAACACACCTGATGGGACATACTGACAGATATCGTACAGGAAATACAAACACACCTGATGGGACATACTGACAAATATCGTACAGGAAATACAAACACACCTGATGGGACATACTGACAAATATCGTACAGGAAATACAAACAAACCTGATGGGACATACTGACAGATATCGTACAGAAAATACAATCACACCTGATGAGACATACAGACAGATATCGTGTACAGGAAATACAAACACACCTGATGGGACATACTGACAGATATCGTGTACAGGAAATACAAACACACCTGATGGGACATACTGACAGATATCGTACAGGAAATACAAACACACCTGATGGGACATACTAACAGATACCGTGTACAAAAAATACAAACACACCTGATGGGACATACAGACAGATATTGTATATGAAATACAAACACCCCTGATGGGACATACAGACAGATATTGTATATGAAATACAAACACACCTGATGGGACATACAGACAGGTATTGTATATGAAATACAAACAAACCTGATGGGACATACAGACAGACATTGTATATGAAATACAAACAAACCTGATGGGACATACTGACATATATCGTACAGGAAATACAAACACACCTGATGGGACATAGTGATAGATACCGTACAGGAAATACAAACACACCTGATGGAACATACAGACAGATACCGTGTACAAGAAATACAAACACACCTGATGGGACATACTGACAGATATCGTACAGGAAATACAAACACACCTGATGGGACATACTGACAAATATCGTACAGGAAATACAAACACACCTGATGGGACATAGTGATAGATACCGTGTACAGGAAATACAAACACACCTGATGGGACATAGTGACAGATATCGTACAGGAAATACAAACACACCTGATGGGACATACTGACAGATATCGTACAGGAAATACAAACACACCTGATGGAACATACAGACAGATACCGTGTACAAGAAATACAAACACACCTGATGGGACATACTGACAGATATCGTACAGGAAATACAAACACACCTGATGGGACATTCTGACAAATATCGTACAGGAAATACAAACACACCTGATGGGACATACTGACAGATATCGTACAGGAAATACAAACACACCCGATGAGACATACTGACAGATATCGTACAGGAAATACAAACACACCTGATGGGACATACTGATAGACATCGTACAGGAAATACAAACACACCTGATGGGACATACAGACAGATATCGTGTACAGGCAATACAAACACACCTGATGGGACATACTGACAGATATCGTACAGAAAATACAAACACACCTTATGGGACATACAGACAGATATTGTATATGAAATACAAACACCCCTGATGGGACATACAGACAGATAACGTGTACAGGAAATACAAACACAC
This sequence comes from Ylistrum balloti, assembly GCF_031769215.1. Lineage (NCBI taxonomy): Eukaryota > Metazoa > Mollusca > Bivalvia > Pectinida > Pectinidae > Ylistrum > Ylistrum balloti. The sequence continues at coordinate 104,491 of NW_026782244.1, forward strand.
CTGATTGGACATACTGACAGATATCGTGTACAGGAAATACAAACACACCTGATGGGACATACTGACAGATATCGTGTACAGGAAATACAAACACACCTGATGGGACATACTAACAGATACCGTACAGAAAATACAAACACACCTGATGGGACATACAGACAGATATTGCATATGAAATACAAACACACCTGATGGGACATACAGACAGGTATTGTATATGAAATACAAACACACCTGATGGGACATACAGACAGATATTGTATATGAAATATAAACACACCTGATGGGACATACAGACAGGTATTGTATATGAAATACAAACAAACCTGATGGGACATACACACAGATATTGTATATGAAATACAAACAAACCTGATGGGACATACTGACATATATCGTATATGAAATACAAACACACCTGATGGGACACACTGACAGATATCGTGTACAGGAAATACAATCACACCTGATGAGACATACAGACAGATAACGTGTACAGGAAATACAAACACACCTGATGGGACATACTGACAGATATCGTGTACAGGAAATACAAACACACCTGATGGGACATACTGACAGATATCGTACAGGAAATACAAACACACCTGATGGGACATACTAACAGATACCGTACAGAAAATACAAACACACCTGATGGGACATACAGACAGATATTGTATATGAAATACAAACACACCTGATGGGACATACAGACAGATATTGTATATGAAATACAAACACACCTGATGGGACATACAGACAGATATTGCATATGAAATACAAACACACCTGATGGGACATACAGACAGGTATTGTATATGAAATACAAACACACCTGATGGGACATACAGACAGATATTGTATATGAAATACAAACACACCTGATGGGACATACAGACAGGTATTGTATATGAAATACAAACAAACCTGATGGGACATACTGACATATATCGTACAGGAAATACAAACACACCTGATGGGACATACTGACATATATCGTACAGGAAATACAAACACACCTGATGGGACATACTGGCAGATATCGTACAGGAAATACAAATACACCTGATGGGACATACTGGCAGATATCGTACAGGAAATACAAACACACCTGATGGGACATACTGGACATACTGGCAGATATCGTACAGGAAATACAAACACACCTGATGGGACATACTGGCAGATATCGTACAGGAAATACAAACACACCTGATGGGACATATAGACAGATATCGTACAGGAAATACAAACACACCTGATGAGACATACTGACAGATATCGTACAGGAAATACAAACACCTGATGGGACATACTGACATATATCGTACAAAAAATACAAACACACCTGATGGGACATACTGGCAGATATCGTACAGGAAATACAACCACACCTGATGGGACATACTGGACATACTGGCAGATATCGTACAGGAAATACAAACACACCTGATGGGACATACTGACAGATATCGTACAGGAAATACAAACACACCTGATGGGACATACTGGCAGATATCGTATAGGAAATACAACCACACCTGATGGGACATACTGGACATACTGGCAGATATCGTACAGGAAATACAACCACACCTAATGGGACATAGTGATAGATACCATGCACAGGCAATACAAACACACCTGATGGGTCCACGAACATCAATATATATCAATTATATACATTTGTTGACTGGGTTTTTATGTTTCAGCCTCAGGCAACAGTTTGGTGGGAGGGTCATAAACCGAAAATCCAAATTTACAAATGTTTGCTTTACCTTCTACCGTTTACAAATGTTTTGTTGTACCTTCTATCGTTTACAAATGTTTTGTTGTACCTTCTATCGTTTACAACTGTTTTGTTGTACCTTCTACCGTTTACAAATGTTTTGTTGTACCTTCTACCGTTTACAAATGTTTTGTTGTACCTTCTACTGTTTACAAATGTTTTGTTTTATATTCTACCGTTGACAACTGTTTTGTTGTACATTCTACTGTTTACAACTGTTTTGTTGTACATTCTACCGTTTACAACTGTTTTGTTGTACCTTCTACCGTTTAACAAATGTTTTGTTGTACCTTCTATCGTTTACAAATGCTTTGTTAGTACCTTCTACCGTTTACAAATGTGTTTGTTGTACATTCTACTGTTTACAAATGTTTTTGTACATTCTACCGTTTACAACTGTTTTGTTGTACATTCTACCGTTTACAACTGTTTTGTTGTACCTTCTACCGTTTACAAATGTTTTGTTAGTACCTTCTACCGTTTACAAATGCTTTGTTGTACCTTCTACCGTTTACAAATGTTTTGTTAGTACCTTCTACCGTTTAACAAATGTTTTGTTGTACCTTCTATCGTTTACAAATGCTTTGTTAGTACCTTCTACCGTTTAACAAATGTTTTGTTGTACCTTCTATCGTTTACAAATGCTTTGTTAGTACCTTCTACCGTTTAACAAATGTTTTGTTGTACCTTCTATCGTTTACAAATGCTTTGTTAGTACCTTCTACCGTTTACAAATGTTTTGTTGTATATTCTACCGTTTACAAATGTTTTGCTGTACCTTCTACCGTTTACAAATGTTTTGTTGTACATTCTACTGTTTACAAATGTGTTTTTTGTACCTTCTACCGTTTACATCTGTTTTGTTGTACATTCTTCCGTTTACAACTGTTTTGTTGTACCTTCTATCGTTTACAAATGTTTTGTTGTACATTCTACTGTTTACAAATGTGTTTTTTGTACCTTCTACCGTTTACATCTGTTTTGTTGTACATTCTTCCGTTTACAACTGTTTTGTTGTACCTTCTTCCGTTTACAACTGTTTTGTTGTACCTTCTACCGTTTACAAATGTTTTGTTGTACATTCTTCCGTTTACAACTGTTTTGTTGTACCTTCTTCCGTTTACAAATGTTTGTTGTACATTCTACCGTTTACAAATGTTTGTTGTACATTCTACCGTTTACAACTGTTTTGTTGTACATTCTACCGTTTACAACTGTTTTGTTGTACATTCTACCGTTTACAAATGTTTGTTGTACATTCTACTGTTAACAACTGTTTTGTTGTACATTATACTGTTTACAACTGTTTTTTTGTACCTTCTACCGTTTACAAATGTGTTTGTTGCACATTCTACCGTTTACAAATATTTGTTGTACCTTCTACCGTTTAACAAATGTTTTGTTGTACCATCTTCCGTTTACAACTGTTTTGTTGTACATTCTACCGTTTACAAGTGTTTTGTTGTACCTTCTACTGTTTACAACTGTTTTGTTGTACATTCTACTGTTTACAACTGTTTTGTTGTACATTCTACCGTTTGTAAATGCTTTGTTAGTACCTTCTACCGTTTACAAATGTTTTGTTAGTACCTTGTACCGTTGAAAACGAATCATTATTGAGAATGTCATGCATGCCTTTAGTGGTATGTTCAGCAAATCTGTCCATGATGGCAGACGACATGTAAACATCGGACCGGAAGCTGACATTAGCAATACTTCCTAGAGAGGGGAGTGGGCACTATTGCTTAATGGTGGAAATTGTCGAGTAACGATCGGAGAGTTACGAACCAAAATAATCTGTGGAGTCAGCAGTCAACATCAAGTTGTTGCCTAGTCAGCATTGTACTTTGGCAAACATCTGACATTTCAGACTTTATGCACTATAGAGAAGTATAGAACTAGTAAAGGTAAAACAATGACGCATTTGTGGTAGTTTCTACGACAATGACGTTTGCTATCGGCGATGATACGCCGCTGCTTGGTTATGACTGCCTCTCCAAACAGATTGGAATTTAAACATAGATAGCACTTAACAGTACCAATATGACATTTACTCGATAAACGGCCAGAAGAAATTCATTCACTGAAAGAATATCAATATGTCAATATGTCCACAGGCTGTATAAGCATTCTCTGTACCTGTTATTTTTCTGTATATCCAACAAGGTGTGTTCATGTTCGCTCTGCATGATATTTGCATGTCTCACTGGTGTATTTATGTTTTTTAAAATTCTAGTTCGTTGTACATGTAAACTTTCTATATACCCTTTCTGTTGTATTTGCAATATGTGTACATGGTGTCTGTCAGTATGTCTCACCAGGTGTGTTTGTATTTCCTGTACGATATCTGCCAGTATGTCCCATCAGGTGTGTTTGTATTTCCTGTACGATATCTGTCAGTATGTCCCATCAGGTGTGTTTGTATTGCCTGTGCATGGTATCTATCAGTATGACCCATCAGGTGTGTTTGTATTTCCTGTACGATATATGTCAGTATGTCCCATCAGGTGTGTTTGTATTTCCTGTACGATATCTGTCAGTATGTCCCATCAGGTGTGTTTGTATTTCCTGTACGATATCTGTCAGTATGTCCCATCAGGTATGTTTGTATTTCCTGTACGATATCTGTCAGTATGTCCCATTAGGTGTGTTTGTATTTTCTGTCAGTATGTCCCATCAGGTGTGTTTGTATTTCCTGTACACGTTATCTGTCAGTATGTCCCATCAGGTGTGTTTGTATTTCCTGTACACGATATCTGTCAGTGTGTCCCATCAGGTGTGTTTGTATTTCCTGTACTCGATATCTGTCAGTATGTCCCATCAGGTGTGCTTGCATTTCCTGTACACGATATCTGTCAGTATGTCTCATCAGGTGTGTTTGTATTTCCTGTACACGTTATCTGTCAGTAAGTCCCATCAGGTGTGTTTGTATTTCCTGTACATGCTATCTGTCAGTATGTCCCATTAGGTGTGTGTATTTCCTGTACACGTTATCTGTCAGTAAGTCCCATCAGGTGTGTTTGTATTTCCTGTACGATATCTGTCAGTATGTCCCATCAGGTGTGTTTGTATTTCCTGTACACGGTATCTGTCAGTATGTCCCATCAGGTGTGTTTGTATTTCCTGTACACGATATCTGTCAGTATGTCCCATCAGGTGTGTTTGTATTTCCTGTACGATATCTGTCAGTATGTCCCATCAGGTGTGTTTGTATTTCCTGTACACGATATCTGTCAGTATGTCCCATCAGGTGTGTTTGTATTTCCTGTACACGATATCTGTCAGTATGTCTCATCAGGTGTGTTTGTATTTTCTGTACACGATATCTGTCAGTATGTCCCATCAGGTGTGTTTGTATTTCCTGTACACGTTATCTGTCAGTATGTCTCATCAGGTGTGTTTGTATTTCCTGTACACGTAATCTGTCAGTATGTCCCATCAGGTGTGTTTGTATTTCCTGTACACGTAATCTGTCAGTATGTCCCATCAGGTGTGTTTGTATTTCCTGTACACGATATCTGTCAGTATGTCCCATTAGGTGTGTTTGTATTTCCTGTACACGATATCTGTCAGTATGTCCCATCAGGTGTGTTTGTATTTCCTGTACACGTTATCTGTCAGTATGTCCCATTAGGTGTGTTTGTATTTCCTGTACACGTTATCTGTCAGTATGTCCCATCAGGTGTGTTTGTATTTCCTGTACACGATATCTGTCAGTATGTCCCATCAGGTGTGTTTGTATTTCCTGTACACGTTATCTGTCAGTATGTCTCATCAGGTGTGTTTGTATTTCCTGTACACGTAATCTGTCAGTATGTCCCATCAGGTGTGTTTGTATTTCCTGTACACGTAATCTGTCAGTATGTCCCATCAGGTGTGTTTGTATTTCCTGTACACGATATCTGTCAGTATGTCCCATCAGGTGTGTTTGTATTTCCTGTACACGTTATCTGTCAGTATGTCCCATCTGGTGTGTTTGTATTTCCTGTACATGATATCTGTCAGTATGTCCCATCAGGTGTGTTTGTATTTCCTGTACACGTTATCTGTCAGTATGTCCCAGCAGATGTGTTTGTATTTCCTGTACACGGTATCTGTCAGTGTGTCCCATCTGGTGTGTTTGTATTTCCTGTACACGATACCTGTCAGTATGTCCCATCAGGTGTGTTTGTATTTCCTGTACACGATATCTATCAGTATGACCCATCAGGTGTGTTTGTATTTCCTGTACACGTAATCTGTCAGTATGTCCCATCAGGTGTGTTTGTATTTCCTGTACACGATATCTATCAGTATGACCCATTAGGTGTGTTTGTATTTCCTGTACACGTAATCTGTCAGTATGTCCCATCAGGTGTGTTTGTATTTCCTGTACACGTAATCTGTCAGTATGTCCCATCAGGTGTGTTTGTATTTCCTGTACACGATATCTGTCAGTATGTCCCATTAGGTGTGTTTGTATTTCCTGTACACGATATCTGTCAGTATGTCCCATCAGGTGTGTTTGTATTTCCTGTACACGATATCTATCAGTATGTCCCATCAGGTGCATTTGTATACTAGTAGGCGTATTTACGTTTCTAGGATGGTATTTAGCGGTTTTCTTGTCATTTGAACGTGCAGTACGTCTATTACAAAAAGTGTGTAAACAGTGACAATTCCTGATATAACCACGCGGTAAAGGCGGGTATACCATCGATTGAGTGTCGTGATAATAAGATGTAGAACTCTCTTGTGAACATGTCTCTCCTTATCAATAAAACCATATGCCATTCTGTGGTAATCGTCGGTCGCGTCTAGGCTGTGATGTAATATTGTTTTACACCATAGCTGTTTGTCAGGAGCTTCCCTTTCGATAACGATCGTGAATGAAATGAATCGACGTAGCTGCATCGACTTATATTCACTAGTCGTTAAAACAGGCATCCAGGAAAAAGACAAAAATTGAGAACTCCCATCAACAGACTTTACTCAATAATTTTTCTTCAAACCTGAAAGCATTGATTTTTTTGGCAAGTCAAAAACAACGTATGAATTTCATTCTACTCCATTGCGTGGATAACAATGCGTATTGAGTTGGCAAAACAAAAACTATACAGGCACACAGTCATATAGGGCGATATAGGGGTTAAATAGTGAAGCACATTATTCAAGGCACATCTCTTCAAGGCTAGATGTGTAAGGTAATCAGGGTCACTGCAAATATGGGGAAAGCTTAATTCTGAGATTAAAAAACTCAGCTAATTAGAAAGGTAGAAAGCATTGTAATTGTATTAACCCAATAAGTTTCTCAGGCAACATCAATTAAATATTCCCGGTTCACTGTATTACCGTGAGAATCTAATTAGTATGCAGTTCCGAAGGCAATCGAGAGATATATTGCCAAGGCAGCGATTCGCCTATCACAGCTACACCTTCACTCCAGCACTACAGACTCCGTTGGTGTTCGCAAGAGTACAATCTATACATGGCACTGTTACACAGTCATGAATATCCAAAAACTGTCTCGTGAATAAATTCACAAATTTCAAGACAAAAAAAAAAAAAAAAAAATCCAAGCATGTTAATGAAATTATAGTACAAACTCAAATTCAATAGAACTCGAGCAAAAGATGGACGAATGAAACAGTTACACAGAGATTACAAGGACAATAAGCCCAGATGTTATTGTTCAATTGCTATTGTCCGTGCAATCGAGGTTTCCTACTGTCTATAACTTCTTGTTTGTCAACTCTTGGTGTTGACTTCATGACTTGATGACAGAAAGAGAAACTGATTATTCACGTAATCATTCATTTTAAACATCAACCACGTCACTACCCATAGTATCTTCTAGAATCAATTTCAAACCTAGACAAATGTTTCTGGTGACTGCACAAAATTGCTGTGGAGTTGATGGATTAAACTTGCCCAAGGTCGTTATTAGGGCAGCTCGCGCTCCCCTGTTCCTTATAAGGACATTCCGTGTCTGCTATTTCACCAACATCGATTCATTAATTCAATATTTACATATGATTTAACACCATTTTTAATCGCAATCTCGACATGCCCGTGGATAATTTAATCTAAGGGAAACCCGCAGGTTTTCATGGGTGTCACGTAATACCGCCATTAAGATTTCATTCTAAATCTATCTAAAACCTGTCTTCATGATAAGTGCCTGTCTTGTTCCCTTGTGTTACGTAACCCCATTACGATATTAACGTCATTAGGTCTATATATATATGTATATTAGATTCTGAGATATGCGCCTATCAAATTGACGTATACCTTTCTCCTAAAATGGCGTGTAACACTGATACCACTGTCCGGATTTGTGTCATGTAAATCTGATTCGTGATACGGCACTCACTAGTGATAATTATGTAAATCTGATACTAGTGTTAGTGTTACTCGTCTGTCGTATCGCATTACAGGTTTCGATCAAGTGCGATGCTTTCACGTATTGGTCTTTTCGTCGTTAATTCATCTCATTCTTATTATGAAACATATAAATATCATTTCTTATATGAGCTCCAGAACATTGAACATATCTGTGTGAGATGGTTACTTTTGTGGACAACTATAAGATGGTTACTTGTGTGGACAACTATAAGACGGTTACTTTTGTGGACAACTATAAGATGTTTACTTGTGTGGAAAACTATAAAATGTTTACTTGTGTGGACAACTGTAAGACGGTTACTTGTGTGGACAACTATAAGACGGTTATTTGTGTGGACAACTATAAGATGTTTACTTGTGTGGACAACTATAAGATGGTTTCTTGTGTGGACAACTATAAGATGTTTACTTGTGTTGACAACTATAAGATGTTTACTTGTGTTGACAACTATAAGATGGTTTCTTGTGTGGACAACTATAAGACGGTTACTTGTGTGGACAACTATAAGATGGTTTCTTGTGTGGACAACTATAAGACGGTTACTTGTGTGGACAACTATAAGATGGTTTCTTGTGTGGACAACTATAAGATGTTTACTTGTGTGGACAACTATAAGACGGTTACTTGTGTGGACAACTATAAGATGGTTACTTGTGTGGACAACTATAAGATGTTTACTTGTGTGGACAACTATAAGACGGTTACTTGTGTGGACAACTATAAGATGGTTACTTGTGTGGACAACTATAAGACGGTTACTTGTGTGGACAACTATAAGATGGTTACTTGTGTGGACAACTATAAGATGTTTACTTGTGTGGACAACTATAAGATGTTTACTTGTGTGGACAACTATAAGACGGTTACTTGTGTGGACAACTATAAGATGGTTTCTTGTGTGGACAACTATAGGACGGTTTTTGTGTGGACAACTATAAGATGTTTACTTGTGTGGACAACTATAAGATGTTTATTTGTGTGGACAACTATAAGACGGTTACTTGTGTGGACAACTATAAGACGGTTACTTGTGTGGACAACTATAAGATGGTTTCTTGTGTGGACAACTATAAGATGGTTACTTGTGTGGACAACTATAAGATGGTTACTTGTGTGGACAACTATAAGATGGTTACTTGTGTGGACAACTATAAGATGGTTACTTGTGTGGACAACTATAAGATGGTTTCTTGTGTGGACAACTATAAGATGGTTACTTGTGTGGACAACTATAAGATGTTTACTTGTGTGGACAACTATAAGATGGTTACTTGTGTGGACAACTATAAGATGGTTTCTTGTGTGGACAACTATAAGATGGTTACTTGTGTGGACAACTATAAGATGGTTACTTGTGTGGACAACTATAAGACGGTTTTTGTGTGGACAACTATAAGATGTTTACTTGTGTGGACAACTATAAGATGGTTACTTGTGTGGACAACTATAAGACGGTTACTTGTGTGGACAACTATAAGATGGTTACTTGTGTGGACAACTATAAGACGGTTTCTTGTGTGGACAACTATAAGATGGTTTCTTGTGTGGACAACTATAAGATGGTTTCTTGTGTGGACAACTATAAGATGGTTTCTTGTGTGGACAACTATAAGATGGTTTCTTGTGTGGACAACTATAAGATGGTTTCTTGTGTGGACAACTATAAGATGGTTACTTGTGTGGACAACTATAAGATGGTTACTTGTGTGGACAACTATAAGATGGTTACTTGTGTGGACAACTATAATCAGATGATTATACCCATGAGGACAACTGAATACAATATAGTTACTTATGGGGAATATCATACGTTCATATACCTTTTCACTAAAGGCAAATCATCATGCTGCATTCATTCTCTTTTAACTATTGCAATTATCTGTTAGAGCTTGGCATGTTTTGAATCTTCAACCATTGGCATTATGTTGGTTGACATTGGTACTATGTCATTATTTCTTTCTCGTGTTATAAAATAAACTTGGTAGTGTTTTGTCTTTCGTGGACGCGTGCGATCTAGCTTCAGATCACTCTTTAATTGCCAAAGATCGTGGTAATAGGTATCATACTCTCGACGATAGAACTTGGTTTAATGCCCTGTCAGCAGCTATGGTCATTTAAGGATTTTCGTGTATGCGAGGTGAGTGCATATGCTGAATGTGCCTGTATGTGCCTGCAATATGTTCGTGTAAGCCTCCTTGTGATAATATGGAACAAATGACGACTTCATAGTGCGATCACACTGAAGTATACTGTCCAAAAAACCTAACAAGACACTATCCAACCGTCTTCAAAATTTTGACAAAGGACAAAACAGTCGTGCACTAATACAGCAGACTAAGAAAGAGAACCAAAAGCTTTACAAACGAGTGAACGATCTACTTAAAAGTGAGGCAGTGTCAATGGAGCCATTTGGAAGAAATTATTTTAAGGAAAAGAGAAAGCATAAAGCTTCCAAGTTCAGTAGCCTCTTATAATCATGTGAAGGGCACCTCAGGTACAATTCTTACGTCATATATTAAGGACAGACTACCATTGTTTTACATACAGCTATCAAAAGTCAATCCACATCTTATATCCTTTACTTCAATATTTTGTTCGACAGATTTCGAGATATCTAGAATTTTACATATATGACCACTAGTATAACTGACGAGTCCTTGAATGAATGAACAATGGGTCTAATGGGCCTAAATAGCTCTTCAGTTACACAGGAGACTTTCTTACTTCGTTAGGTAAAAGCCTATTCCCAAGCATGCTACAGCAGAAATATAACGGCGCAGTGTCATTTGCTTGCTGGAAAGAAATTTTCAATTCGATAAACAGTTGGGCAATGTAAACTGGAAAAACGTTTCAAGGTTATTCATTTGAACAACATGGTAGCCCTTTATTCAAGTATGTTACAGACCAAATATCAGCAATTTTGGCCTTTCTATTATTGAAAAGACGTTTGAATGTATTAACACATTTGGTCAGCGACCATAAAAGTGTGCAAAGACATTCAGCTAAACAAACTTCGTAACACTTCATCTCAACATGCTACAGGCCTAATATCAGCACCATTTTGGTTATTGTCGCTTATTTAAACAAATTTGAAGATCAAGGTCATTCATTTGAACGGACTAGGTAACGCGTTATTCCGACATGCTACAGGCCCAACATCAGCAACTTGGGACATTTGGGTATTGAGAAGACATTTTTTGAAGGGCAAAGGTTGACACCAGACGGAGGACGAGACACGGCATAAGCTTACTTATCCTTCGGACATACTTGGGTATGATAAAAATTGATTTAGTGCAAGACAATAGTCCAGAGTCAGCTGCTCGATCACACACAGACATTGGCCATTTTAGTGATGTTGCAGAGACGATAGGGGACACAATTTCTAATGACGTTTCCTGTTTTTCTCTTACAACAATCGCTATCCGAAGGATTAATGGAAACACCTTGTTAGAACATCAATCTTTTCAGACATCACTAGCTATTTATAGAAACAGTGAGGTTTTGTGTCCGTTTATCTAATGCGTCAATGTCAGGATATCAGGGTCTGCATCAATCTGGGTCAGGGAATATCTTGGTCAATGAAAGTAGAGGGTCAGTTCTCTACTATTGGGGTCTGTTTCATTCAGAATAAGTATCAGTCATGACCAGTGGGACACGGTTCTGTAACTGTCAGAGCCATTACCTGTCTGGACAAGTGGGGGTTAAGCTCTGTATCAATCAGGGTTAGTATCTGTTTTGACGAGGAAAAGTCGGGGTCTGTGACGTAACAATCAGGGTCACACTGTTTGGATCCGTGAGAAATTGAGTTTGTAACAATCAGAACCAATACTTGTTTGAGTAAGAGAGAGTAGAGGTCTGTATCAATCTGTATTTGAGAGGGTTAGGGAAAGTCGGAGTCTGTATCAATCAGGACCAGTTCTAGTCTTGGTCAGTTAGAAACAGGGTTGGCATCCTTATGTGAAAGTGAGAGTCGACGTTTGTAAGAATCAGATTCAGTCCGAGTCGGGTTAAATGTCTGCGTAACAGTGAGTTTGTAAGAGACAGGGTCTGTAACAGTCTGGGTCAGTGAAGGTCAGGGTCTGTAACAGTCTTGGTCAGTGAATGTCAAGGTCTGTAACAGTCAGTGATAGTTGGGGTCTGTAACAGTCTGGGTCAGTGAAGGTCAAGGTCTGTAACAGCCTTGGTCAGTGAAGATGTCAAGGTCTGTAACAGCCTTGGTCAGTGAAGATCAAGGTCTGTACCAGTCGGAGTCAGTGATAGTTGGGGTCTGTAACAGTCTGGGTCAGTGAAGGTCAAGGTCTGTAACAGCCTTGGTCAGTGAAGGTGTCAATGTCTGTAAGAGCCTTGGTCAGTGAATGTCAAGGTCTGTAACAGTCTGAGTCAGTGATAGTTGGGGTCTGTAACAGTCTGGGTCAGTGAAAGTCAAGGTCTGTAACAGTCTGGGTCAGTGAAGTTCAAGGTCTGTAACAGTCTGAGTCAGTGAATGTTGGGATCTGTAACAGTCTTGAGTTAATAAGAGTTGGGGTCTGTAACAGTCTGGGCCAGTGAAGGCCAAGGTCTGTAACAGTCGGAGTCAGTGAAGGTGAATGTCTGTAACAGTCGGAGTCAGTGATAGTTGGGATCTGTAACAATCATGGTCAGTGAAGGTGTCAAGGTCTTTAAGAGCCATGGTCAGTGAAGGTCAAGGTCTGTGACAGTCTGGGTCAGTGAGAGTTGGGGTCTGTAACAGTCTGAGTCAGTGAGAGTTGGGGTCTGTAACAATCTGGGTCAGTGAAGGTCAAGGTCTGTAACAGTTTGGGGTTAGTGAAGGTCGAGGTCTGTAACAGTCTGGGTTAGTGAAGGTCAAGGTCTGTAAAAGTCTGTGTCATTGATAGTTGGGGTTCTGTAACAGTCTGGGTCACTGAGAGATGGGGTAGGTAACAGTCTGGGTCAGTGAAGGTCAAGGTCTGTAACAGTCAGAGTCAGTGAGAATCAGGTTCTGGATTAGCGAGAGTCGTTTCCTGTAACAATGAGCGTCAGTATCTGTCATTTTCAGACATACATATTTATACACCGGCTGACTCATTGAAGACGTATGTTACCTTTCACTTTACATTAATTCATTGGTATAGAATCACAGGAAATCACCGGATTTTATTCGTAAATATGACTTGGTCGTTGATGAGTCAGACCAGGATTTTTTATTCGAGGAAAACAAGACAGTGTTGTTTTGTATGCGCTCCCTGCTAAATTGGATTTTATTTTGCGTTAAACAATGATTAGTGAGATATCCAGAAGGAATTACTAAAATGACTGCAGGAGGATGTGTCATGGATTCACTGCACTACACTCGTATTCTTTTTATTCGCGAAGGTTGTCGAGAAATATATTGTAAAAAAAAACAAAAAAAAACAATGTTTTTTATTTATTTATTTATTATTTATTTATTTTTTTTTTGTATATTGTGAACATTGTTGACGGTGATCGCTTTTCAAAGGGTTTTCTGAACCAGGGATTTGATTACAAATGTATTAGGTATATTAGCACCTAGTTATGTATTTGGTGCCTTACAGGGTGGGCGTACGTTTTGTATCTGCTTTTATATTGTGGATTTATTTAACCTGACCTGATCTATATTTTATCTATACTGTATTTTTCCGAATGTGACACTGCCTCGCTTGTAGGCTTTTCTTTAGCGTTTATCTCTGTGAGGAAGGACTTTTAGTTCTGTTTCAGGCTGAGATTTACAAGTGTCATTATAATGGACAGTTACTCTACTCCTTAAGCATACTCAAAATTGTGAAAGTGTAACGACTGGTTTGTCTGTTGTCAGTGTAATGTAACACGAATTTATCACAGTGACCAGAAACACACAGACTCAACACACGCACTCACCTCTAATGCAAACAGAAGCCGTCCATAAATGGCCAAATCAGTTAATACAAAGACTTTAAAAAATAAAAAAAAAAAAAAAAAAAAAAAACAAACAAACGAAATCTTTGGGAAGTTTTAAAGGTGTCATACGATCGCACAAGGCTACCAGTGGCACCAAAAGGGAATTACAAAGGCACGCTAAGAAATGGCACTTTTATCACTTGTCAAAACAACAAATAGATATATATGGTTCCCATTACGTTCTTAATAATATGACACGCTCTTTACTGTAGGATTAGACCACAGTGCATGGAAAAAGGACAGACAATACTGTTCGCAAGAAATGTCATATGTTTTCCTTCTCTTAACACTCTGATGCAGCTTAACTTTGCTCTGTTTGTCATCGGAAATCACTCAAAATCTCTTTCACTCTTTAATATTAGATATCTGTAGAGCAAATTTGGAACATATGTCCCTGAGGTATCATTACAAAACATATCGTGTCACAATATCTCTCATTTGTCTAGTGTGATGTAATACAATATAAAAAGTTCGATAACCATGATATAAATCTTACTTACTCTGTGCAGTTCTTCTGAATAATTCGAAACACACACATAAAGGGGGAATTGAATTATTTATTATGCTTATAAATCGATGTATTCTTTGAAAAAGAAATAATATTACCACAAATGGCGTCATTGGTTGCTTCAGAATACGATTATTACCAGAGAACATTCGTCTTCTTGTTGTACGATAATAGATGTGAAACAAAAAGTGAAAATTATTTGTAACCACAGACTTGTTATTTGTGTCTTAAGATATAGATATTCTCTCAATAGGAGACGTGTTGATTATATATTTAAGTTTTATATTAAATGTGTTAAAAAAATGTGCTGTTATTTTCCCAGACACCCGATTTTTTATGGATTTTCTTGAACGCTATGAATACCGTATGACATCTATAAAAGTAACGTCACGGGAACGATATAGTGTAGGGAAAATATAAAATAAGGAATTTTAATCTGTGATTTCTTCATCGATTTGAAAAGTAATCTCCGTCTAGGTGGTAAAATTACAAGTATTTTATAGTGTGTTATCCTGCTGTTGCAATGTCACCTGGAGTATATCATGTTTTGTAGCAGATAATATTCATCAGATTCATGACTAGGACAGACCTGATTCAACGCATTGGATCATATCCATTTTTTCAAATTAGAATTGTGTACGTATGGTAGTCAAAATGTTTTAACATTCTTTTATATGACGCCATAATACGCCTTCATTTGTATTGTCTTCAATACAATTACCTAAGTTTTGTTTCTCTGTAATAGCTTCTATAGCTCATTCTCTTGTTTATCAAGAACAACTGAAATCCCCAAGTCTATATTTTTTACAGCAACACCAAGCGGGTCTCCCTGATTAAGCAGAAGACACTTATCATTCCGCTTCACTAATCTTATTTCTATTTTACCCTAGATTCATCAAACTGAGTTTGAATTAATGACAATCACGCCTAAGGATCAAAGCGGTTTTATTGTCTCCTTGACAAATACTTGCCACACCAACATGCATGTGCCCATTACCTAAGAATATGGATTCGATAGAAACAGTCCCATAATGTCAAGTTACGGACAACGGCCTGAAAAACAAATTAAAAAAGGAGTTAGTTGCTGGATTGTACAAAATACACAACTGAATAGCACAATTTTACAAACTTAAAATGAGAAACAGTAAAGCGATATAATGAATTAAACTGCATCATACAACTGCTTTTACCTTCCCAACTAATGCTTGAGGCCTTATATTTTAGGAGACAACTGAAGAAGATCACAATCAGCCGAAACCAATCCTTCGAGTTTGTAATAGATTTCGTCATGAAACGGGGTCATCATTAGAGTTTAGGCAATAAAAAATCCATTTAGCAGTTTTAACGAGAATGGAAATTGAAGAAATGAGATGTTGAAATTGCATGTTCAGAATCGAAATTTGAGGGATGTTTTCTAAACAATATTGAGTACATAATACCAGTATACGCATGCGTGGCTCATTTCAGCATGATATTGAAGCTTATATACCGAGGAGGCAGACATTTTTATTTCTTGCTGATTTCATTCTGTAAAAGGGTTTTCTGTGTTTTCTTTGTTTTGTTTTGTTTTTTTTTTCAAAATGATCAAATGACAATTAGTCCAAGTTATCAAACACATGACCACGATATTAATAACTATACTATACCTTCTCGACAAGAATTAACAACGGGTTTTTAGAGTTAATTCTAATGATTCATTTACAGTTTGCGATATTTTTCATGTTATGAACTCTTTTTTCTTAAATAATTTCCTACACCGCAGCGAATCAAACGTGGCGTTACAAAATGAGGTAAATTTTATCATGGAGTGATAAAAAATAGCCAATGAAAATTGGTGTTTCTAAGAGGATAAAATGTTATATACGTATTAATACATGACATGTTGTTGCTTTTAATATGGTGTGCAATGTGCAGAAATATCAACGAGTTTAACATACCAAACATTATGTCGTAGTTTTGTGTATTTAATGGCGTTGTGTTTAGTTTCCCTTAATTCTGGTTTGGACATTGATGAAGAAAAACATACCAAAACGTCAAACCCCATTACAGACCTTCATTTTTAAAAAAAAAAAAAAAAAAAAAAACCACCGCCATTTGTGACAATAAAACGTTTATCAAATCCAATGTCGTTAATTTTTATATCTCTCGTTCTAACTTCATTTCAATTGTTCCATAATGACTTTTCTCTCTCACTGATTTCTGATAATGATGCCTGCATTCATTTATCACATTAAACCTACTCAGTGGTTTGTTGTACAACAAAATGATGTATCAAACGAAATGAGAGAAATCTTCGTTCTCCTTATAACATACCCTGCCTTGTTCAAGCAGCACCATATTGATGTAGTTTTCTGTACAGGTTTATACCCTGTTCACTGTACATTAACAAGTAACGAATCCAGACGGATCTAAATAGTTTGCAGTTGACTTGGGTTTTACATACGTTTATATCAGACTGAGACTATGATCAAGCGATCATGGTCACACAGTCTTTATATTCCTTTTCAATCCCTACACAAATATTTGAATAACAACATCTCACGAAAGTAAAATCCAGTTATCTAACAACTGAAATACTGGCTTGAAATCCTTCAAAGTAATAAAAATTTGGAATCATTATCATTCTATCGTTATATGTATATAACAAAATATTTGTTTTTTACTAAGTTTTTAGCCGAACATCATCAGATTTGAGGGTTGTTCGAATCATCCTTCGTCCGTGGTTCATTTGTCTCACCATTTATTTTGAATTACTGTTGGATTTTTCTCAAACTTGGCGTTACTCTTCATCCCTGGTTATGCCTATTTAATAGTGAATCAAAATGACCAATAGGCGGCAGTCTTGCATTTCATAGATGTGCCACAAGTTTCCATTCTTGGTTGTGATTTGGCTGTTGTGTGTAATATTTTTTGTGGTCTGGGTATGGTAATATGTCTTTCAGTCTCCGTTTAATGGAGGGTTGCTTGTGATTCATAGGAGACAGATTTGTCCGTGGACTGACTGCTTGAATTAGCTGTATTTGCTTTGTAGATGTCACAGAAAGGGCGTTTTGTTTCAGGTTTTTGTAAGAAAAGGTGATTAAAAGAATCTTTCACCACCAGTGGATGCCTGCAAGCATGTTCAGAGTAAAAGAATGTTTTTTCAGTGAAAAGATATTTCTGTTTGTGGTTTTGAAAAGGGTGTATTTTTATTAGCGATCACGATGGCGGAGAAAGAATGGTTCTCTTTCAAGTATGGAAAAGGAAACTGTTTTGCTTGTGTAAAAAACAGTTGGAGTAGATAATAAAAAAGAGAACAATTAATTTTGAGACCTGGTTGTAGAAAAGTTTGACTTGATCGTTGTCTTGGTGGCAGAGAAATGACAGTTTAGTTGGTGGTCTGAATGTCAGTCACAAGGTATCTTGTTTCAATGTATAAGCACACAACAGTGGGAAATGATGTAAAAATCGATACGCCCCTGTGACAGCTGGTGTAGACTGGAAACAGCTCTGGACTCGTAAGGTGTCATCGATTCTCACAAACGGCATACAGTTGGAAGAGTGTTTTTTCCTCTCACCTGCATATACGTTTGTGTTTCAGTAAAGATGAAAACGACACGAAGAAGTATTTTTTCTTAATAAATATCCAGATGCATTACTCAAATGATTCATTACGGGTTTCCAGAAACAATCCTCAGACGAACGCAATCGGAATAGCACATTGTGGAATGTATGTTGAATGAAGTCTATAAGTTATAAAGCAATTTTTAGAAGAAATGAGAAATATAAATGAATAAATTGATATGGACTAATCACAAGGATTTTTTATATCGCGCTTAAACGAATTGGCAGTTTGAAATCTAAAACGAAATGAAAATACAGGTCAGTGTACCTCGATCCTGATGTTAAACTCTCACTTCAAAATTTATAATACAGATTCTGTACCTGCATATAAGGCGTCCAATAACTTGATCCTTGTGTAGAGACGTTATTACATTTCCAATATAAAAAGAACTAGACTTGCTTGATTACAAATGGAATCCCACCTTTACATTACGCAATCTTTCGCTTCGGTATTACAATAATTCAGAATGACTATCAAAATAAAGGATACGGACCTCCCTCGTTTATGTTTGATTCCTTAACTTCACAATAATCCATATAAACAAAGTTTTGTTGCTGGCTCGTCTTACGATACAATATATGGTTCTGAAATATACCCAAATGTATTTCGCGAAAAATATGGCCAAATCGAAGAAAAACTAGGACGAAATCATAAGAATGATCAAGTTTTTGGTTGACAACGTCTTTTGACATACCCATCAGATCTAACTGCGCCCCTCTGTTTGCTGATTTGTTTTCGCCTTTATACGAGGTTAGATATTTCGAGGAGCTCATCAAAATAGGTCAAAAAGACCTTGTTAAGTAGTTTAATTTCACTGTCAGCCACATTGATGACGTCTTGCCTTTACTTGACTAAAACATTTTCGACCACGTTATTCGTATATACCCACCAGAATTGGAAATCAAAGACACGACAGCCTTTTCCACATCAGCCGCTTATCTCGATCGTTTGAAAATTAAGGGGACGTTTTACAGTCGTTATATATTTACGATTCGTTTACAGTATAATAATATTGATGTCATGCATTGTTTGATTGACTAGACACATTCGGAGAGGACAGCCTCGCCTATCCCTATCGTTTAAAAATGGGAATGCACACGAGGACAACAGAGTCTCACCATCGATAACACCTTCAACATCAATAGCACATAAAACATGATGTTTACAACAATTAAACCACATATACAATATTATGTAGACAGGTCAATTACTAATGTACCTTACATAATCAAATCACCTTTTTACGTGTTGTAGAAAAACACCAAGAAAATACCAACATGGCAACATAATCTCAAATTCCATAAAGCTAGAGAAAAATATGAACAAAAGAAAGATTTACACGAAGACTTCTGAAAATTACAAGGAGAATAAGACTAGGCGTTCCGGAAGCGTCTTCTGCTTCATCGACGAGACCAACCATGTGAACGTTGGATATCTAAGTAAGTAATGTCACGTTCTCAAACAAACAAGCAAATACAGCTTCATGTCACATAAAGAACCAGAATATTTCTCAATGAGATCGCTATGACGACCATAGAACTTCCCCATGATTTTCACAATCCTGCTTCTTTTGAACCCATGTGTTACAAGTTTGTAAGTCTGTTGACGACTTCTTGCACGAAAATCGTGATAATGGGAACAGGCTCTTGAACATCGAATCAACCGTAACATGTAAATACCACAGTTTGGAGATGTAGGGACATTACTATCCAGAAATTGAAAGTTCACAATAGGGAAATTGAAATCATCACGTCTACAATACAGCTTGATGGATAACTGCCCATGTTGGTTTCATTGTACGAAAAGATCGAGATAAGCGGTTGATGTAGAAGAGTCTGTCGTATCTTTGATTTCCAGTTCTGGTTGATATAAACGATGGACGTAGTAAAAAAACTTTCTTGTTATTTAGACAAGACGTCATCAATATATCTATAGGTGAAATTAAATGACTTTTCAAGGTCCTTGGGACCTGTTTTGACAAGCTCTTCGAAAACAAGTCGGTCAACAGAGCCAGTAGTCGGTTAGACGATCTTACCACCAAACTCGACGAAGATGTTGTCAAGCAGAAACCCGATCATTTTGTAGGTAAATGTGTTTCTGTTGTAGTTTTCCGTCACTTTCCCCCTTAAGCAATGTAATGCTGTCCCTGATATAGGAATGGTCTCAATTAGGTTGAAAAATATACCACACAACCTGTAGAACACGATAACAGATACTATTATGTTTACATGGTCATTATGACCAGCTTTGAGAAAGTCTTCAAGCAATTTAACCTCATATATTAGACCAAAACAAGTTATTTAGAAAACATGTATGTTTCCATAGGTATTCTAGTAGTATATTATTAGATCGTATCTGCCATATCGACAAAAATATTGTCAACCAGACATACGATCATTTAAGTATTGGGTACGTATGGCAAATATCAAAGTCTACGACACAATAAAATATGTTTGTATGGGATACTATAGAAGGTAGATCATTATACATTTATATTGATTTTAGTATAAAGAATATCGCATTTCAACGGAGTCTTCACGTCAAATGAATGTGGTTGTTTTTGCAAATTGATTTAATAACGAACGTTGCAATGCCACATGTGATAATGTGATGGATTTGAAAATAGCGAAGTCAGTAGAAAGCTCTGCGACGTAGACTATAGAAAGGGAGCATGCTATAACTGGTCAATGTGTGTATCACAGCTTAATCGTTAATATCAAGAACTTATTAATTACATATCGACTTCAGGTTTATATAATTTTATATAATCATAGGGGAGAAATATGAACAGGTACAGATATAATATTAATGTTAATGTGATATACAGGTAATTTGTTTTTTTTTTTATTGATCAACACCACCACTGTATCAATATCGGGATATCGCAAACATCTCTTATTTATTTGCATAACACAGAACGTTTATGAAATATTTCTTAAAAATCGAAAGACAGAAGCACAAGGTAATTATCTGTGCACGCCATCACACGTGAAAGGAAACGTAACGACCAACCAGCGCTAGGTACATCGTATCGTAGTCAGCGTCACGCTTTGGGGACAAATATTCAATACTGTGAATTCATGATCTGTATACTGTAGCAATCATCTGCTGGCAATGTGTTGAATGACGGGATTACCACCTGAGCAAAGTATTAGTTGGTGTCGTTTCCAGAGCTTTCTAATGAAGATCACGTGTCCTTTGTTATCACGCATGTGAAACATTCAATTCGAGACTTTATAAAAAAACACAATTGGTCAGTGGTCACAATCATTGCATTTATACACTTTCTCATGTCTATGTATCTAAATTTGATACATACACCTGTTACGTGGATTACGTTTCTGCGCGTGCGCGAACATTATTGAATTCTGTTTCAGCAACTTCTGTACATGTGATCCCTAGCAGTTTCCGTCTCGTAACATTACCGTGTGTGTCACCTCAGCACTTCTCGATAAAATAGGCTTAGATCGAATCAATTAGGAGATATAGATTTTACATTTTCCTTTCACTTAAAAGTTCATTTGAACTTATTTAATTTGGAAATATACATAAAACATGGCAGCGACCGCCGAGGGAAATTTCTTGAGACAATTTCGGGATTTGAATACGAGAGAGTTTAAGCAGATTACAGCTAACCAATTCATGGATGTTTGGCATCATTACGACTCGAACGGTAAGTGGCTATCACGATGGAGGTCTCCTTGTGAGACTATAGGGTAAAAGTTTTACATACATAGTCGAAATATCATATATATATATATATATATATATCGATTTGGTGCTATGTCGTATACCAGGTTATTGAATGTCACTAATTAGTTGTAATCTGTCAGCTTTTCGAAACATCCAGGCACAGAGCGGTAGGCATGTTTCTCTTAATCTCTTCTATGCAACAAGAAGTAGCACAGTCTTCAATACCAGCATCAAGCTCATTCTTGGGTGTGGATTTTTTTTAAATAAGTCATATTTGAATACAATAGAGGTAATACAATATCAATACATGAAATTTACATACCTGATCGGAAAACTGAAATAACTGCATACAGACAACTTGTCAACATGCATGTTTTTGTCGAAATAAAAAAATCAAGTGATGTTAATATGTGATAGAAATGCATTTGTATTTCTTTGTTATCGAACTATTTCTTATAAAGTATCGTTGTTACAAGGATAAACATTTTTAGTTTGAAAGTAGCATTCGGTACCATTCCCCTATCATTGCCATAGTGACATGCAGTGACAGATTTGTCGACAGGAAGGGACTCAGAATAAGAGTATATTGTATATATCACACATTCCTAAATAAGTACATAAGAATGACATTTATGACAAATCGTCGGGAAATTATTATTTTGTGCTCTGTTAAGGCAAAATGTAAAAAAGGATGTAAGCATTTACCCTAAGAAGCAGGTGTTTGAGTTCGTAATAAAGTCATAAATGATTTATATCATATTCCGTAAATTAATTCAGACTCACCCATGTCATAACTGTTCAACCAATTTACTTTCGGACAAATTGAGGGCTCAATATCAAACAATGTATATCAGGTCTATCTTAAGTAAACTTTAGTATCATTTATTGGAAACGTAAATATGTCGTTTGATGTTCAAACACAATATGTTTTATGATTTTTTGCTCATTAAATATATTTCATTAAAGTAAATTCTGAATTGCAAAGATGGGTTTACATTTCGTTCTTTGAAGCTGTGAAGATGCAGAAGCTTTAGGGGGAAATGATGAAAAACTCTTCACCGATATCCTTGATAGTAATATGATTAAGAACATGGCGAATAATATATGGATTCTTATGCTTACTACAAAACCTGTCAGATCAATATTGATAAAATAATGGATACCCAAGCAACATGTGGTAGGAGCTACATTTATAACAAGGTTTTCGTTCGGCGGGGTTATTGATGTAAAGACATCCTACACGGTCAAACCAACGTCAGTTAGCGAGACTATCAGAGAGATCAAACTCCCATATACCACTGCACGCATCCAGCTATTATCAGCTTCTCTTACAACCGTGGTGAAAGGAATCATTGTCAGAATTAATTTGATCAATTCTGAAAGTTAAAATGTGTTTACAAAATGTGTGACGAGGTGGTAATGTTTTCAGGTGTGCGGGTCTGCCACCACGGAACGACTAACAGTGAAATAACAAAGATTTTATCTTAGTAATGTAGCGTTTTACAGTCATGATAAATAGAGTCGTCAAGAACTATCGTAGGAAACAGTCTAGTAGTATGTCCTTTTTCGTAACTGAATTTGGATTGGTAAGAAATTGCGTATAATTCATTCATTAACTATTAAAATCAAGTAGCATTGGGGATGGGAACTAGCGTCGCATAGATTTAGTAAACCGTGTAATTGTTACATAAATTTGAGGCATTTATCTTTTGTTCTTCTAAACTGTATTTAATGTCTAGCAAATCCATTTTCTCCAAACAACTCGTGTCTTTATGCTATTTGAGTTAAAGCGAAAACAAAACAGATGCATCCTTATATGTCTCGTGCTTGGTCGTTACACCTTCATACCAAACTGGGACGTGTGCTTAAAATAGTTTTTTTTTTCTATTTTAATCCTGATATATATCGACATGATGATTAGTGTTATGATATTGTCGGATGTCGCTGTGTATATTAAATCTCAGACGGAAAAGACTAAACTGTTCGCATTAATTTCCTTTTAGATATATCAGTTTAATTTTAGTTTTTATCTCTGGTACATTGTGTGATACTGTGATGACACAATGCTTGTTTTCTTTCTGTTATTTTAGATTACTATAACTCTTACATCTATGTTTCAGTAAATGTGTGACACGTTTTGATGGTAATAATTGTACGATTGACATGGATCAAGCTAATCGATTACCATATAGCCTATTAATTCCCTTTCCATAAAAAGGATACACTCTATTCATGAACTTTTGTATTAATACAATATTGACGATGAACACTAAACTCTTAAACAAACGTTTGTTTTCCGATTATTACATGTATACGGTACATAAAGGCCTTGGCAAGCAGAATTGACACACCGTTTAACTAGGGTCATTGTGCAGGGCAAATGCTGTAAGTCGAAAGTCGATATACAAACATTCTACCTGAGGATAAATAAAGTAATATTATATTTCTTTATCACTAGAGGAAAATAAATCAATATAGAGTATGGTTTACTGTAAAACAGAGTCGGAAGGTGTGTTCTGAATGCTGAAGCAGTCGTTCCAGTGCAATCACAATAAGTTAACGTCCTTTCACGTTATTTTGGGAAGCTTTTGTATCATGTATCCGTTGTAAACGCTTTTTAATTATTCCCTAATGTCGCCTTCGGCTTCAGAGTATATATGTGTATTTAGTTGAAACATGTTCTACGATTTGTTTAACGTCAACATGCAAAGACAAAATGCGTGCTTATATCTAATATATGTATATATTGATCAGAAAATACGAACGATCAAATGAAACCATTATTCAAATTGAAATCCAGGAAAGAGACAAAAAGAACACATGACCTTCAATATTTTCCTTTCATAAAACTCCCCGACTACCATAAAATGCTCACCACCTTATTCTGAGAGTAACTCGAAAAATAGGAAGAGAAAATATGTCGTATATTTTGCTTTTAGATATTTTTGCGAGCATTCCGACCTTACCAATATCGCAAAATTTAAAATCATATCATTATGTGCCTCTTTTTGCTTGCTTGTTTTTATTAATTAAGGAAATTCGCTTAGACATTTGCATTCTAGATATACTATCAACCACCGGTCGTAAAGCACAAGTAGGAGTAGTGATCACAGTCACGGTTGCTATAATTATGACTTTCTACAGTAGAAGTAGTGACCACAGCTGCCATAGTTATGACTTTCTTCAGTAGGAGTAGTGACCACAGTTGCTATAGTTATGACTTTCTACAGTAGGAGTAGTGACCACAGTTGCTATAGTTATGACTTTCTACAGTAGGAGTAGTGACCACAGTAACGGTTGCTATAGTTAGGACATTCTACAGTAGGGGTAGTGACCACAGTAACGGTTGGTATAGTTATCACTTTCTACAGTAGGAGTAGTGACCACAGTTGCCATAGTTATGACTTTCTACAGTAAGGGTAGTGATCACAGTAACGGTGGCTAGAGTTATGACTTTCTACAGTAGAAGTAGTGACCACAGTAATGGTTGCTATATTTATCACTTTCTACAGTAGGAGTAGTGATCACAGTAACGGTTGCTATAGGTAGGACTTTCTACAGTAGGAGTAGTGACCACAGAAACGGTTGCTATAGTTATGACTTTCTACAGTAGGAGTAGTGATCACAGTAACGGTTGCTATAGTTATCACTTTCTACAGTAGGAGTAGTGACCACAGAAACGGTTGCTATAGTTATCACTTTCTACAGTAGGAGTAGTGACCACAGTAACGGTTGCCATAGTTATCACTTTCTATAGTAGGAGTAGTGATCACAATAAGTTGCTATAATTATGACTTTCTACAATAGGAGTAGTGACCACAGTAACGGTTGCTATAGTTATGACTTTCTACAGTAGGAGTAGTGACCACAGTAACGGTTGCTATAGTTATGACTTTCTACAGTAGGAGTAGTGACCACAGTAACGGTTGCTATAGTTATCACTTTCTACAGTAGGAGTAGTGATCACAGTAACGGTTGCTATAGTTATGACTTTCTACAATAGGAGTAGTGACCACAGTAACGGTTGCTATAGTTATCACTTTCTACAGTAGGAGTAGTGACCACAGTAACGGTTGCCATAGTTATCACTTTCTACAGTAGGAGTAGTGACCACAGTAACGGTTGCCATAGTTATCACTTTCTACGGTAGGAATAGTGACCACAGTAACGGTTGCCATAGTTATCACTTTCTATAGTAGGAGTAGTGGTCACAGTAAGTTGCTATAGTTATGACTTTCTACAGTAGGAGTAGTGACCACAGTAATGGTTGCCATAGTTATCACTTTCTACAGAAGTAGTGACCAAAGTTGCTATAGTTATGACTTTCTACAGTAGGAGTAGTGACCACAGTAACGGTTGCCATAGTTATCACTTTCTACAGTAGGAGAAGTGACCACAGTAACGGTTGCTATAGTTAGGACTTTCTACAGTAGTAGTGACCACAGTAACGGTTGCTATAGTTAGGACTTTATGCGGTAGGAGTAGTGACCACAGTAACAGTTGCTATAATTTGATCTATACCACAGTAAAAGTGTCACCCCAGCGACTTGTACCTTAGTTTTGAGTAGTTCTACGATAGTGATGTTGAATCTTTCTTTTGTTCATATTTTGCCCCAATGTTATTGTATTTGAGGTTGGATTATGATTATTTTGACTTTTGACATGTTTGTATTTTCTTATTGTGTGTATGTATTTGAATTTAGATTCTGTTTACATGTTGATAATTTGTGGTTTTTCTTTGTGGTAGAGATGATGACTAAGGTGATATTCTCTATACTGTCGATTTTTCTATGCTTCAAAACATATAGATCATAAATAATATTAAAATATTTTTTATTCATATAAATTAATTTAGATCGTCACATAAAAGATACGAATAAAGATATTTTTCACCCAATAAAATGGTGGCATGTGTTGCACTACCTCAACATGTTACAACGTGCTATAAAGGTCGTCAATAATGAAAAATGTGTTGTTTTCTTCACCTAAGCCGTGGTCACACTGTATTTAGATCTGTAGCCGACACATTATACATTGTGCATGGGTATAAGGTGGCGTCTATTCTGTTGTGTGCTCACGGTGATAAAGTTATCATATGTATGTTTTTGTCACCATGACTGTTTGTGGCGTTGCTGCGCCGACGCCGCTGGCGTTCTTACGACAGAAGTTGGCTAGGGAGGTGGCGGCTGCAATCATACAACTAACAGTAGTTAATATTTTTTCAGTAAAAGAAGACATTTCCACTTAAACTATTCCCATACTGTATATTTCTTATAGAGTGGTTATATGATCGAGCGTTGTCGCTAGGTTTATAAATGGCAAAGAACATTTCTTTAAAGAGTTAATTTAATATATAGGTTGATCATTCAGTGGGCAAACTGCTTTGCTTTTCAATCACTCTATTCTGTCGACTGGACTGTGATTTGAGTGTCAGAAACCATACACTATTACAAAAACATGGAAATACGTAACCTTCATTATTTCCTCTTTGAATTTTTGAACAACGAAAGGATAATATATTTGGGAAGGGTTAAACGTCTACTTCTTAATAACCGAAATCTAATTTTTTAATGAGAAAAAGGAAATGCTTGGTGTTTCCCTAAACCTTAACGACACAATTCAGTAAAAGGCTAAATGTTGATCTCGTAAAAAGTAATATTTTCTTTATATGTCAACAAAAATACAATCTTATCAAAAGAAATATTTTACGATCCTTAAATACACAAGACCGATCATCTTCTCCCTATTTAAAGCACGAAATTGACCATAAGCTGTAAAGGTTATCGCCACTGACCACGGGTTCTAGAATGACCAAACAGATGTATGGTGAAGTCTTATTCGTTATTTGGCACAACTGTATGTTATTCTATATCTATATTGTAAGGTGGCTTCACTTGTGTCTTTTATCCAATCGTCAAAGTACTTACGACTTGTCGACGAGGAATAAATTTCCGGTATGGTCGTGTCCGGGCTACCCAGATACTTGTATTTACATTTTGCAGTAGATTCTAAGGCCTTAGTTCTAATATCACAAATACAGTGATGATATCACCGATCTAAACAAAATACATGCAAGCGGGGGATGCATGTCTATGTAAACTATCGGTGAGTTATATAGGTGTCATTATTATATATAAAAAATCTGTGTTATGCCTTCTTGCAAAGCCTTCCTTCTGTTCGATCCAGACTGCGTTGAAAGAGTGAAAATGCATGGGGTTTAACACCTAATGTGTATCTGTTATAACCGAGGTACAATTAGGGGCGCACATCAAGTTCTTGTGGCGATTTATTTGCTGTGGTCATTCGTCTTTTAGTGCTAGTTACCAATTTATAGTTTTTAAAAAGTCAATATCTTGTATTCCTTATGAGTTCGATCTACATTTGTACAAGTTAGTCGTTTTAGAAACACTTTATTACGCTTGCCTGACCAGAGTCAAATACTCCTATCAATAGGATGAGGACATTTCCTGACGACAGATGTTTAGCTTGTAAAAGCCATGAGTGTCATTGTCTTTGCGATAAGGGTCATACTGGGCGCTATAAAGTTGAAAGGTATTACTGTTCTAACTGTTTAGCTCAAGCTGTAATTGCCAGAACACCGTTTAGGAAACGCTGATATGTATATTCATGTCTGTAGAGTTGTAGACACCATACTGTCGTGTTTTATGTACGCATTAGTGGTGATTGTTCTTGCATAAAGCTTACAATTACCATTAAATAACTCTGAATATTAAAGGCCGCTCTCACTCTTCATCCAAATGCCATTTGAAATGCAAATATATACGCATACACTAGAAAAATACATGACTTCGTTAAAGACTTCGTTGCAGACCCTGTGCCTTTTACTCTTTGACTTTGAGTGACTCATATCTTAGTAATTAAAGAGAAACATGAAAAACAACAGACATTTAAAGTCCTATGTTAGAAACACTACACTGACCTATAAAAACATATTAGTTTACAACTTGTTAAAACCTTGCGCATTACATGTATTGATGGACAAGCTTTACTTAGCGACAGCACTACCTAAACTCCGCATAAAACCTGGATACAAAAGGTTGTTGAGTACCAGACAGACAGCTGAAGGAATGTATGACAAGAGACGAAAGGATGTCAACAACACCTGGTGTTATATCACATAAAACACGATCTGCAACATATGGTAAATAAGGGAAAACTCAACGGATACTACACTATATCGTCCGTCAATACCTGGTATTTGTTACTCGAAGTCAAATAAAATCCGAAACAAAGAGATCTAGCTTCGTTAACTTTATTTATCGATAAGGTGCGTTTGGGAGAGGGGTGAACAAAATAACGATTAACACCGCAACATTGAAAAAAGTGGAGGTAAATAAAAGTTGTAGTAAATGTAGTTGAAATGCATCTTTAGCAAGAGACACTCGACATGCCAAATTATCAATAAATCATACAGGTGATGTATCATGGCTTATCAGAAAAGCAAAGGTCCAAATCTGGGAGTGTATCAGTGATAGCTAAACATGCCTAAAGACCTACAATTGTGACGCCAAGTACTGTGAACCGCCATGACAGTTGTGTTTTTATTTGGTTCAGGAGATGTCGACATGTTTCTACTGCTAAGCCCACAAAAGTCCTAAAGTGGTTCCATAAAATGATCTTGGGTGAAGCAAAATCCCTAAACAACTTCCTGATAGAATGTCCAAATCTTTGACATAATTCTTTAAAAGTTTTTCGAAAAGGTGCATTTAATTTAATGATATTTAAAACATTAATTTCAATACTATTTTATGAGACCTTAAGCTTGAATTAATGTCATAGAGATACTTTCCATTTGGTCTGATGTTCTTTTCAATTTTTTGTTTTTGTCTTGTTTGTAAGTTGATACCTGAACCGTCATCTATTGACCATGTCGCACATATTAATCCGCATGCATTTATAATGTGTTATAAATAATTGCTATCACAAATCACGATATTAATTGAAATATAATATCTACCATGAAACACGAATAATTCTAGAAAGGATACCTCCTACGTAACTCTGTCACGTACATGTACAAGTACAAGTAATATATTTTGCTTTAACATACGTTTTACCAACATGACAAAAGACCAAAACAAACATTCTTTTGTACAACTTCTTTTAAAGAAGTTCCTAATCCGTTATGGAACCCTATTCAATATCTCCAATGCACCTACGATCAAGCTGTGGAATGGAGTAAGCATAATTCCTGGGTTCTCCGTTGTCCCCTAAACAGGTATCCGAGGAAACCGCTACAGCAGATGCCCTACAAGTAGTCATCTCTTAGTTCCTGTCATGAGAGCGACATATTTCCCCAGATTCTACCAGAATAGCGTTGTAACAGAAGCAGTACAAGCAACAATTAGAAAGCATTATTAAATAGTTGCACCTGTTTATACTCCTTACAATTCCGATGAGGTAGAAAGGCTTTCATACACTGTGGAGGTGGTAGTGAAAGTTTTCATGCACGATACTCGCAATCAGAAATATTTAAGTTTTGACCACCTATGATTCCGATGTACGTCAGGGTCTTTATGCATCACCTAAATTTTCTCGGTTTAGTGATAAAGGTATCTTTAGTATGTTTCCATTTCATATGATATTTTATGAAACTCGTTTTGAAATCTGAAATGTTTGCTCTTATCAAATTTTATGTGAATTGAAAACTCCAGTATTGCCTAAATATTGACGCAAAAGTATACCTAAGCACCATTTCCAGACTTTTCCTTCACACATTTAGATATAAAGGTTTGTGTATTGTTTACATCATTATTAATGTTGTATAATCCATGATAACATCTAACGTATTCGGATCAACATGTTTTATGTGACGGGTCAATCTTATTAAAACCATCAATAAATTGTGTAAATTCTCTGTTTGTTTCTATTCCAGTCCTGAATGATTTAAGATCATTGAAACTGGTTTGGACTTATCGTGATGGGTTTCTTAAATACAGGTTTTATATATACTGTTGATAAAATCTCTATATTTGATCGCCTTTTTATCTCATTGCCATTATAAAATATTTCATCATTTCTGAAAGTATTACAATATGAGAAAAATACATTTAAAGGTTTTCTGAAGTTCATTGTACACGTAATGCAGACCGCTATTCCCACAAATATTAATAAGAGTGTTTTGTTTCACGCTTGGAGAAGCATTATTGATTTAATAGTCTTTTGTCGATAACTTATAACGGATTGAATTTATTTAATTATCTTAAACAAAGTGATTTTTCCCTTGAGAGATGATCAAACATCACTTCCATTTCCATTATAGCTTTCCTACACGGTAGGTAACAGGATATTCACAGGATTGTTATATCAGTTGGAGTAACCAGCCATTGCTCCGTACTCTGGAATGATTCCGTTAAGGCCCGTTAAACAATCGTGTAGGTACATTACCTCCAACGAGATCTAATGCGGTCATAATTGCAAAAAAGTCAGGATATTCCCGCGACAAAACCATTCCTGATATTTTGCAAAATTGACAATTTCCGCGTTATTTGAGATACCAGTATTTCTGCTAATTTTGAGACGACGCGACGAAAGACAAACACTAGTAAAATCGTTCGACCGTTATCAGGGTTTTTTGTCCTAGGCTAAAACGCGATTGTTGACATTGCTATTAAGAGATATGTTGATGTTGAAGTCATGTGTGCCAGTCTTTATACTGTTATTTGCATTCTTTCTTGACAGTACTTTCAGCCAATATCACGAAATGATCACGTCATATTTCAAAATCCATTATGTTATGCGGTACTATCTTTATTGCAGATATTTCTGAACTGAATAATCCTATATATACATCAAAATACGTTCCTCTATCATGCATTTTTTTCCTCCATATCACATACGTTGTAATCAGTTACTCTATCACGTATCATTAGGCTACACTGGGTTGTCTATAACGACTTAAGCTTCAGTCTATAATCTTATATTAGGCTCCAGTTTATACGCCATGTATCTGATACATAGCCTCCTTTGTTATCTATCGTTTACATCAGTTTAGCTACACGGTATAGCTACTCGTCCGTTCCTGCAATGCATGTGTCATACATAAGGTGTTTTAATGAAATGCTTCTGTCATAGCTCTGATCATGTGTAGCCTCACAAAGCAGCGTTAAACCTGCAATATTTTAATGCAACACAAAAGACATTCACAAACAGTGGATGATTTTTTTATACTTTTGCAACTGACAACCAATTACCATAGAGGTAAACCAGTGCTATTACCATGAGTATTGCCATAGCAATAGATATCGGACAGGCTTAGGGCTTCTATACTGCGACGTCATTTAAAACATTTTCGTTTAAAAAGCTGTAACGGACATCAGCCGGTATATTATACCGGTTAAGAATAAAAGGTAATTAAATCAATCCTTTAATTGATAAAATTATTTGTTTTGATGTTGGTTTAGTCTGTAGCCTGTAAATATCGCCCTCTATTCACTTCATAGCTTTACTGGCTTTCATTGTTCCACGGCGAAATTTAAATTTTGAAAGCTAATCCGATTGTTTGCATGAATGACTTCGAGAAAGAAAATCATGACAATATCGAAAAAAAAGAAATTCGCGTCAACTTAATTAGGGTTTCTTTCATACCAATAATCTTTATAAACGAGAACATGTTAGAAATATAGCGTTAATTGCCCTGCTCTGTGAAGTAGTTCTAGCTATTGTTTCTGTTATCTGATCAATTAAATCGTAGAGGATACTGACGAGATCTCAGATGCAGTACATATACATCAGTCATCAGATTATTTACTTTCAACCTTACGGTTTATCAGTACAGAAATTGTATTACCTTACCATTACATCATTGCCATTGCCGCCAGGACATTATCTCAAACCCCACGTGCAGGTTGGATGCTGCATTTTGTACGTACACATACCAATTACAATAAACATTGTCCATCTCTGACAGTTGAAGGGGAAATGTTAAATTGACACTATCAGGGCGTTGATAGAGGCTTTTAACCAGCCTGCAAAGTTGTCCACAGTCGACAATGGAATATAGCAATCAACAGGCCAAATGGCAATGAGCGCTCTCGTTTTGTGAATTCACGTAACAATAATTTAAAATCAACTATCATTGAAATTTATTTAATTTGCTTGGTTATAGGGTTAGATCTCCTCATCTACATGTCAATATATCTGCCCGATTTCCTAAACTAGTCTTTCAGAAGCAGTATGATGTAGTTCAATCATTTATGGGGTTAGACCGCCTCCTTTTCTACATTTCAACTGATTTCGATTTCTCAAACTTCCAGAAGCTATATGATGGATTAATTATACTTGTGAGTTTTGTAAAACCGTTATAGATATGTTTATTTATAGATACGTTTATTTATAGATACGTTTATTTATAGATACGTTTATTTATAGTTAAAGATAAATAAAACATTAAGTCATGGTGACTGTGCTAAACACTAGGAATAGACGGTTCAGCATTACTCATGGTAGTAGTAGATATATGTTTGTCTTTAATGTCCAATGCCAAAAATATTGATCAATGACTTGCCAAATATATTGATCAATGACATGCCAAATATATTGATCAATGACATGCCAAAAATATTGATCAATGACTTGCCAAATATATTGATCAATGACTTGCCAAAAATATTGATCAATGACTTGCCAAATATATTGATCAATGACTTGCCAAAAATATTGATCAATGACATGCCAAAAATATTGATCAATGGCATGCCAAAAATATTGATCAATGGCATGCCAAAAATATTGATCAATGACATGCCAAAAATATTGATCAATGACATGCCAAATATATTGATCAATGACTTGCCAAAAATATTGATCAATGACATGCCAAATATATTGATCAATGGCATGCCAAAAATGTTGATCAATGACATGCCAAATATATTGATCAATGACATGCCAAATATATTGATCAATGACTTGCCAAAAATATTGATGATATCCAAAAAACACAATTTTACGTTTACATACATTCGAAAGCCACCTTACGTATGCTCGGCCCAAATAAGGCATAAATGTTTCTCAACTAGACTTTGTACCAACGAATCATTTTGTTTTTGTCAAGTCATCGCGTTGGAATGCTCGCTAGTGGGTTTACAATTAAGATAATAACAACGTATACTAACATAAACTCTCGTAATGAATGAAAGCATTTTGGAGAACGTTACTGTATTTTATTTAATTGAACGGCATCCTAGAATTTATCATAAATTGTGATGCGGGAGTTAAAAAAAATACAGAAATAACTCTTTTACATCATAACTCGGAATCAATCGATTCATCGACGACATCCGCCATCTGAATTTCGGCCAATTTTATCAAGTAATATCATGTACTGTAATGCGAGCCAAATTAATTAAGACGATACGCACCACCTAAATATCGGTCAATATAATTTAATAATGTCATGATCTGTAATGTGAACCAAATTAATAAAGACTACATCCACCACCTGAATATCGGTCAGTCTTATTAAAAATGTCATGTTCTGTAATGTGAACAAAGTTAATCAAGACGACACCTACCACCCGAATATTGATCAATCTAATTTAAAATGTCATGTTCTGTAATGTTAACCAAGTTAACCAAGACGACACCCTCCACCCGAATACTGATCAATCTTATTTAAAATGTCATGTTCTGTAATGTTAACCAAGTTAATCAAGACGACACCCTCCACCTGAATATCGATCAATCTAATTTAAAATGTCATGTTCTGTAATGTTAACCAAGTTAATCAAGACGACACCCTCCACCTGAATATCGATCAATCTAATTTAAAATGTCATGTTCTGTAATGTGAACCAATTTAATCAAGATGACACCCACCACCTGAATACCGGCCGATCTGATTAAAAATGTCATGTTCTGTAATGTGAACCAATTTAATCAAGATAACACCCACCACCTGAATACCGGCCGATCTTATTAAAAATGTCATGTTCTGTAATGTGAACCAATTTAATCAAGATAACACCCACCACCTGAATACCGGCCGATCTGATTAAAAATGTCATGTTCTGTAATGTGAACCAAGGTGCCAACCATGAAACAACAAGGTATACGAACGAACATCTAATACATCTCCCGTCGGAATGAGATCATTATAAAGACCATTCATACTCCATTCATCAGCTGGATTTCGTAAGTTGATCCTTCTGTTGTCGACATCTATAAAGATTTATGTACTAAGAAACACAACTATAATATCGAATATTGTGTGAGATGTAGACATCGCAATTCGGAAAATAACCCTGGTTCAGTAATAATCCGGTTCTTATCCTTTGTCGTTTCAAATGCTCATTTGCAAACGTCATATACAAATTCCATTCCATGTCTTATTTCCAAATATATTATAAGTGAACCGTTGTAAAGTAGAATTAACTACAGCCGCTGTAACATACTGCTAGTGTCTGGTCCCTTTCAGGGAGTTGATGTTGAAGAGTGTGTGCGTTGAAGAACAAAGGGAAAATAAATATGTGTATGTTAGTTGGAATTAATTCATTGCTTAGGACTCTTTCGTTTAGGGAAGAAACCCTATCTATGTTTGAGGATGTACAGACAAGTTGTATCCGCTTACCGGCATCTCTAGACGAAAGAAATGGATTTAATGTGTAATAAGATTAGAGAAAATTGTTTCTGTGTAAACAGTACTACGCACGGGGAGCACATGGTAACGACGAGGAATGGAATCCTATTACTACATTATCTGTAGATATATTTGTTTTGTTAATTGATAGAGCCTACATTAAGGGACATTAGAAAACAGTATATCTTAATAGATCCGTTAGTTAATACACATAGTTAGGGAAGTATGAGTTCATTGTAGAATATTTATTTCACAAGTTATTGGATAAAATATCAATTACGTAAAATGTAGGATTACACATACGTCAGCAGGTTTCAAAATTAAGACCTCCGGCATCACTGACGAGTCCTTGAAGGAGGTAAAAACTGTATGATGTGGTTTCATTCCTTATATATATTTTGTTCAATTTTCGAGCACACACTGTCGGATGGTCTTATACATTTTATATTTTGTCAGCTTCGCACTATCGAGAGAGATGTGATATATTTCCGCTTCAAGTACGCACTTTATCTATTTATCATTCAATGGGTTTTACGTACACTGTTAAGATCTTTCGACCGAAATTTGGCCTTTCAGGGGATGAGAGATAAATTGTTAATTGTCAGCTTCGAGTACGCACTGTCGAGAGATATGATACAGGTTGGAGTACGCACTGTCAAGAAAAATGATACAGCTTCGAGTACGCACTGTGGAGAGAGATACGGCTTATTGTCAGCTTCGAGTACGCACTGTCGAGAGAGATACGGCTTATTGTCAGCTTTGAGTACGCACTGTCGAGAGAGATACGGCTTATTGTCAGCTTCGAGTACTCACTGTCGAGAGAGATACGGCTTATTGTCAGCTTCCAGAACGCACTGTCGAGAAAAATGATACAGCTTCGAGTACGCACTGTCGAGATAGATACGGCTTAATGTCAGCTTCGAGTACGCACTGTCGAAGGACATGTGTTAAATATCAACTTTTGACACCTTTTGTCGTGCCGTATAATGCTATGATAATAATAGTAAACAGACGCTACACTAATTTAATATCAATGTGTGATATGATGAATATTTTAGTTTCAATCTATACTTCCGGTCTATATGTCATGTTTACATTTCTCAGAGGTACCATAAGGGAAAGCTCTCGTCCAATCAATTTGTATCACAATTTAAATGTGAAAATTTTATGAATATTTTATTCCATTCTCAACAAAATAGGATTGAAAAAAAAAAAACACACACACACTGTGGAAATTAAAATAGGAAATATGATGGATGGTGAAATGGTTATCATGTAACTCGGTAACTTGATATTAATGAAATTGCAGTAAACACATATTTATAGTTCTGGTGTTGCAGACCATGAGAAATAATGAGTCCATGTGATATCTTGTTTTGACAAACATAAAACCTTGGAGTGAAATATGTAGGAGTTTCCGATAGGAACTTTGCGTGATACGTATATCGGACAAATTTGTCGATAAATATTGTGTCGATACCATGCATAGTAATTGTCAACATCTTGAAATCGATTAGTAAATACTACAATAATTTCTTTTCTTTAATTTTCCTAAAGAGCGGGATTTGTTTGTCCTTTAAAACCATCTTTTTCATTCGAGCTTTGCTATTCAGAATAAAATCAACAAAGAAGATAAATTTATCAATATAATGACCGTCTTATGTGTAAAGCTATTTCTATTCATTCACTTTGACGTTATCAACGGATATAAAATGATTTATGAAGTGTTTTTGGATAAACCACGGGAAACGTCTATTGTGACGTTGTGTTCGCTATCCAATTGTGGCGAGAACGAAAACCATTCAATCAATAATATTGTACTTTCTCAATTGTTTCATTTCTATAAGTTCAGGTTTGATTTATTTCAAACATTCAGCATAATGATAATGAAAAAGATATTTTCCACTTGGTGAAACGTTTGTATGTTATCACGACGGCAATGGCGTGAGGGCTTCAGAATTGTACCTGCTGTCGCCATGGTGTACTCGTGTAACATGCGACTAACTTTGGGATCTATTTTATCTTATAATTTCTTTCTAAACATCCATTTATTCTCTGCCTCTCTGTTGGCCTTTAGTTTCGCCCCTGTGACGACTTTGGGTTCTGAGACTTACCAGAGCCTATTCAGTAATATTACTCCCTGATTAAGGATCAGGACTGTGGTAGTTAACGCCTACTTGCCTGCTGTAAGAATCATGTGACCAGGTGGGATGTTCTGCTGGTTACCTTAGGCTGTATGCCTCAATGTAATAGCACAAAAAGTCGGTGTCAGTATCGTACAATCACAAGGAGGCGTACACAAACATAAGTCAGTCTTAGCATATAACCGTACCTTGCAAGCATAAGGCGATCGTTCTTAAATGACGACAACACATACCAAAGCGTCGTGACACATCACCTACAACAATGTTGTCACACAACACATACCACAGAGTCGTCAAACAACGACAACACATACCAGAACGTCGTCACACAACGACAACCTGTACCAAAGCGTCGTCACACAACGGCAACTCATACCACAGAGTCGTCACACAACGACAATATATACCACAGCGTCGTCACACAGCAACATATACCACAGCGTCGTCACACAACAACATATATCACAGCATCGTCACACAACAACATGTACCACAGAGCTGTCACACAACAACATATACCAAAGCGTCGTCACACAACGACAACTCATACCACAGAGTCGTCACACAACAACATATACCACAGCATCGTCATACAACAACATGTACCACAGCGTCGTCATACAACATGTACCACAGCGTCGTCACACAACAACATGTAAAACAGCGTCGTCATACAACATGTACCACAGCGTCGTCACACAACAACATGTACCACAGCGTCGTCACACAACAACATATACCACAGCGTCGTCACACAACAACATGTACCACAGATTTGTCACACAACAACATGTAAACAGCGTCGTCACACAACAACATGTACCACAGCGTCGTCACACAACAACATGTACCACAGCGTCGTCACACAACAACATGTACCACAGCGTCGTCACACAACAACATGTAAAACAGCGTCGTCATACAACATGTACCACTGCGTCGTCACACAACAACATATACCACAGCGTCGTCACACAACAACATGTACCACAGATTTGTCACACAACAACATGTAAACAGCGTCGTCACACAACAACATGTACCACAGCGTCGTCACACAACAACATGTACCACAGCGTCGTCACACAACATGTACCACAGCGTCGTCACACAACAACATGTACCACAGCGTCGTCACACAACAACATGTACCACAGCGTCGTCACACAACAACATGTACCACAGCGTCGTCACACAACAACATGTACCACAGCGTCGTCACACAACAACATGTACCACAGCGTCGTCACACAACGACAATATATACCGCAGCGTCGTCACACAACGACATATATCACAGCGTCGTCACACAACAACATGTACCACAGAGTTGTCACACAACGACAATATATACCGCAGCGTCCCACAACACATACCACAACGTCGTCGTAATAAACACATGCCATTCAAAAGTATATAAAAAAAACACCAGGATAAAACATACAATTGCAAAACATGCCGGAGACAATCCATAACGATAAGCTATGATACACTGTCAACGTACAAGTATAACGACAAATTCTAACGATGAGTCAACAGTAATCACAATTTATCCTGCAACCGCTTCGTGTATCAGCCGATAACTACTGCCAGATAAACCAGTACCTTTATCCGTCAGTTCAAAGTGCTTTATCTGTCAATACGATTCACGTGGAGTTGTTCCGATTTTCACCGGACTATTTTCAAGTTGACCTGAACTTTGACCTATTGTGTCATGCTAACGTAAACAAACCTGAGTAATGCCTATATATTTCATTGCGCATTGATATTTTCAAAATGTAAATTTTCAAAAAGGTAAATGCTCTTTTTATGAATGGAAATCTTCTTACGCGACGAAGTGAGGGCGCCGCTTCAGTACAAGCAAAGGTAAACAATATTGCGCTGTACTCGTTTTATGTAAACATTGTTGAAAAATGGTTGCAGGATAAACAGAATACATGGTCTTTTCTAACCCTCGTCAAAAATAAACCTTGTATTGTACGATACTGACCATGTATTCTCTATATATCTGACGTTAGCTGTTGTCGTAAACTATAACGGTGTATAGATACCTCACTGAGTAACATGTACCACAGCTGAACATCTATGGATGTCACGTGATACTTAGTGAATTCAAAATGATATTTGACGTCATGCTACACCTACTGTACTCTGTACAGAAGTTTTGATGATATATGTATCTATATATAAATATTGCCACGATTCGGTACACAGACGAGAACTATCAATCGACCAGCAAATGACATTTTTGTCCCAGCAAACAGGAAACAATGAATAACTATGAAGCAAAATCCAATATATCACACGTAACGCTGGTTATGTTTTAGATAAAATGTTTCGTTCATGTTTGTGTCTGCAGATACATAGGTCTGTTTCAATCAATCAACAAGGGGATTGTTTGTGATTTCGTATACTACGGACTTAAGGAGTCCTACCACCACGCACGTACACTATGTCTAGACACCATCTTGCAGGCGAATTGGCTACTTTTTTCCTCAATAGATAAAAATCAATGTCATCAACATAATTTTCACCAGGAAACTTTTTCCCTGTGAATACGGGATTATATGGTTACTTAAGTGAGCGAACCATACACTGTTCCAAGGGGGTAAGCTGATATTTATGTACCAGTAACGTTTGCAGACGGTTTCTAGTTAAAACCCACCCACTCTTCATTCAGTATATATCATTGAGTTTAAATTAAAAGATAAATTCTCAGCTTCGGTTAAGGATTTCTCCTTCAGGTATTTTATCAAAAGCATTAAAATACGACTGAATTGTCAATTACACCACGGTAAAGTCGTCTGTTTGTTGGCTGGTTCTTTGGTCATAATGTCATAATTGGTGTTTCAAATCGTCTATCCACGACGCTACATGTAACAAAAAAACGTTAAAATCGAACAGTTCTCATTTAGATTGTAAGACGTAGGTTTGATAAGGAAACTACTTGTGTGATTCTCATCGAACCAAGTTTTCCTGTGTGGTATTAGCTCCTAATATATATCGTTTTTCCGTATCCTGGTATATAATATCTGTTCCACTTTTTAGTATATTCCACGTCCAGGCATATATCATCTACTCCGTTTTCTGGCATGTATATAAATCGTTCCACGTCCTGGCATATATTATCTGTTCCGCTTCCTACTATTTTTCATCTGTTCCACTTCCTGTCATATATCACTCGGGTCACTTCTTGAAATATCATCCTTTCCACTTCATGGTATACATTTTCTGTTCCATTTTCTGTTATATATCAACCACTTTATTTTCTGGTACACATCATTTGTTCAACTTTCAGTTACATGTCGTCCACTCCACTTCCGGGTGTATATATCATCGGTCCCACTTCCGGGGATATATATCATCTGTTCTACTTCCTGTTATATATTATCTGTTCCACTTTTTTGGTTGGATATGTCGTTTCTTTAACTTTTTGCAAAAGAAATATCACTCATTTAAAGTGTCTCGCTGGTATATACATAGAACCAATTGACAAAAATTGATTCAAACATCGGAAAAGAGGATTAGAGGCTTACGAGGATTGTTTCCCCTACCGGTATGTATGGAAGTAGGTTTGCGTGTTTGATTGTATCTACAACTAAAGATACAGCACAATCACGAGCAAAATTGTCCTTTTCATATACCTCCAGTTACAAACATTACACACGTCTACAGAATTAATTTTAATGCAGATTACCTTGTTTCTATCTATCTTTCACTGGCGCCAGTCACGATATAAACTTCAAGAGTATCATTTGATGTTGATAAAGGGTTGTTTCAAATGTAGTGTAGATCGAACCTGGTCAGACACCATAGCGATAGAAGAGATCAACTGTTTTATGTCTGTGTTCAGCTGTAACGACCAAAAAGGCGAGCACAACGTCTCATTAGTTCGTAACACATCAAGCGATTGTTTTCATATGAAAACATCTCTGAAGAATTCAAAATGAAACATTCTTCCGAGTTAGATGTACTGTTAGTAACTTTATATTTTACTTTGTATGTGTGGAATACTTAAAACACTACACGTGTATATCAGTTTAGTCATAAAATGTTATATTCATACACCTTGGTGTTTCTGCTGGAAGCACTGGCGCCATCATGGTCTTGTCGTCTTTGAATGGAATCTATCAATACATTTTGTTCCTGTGACATAATGTCACGGCTTGCTTTGTTCCTGTGACATAATGTCATATCTTGTTTTGTTCCTGTGACATAATGTCATATCTTGTTTTGTTCCTGTGACATAATGTCACGGCTTGTTTTGTTCCTGTGACATAATGTCATATCTTGTTTTGTTCCTGTGACATAATGTCACGGCTTGTTTTGTTCCTGTGACATAATGTCATATCTTGTTTTGTTCCTGTGACATAATGTCACGGCTTGTTTTGTTCCTGTAACATAATGTCATATCTTGTTTTGTTCCTGTGACATAATGCCATATCTTGTTTTGTTCCTGTGACATAATGTCACGGCGTGCTTTGTTCCTGTGACATAATGTCATATCTTGTTTTGTTCCTGTGACATAATGTCATATCTTGTTTTGTTCCTGTGACATAATGTCACGGCTTGTTTTGTTCCTGTAACATAATGTCATATCTTGTTTTGTTCCTGTGACATAATGCCATATCTTGTTTTGTTCCTGTGACATAATGTCACGGCGTGCTTTGTTCCTGTGACATAATGTCATATCTTGTTTTGTTCCTGTGACATAATTCATATCTTGTTTTGTTCCTGTGACATAATGTCATATCTTGTTTTGTTCCTGTGACATAATGTCACGGCTTGTTTTGTTCCTGTGACATAATGTCACGGCTTGTTTTGTTCCTGTGACATAATGTCACGGCTTGTTTTGTTCCTGTGACATAATGTCATATCTTGTTTTGTTCTTGTGACATAATGTCATATCTTGTTTTGTTCCTGTGACATAATATCATATCTTGTTTTGTTCCTGTGACATAATGTCACGGCTTGTTTTGTTCCTGTGACATAATTTCATATCTTGTTTTGTTCCTGTGACATAATGTCATATCTTGTTTTGTTCCTGTGACATAATTTCATATCTTGTTTTGTTCCTGTGACATAATGTCACGGCTTGTTTTGTTCCTGTGACATAATGTCATATCTTGTTTTGTTCCTGTGACATAATGTCATATCTTGTTTTGTTCCTGTGACATAATGTCATATCTTGTTTTGTTCCTGTGACATAATGTCATATCTTATTTTGTTCCTGTGACATAATGTCATATCTTGTTTTGTTCCTGTGACATAATGTCACGGCTTGCTTTGTTCCTGTGACATAATGTCATATCTTGTTTTGTTCCTGTGACATAATGTCATATCTTGTTTTGTTCCTGTGACATAATGTCACGGCTTGCTTTGTTCCTGTGACATAATGTCATGGCTTGTTTTGATTTTTAGCATTTTGTCTAATTACTAAACAGCAATTTACAGCAGATTTAGGATTTCCTGACCGGACAGTTGCGGCCTCACTTTTGACAGAAGATTCTTGTCAACATGACCTAAATACTTTATCGTCCAGAGAAGAATGAATGTGATCCACCTGTATTGCACGTGCGATCGATGCCTATGATTCACTTCTACGATAAAGTTTCTGCTGTGCTCGAGGAGTTAGTTATTGTTATCAAAACAGCTGGTACTGTTGACCTATAAAGCATTTCCCACTGTTCCTGGCAGATTATCCTGTGTTAATGATTGATTTTCATGTTTTCTAATATCTCTTGTTCACTCCCCAAATGATCTCATTCAAAACATTGTAGCAGCTGCAATAATATTATACATTCTACTCATGTCATTGAAAAGTCGATAAAAGGATACTTCGAGGGGCTGTTAAACGCACCAAAGTAGCGTAATTATTTGGTTTGGGTTTGTTTATATTGTGTAACGGCCTATCAACAGGCAGGGTCATTTAAGGACTATCTCCCGCGGGTATTTTAGATGTTATCTGAAATAATATTGATAAATTGAAACGAAAATTTATTTTATTTCAAGATACCTTTCCACAAGGATGGTGTTGTTTATGCAGCAATCGTATTTCAGTAACAAGGCGATTCATTGCGTCTCAAAATGAACAAATAGAGGTACGGTTTCTATGGCAAAAATAAATAAAAAATTCTCCGATTTTCTCTTCCGAAACTGGTCTTTTCTTTCAATGCAAAGAAGATAACTGTTTTACAGTTTTGTTTTCCAATTAATTTCTCTTCATAATCACGCAATATCACATTAACGATGGGTGTTATACATGTAGACATTTAAACAAACCCAAAAACAAGACAATACCAACATGACTGCATAATCTAGACTCAAATTTTATATAGCATGGACAAAATAGGATCAA
Source organism: Ylistrum balloti (assembly GCF_031769215.1). Taxonomy (NCBI): domain Eukaryota; kingdom Metazoa; phylum Mollusca; class Bivalvia; order Pectinida; family Pectinidae; genus Ylistrum; species Ylistrum balloti. The sequence continues at coordinate 148,509 of NW_026782244.1, forward strand.
GAGAAAGATTTATACAAATCTTGAAAACAGTGCAATGAGAATAAGACCGAGTGTTCTGTAAGAGTATAATCGTCTTATGCTTCATCAATGACTCCCGCTTTGTCAATCTTAAACAATCCCAATAAGAAATGTCATTTTCTGAAATGAGAACAAGGTATACAACAGCGGAACCAACAGGCAAACTAACGAGCAACAAACATGTCCAGCTTCATATCACACAAAGAAACTGAATATTTTTCAATGAGATAAATATGCCAAACGTAAAGCTCCTACATAGTTTTCATCAACCTGCATCCCTTGAAACCATGTGTTATGAGTCAGTTGACAATATCTTGCATAAAAATCGTGATGTTGGGAACATGCTCTTGAATAACGAATCAGCTGGGAAATCGAAATCATTACGATTGTCATGCAGTATGATGGAATGTTGGTGTAGTTGTAGGAAAAGATGAAAAATAAGCGCCCTATATAGAAGTATCTGTCGTGTCACTGCTTCATGGTTACATATACGATGAACGTGGTCAATCAATCTCTTGTTATTTAAAAACAAGGCATAATCAATAATATGGACGTGAAATTGGAGGACTTTGTCAGCTGTTTGCGGTATGTTTTCATTAGCTATTCGATAAATTCAGCCACATATGAAAACAAAAATAAGTCAGCCGACACAGGGGCATAGTTTGGTCTCTGAGGTTTGGTAATAGTCTTTTGAATAATCTTGCAATCCAATTCGACAAGGATGGTGTCAGGCAGAAACTCAATCGTTTCGCCTTTGACTTGGACATATTTTTCACGAGAGACGCTTCAATTTAGCTCACAACTATATACCTGTATCGCCGTCCACCTGTCTTGGAAAAAGGAAGCTCACACAACTAGAGAACAAAACCTTGAGATACCCATACTTATATTTCTACTTCTTGAGAAGACAGTATCGCAATAAGACTGTAACCCGATATTGATGCAAGTAAACCATCATTTCTGTTACAGACATATTATTGTCAGGTCGATACATAGGATGTGAATATATAAGTACCACTTGTGATAGTTAGATATGAAAGCTGACGTCACAGCACACTGGGTCTACAACAGCTGTGTTACGAGTCAAATGCTCAGACTGCATACATATTTTGCAACCGAACTTAATGTTTGCGTGGGTAGGAGTTCGAATCCGGTAAGTTTGGAAGATCGCTATAATTTGGTTCAGGCAATAATGCCATAGTGTCATGGAATGGATATAACTGGATTTTATGCCGTCAGCAACTTTACAAGTACACAATGCAATTCAACAACAAATGTTTCAAATAGTCATTCGACTAGTTTTCTTTGGTTTTGAAATACATTAAGAGATAATGACATTTTTGCTATGCTTAGTACATATTCCGTGAGGTATGTGATCGTAAGTACTGAATAGGCCTTTATGTGTCGAAGTTAACATCCTCTGTTTTTAACTATGTACGAGTTCAAAAGTCATTTAAGAATGAGATAACACCGCCTCAGATAAGTAAAGAACTCTGATGCTTGCAATATGCTCAATAGGCGGAGTGTCTTTCGGAATGAAGGTCAAATAATATCAAGTATAACATGAGTACACTCGCTACAGCTAGAGATGACTCGTTGCAAAAAGATCGCATGGATTCACAATTCAATGGAAACAAAGTGTAAAATATTGTTCCTTCTAGCTAATATTGTATTATATATGTGACTGCAAATCAATTTTAAAGCACCATAAACAACTGTCATGGAAAAAGGGTATTGGTGAATCTTACACGGTGCTCCCATTTAAATCAACGTTTTTTTAATATTATAATCCACACCTTTTTTCTAGATAATTAACCAAGCTTTGATAATTGATGACCGGAAATAATACAACTGTCTCATATTCAGACTAGACATTACGATGCGCAGTTCCTTTGAGGACATTAAAACTGCTGTTGTTCTAAATTTTATATCATATCTTTAACCGTATCTCAAGTATGTATTTCACGTTAGATATACAATCAATATTGTGACAAAAGAGTGAACATTGTTGTGGTTGACATTCGGTCTATATACAGCGCATCATAACCGGTAACATGCATAGTTCCATATTTGCACAACACATGTTAAATCAAATAACATCTGTACTTCCGGTGTCCCATCACGTGTTCATGATTTTTTCCTCCTTAGATATGCTACAGTGTAATCACAACACACCACCGCATATTTCAATACTTTGGTGTTATTAACTTAAATGTTATCCCTACATGACATTAACACGGTGTTGGTTAAATACAGAATAATTGTGTAAAGCAAATAATTCCAATAGATAGAAAAAAAAGTTTGTCTGAAACAAATGAAGCTACAACGTATTGTAGTGTATTATGACATTTTATAGAAGAGTGCTCGCTTATTTCCAATCATCGCGATGTAACAGGAATAGAAAGGAGTAATAAAAACCAACAGCGCTAGGGTTCTAACTAGCGACTCTTCGGTGTCTAGCCAGTCACTCTACCGCTTGACCCAAGAAAGTAACTTTTAGTTGAGACTAGTCAAGTGATATGGATTCTAAATTGCTATAGTGACAGTATTAAATATTGAATTTCTTTTTAGGATGCCAAGTCAATAAACAAGATTTTAACATAAAGACTATGCGTCAAGCAATATAATTTAGAAATATCTTTTAGGTTGTCAGATCAGCTAGTGGACAACATCGCTATACGTCACATAAATAGACAACCATGGCTATGTCGTGTCGAGCTAGGATAATGATGGAGGGTATCTCATTTATTTCTGTCATACTTCGGCCACATGCACGAAACGCAAATCATAAGGTCACTTTCTTATCGAATAGAGTTTCTGGTCAAAAGTGTATCCGTTGGTCGGAGAATTGACATTCGATGTCAAGAAAGACACAATGAAAGAGTAAGAGGGTGAAGACTTAGGGTACTGAAGCTGTAATTACTAAGTCACCTGACACGTGACCAGATGTAGGTATTATACGTATCCTTAGATAGACAGTCAATGGAAGCTGGTGTATCACCATACATCACTGGACTGTCTGTATCTGGCATTCTATACTCAATTTAAACAATTGATCAAATACAAGTACAGAAAACGGCGCTCATGTCGTCTCGGGAATATCCCAGCTCCATCGTGACGATCAATATAAAACGTAATGCACGTGACAAGCATGGACAAAACATTTTATACAAAATCTAATCAGCGTTTTTTTATTTTTATTTTAATCAATACAATTCATCAATACCCAATCAATACGTGGGTTGGTGGTTTAATTAACAATATTAAGGCTTTCGAATCACTAATAAATAGCAGGCAGATAATAGTTTGAAAACAACCATATACGTTTTATGAGATTTTGATGTCAAAACAACACTCGATGATTGCATGTGTGCATTTTATGCATTTAACAAAATATTCTAATAAACGAGAGCAAATTATGTATCATTTTTCATATTTACTGAATGAACTGGACATGCTTGTTAAATAAGAAAACGAATCCATTATGTTTACGAAACATATAGAAAAACTATAACCGAGCTGTGTAATACAGAACAATGTCACTTATTGCGGTTGAGTTGCATCTTAGTGTCCCCTGATAACACCCAGTTTCTCTTGCCCTGCAGGTAGGGTGTAATAATTGTATTGGTTTTCCACTTTCCGTGATTTGTAAGAGACGACTAAATTGCAGATCAAATCTTTTCTTTTCTTTCTAAACAACATTTTCCCGAAAATATCACTTGAGCTGAGGTTTCGTACTCGTGAAAAAGATGTGTTCCGTCCCAAGACACAAGAGTCTTTAAAACATGTATTCAATATCCCCTGTTTTATGTTCGACATTGTGGTTATGTATCAACTCGTTGTTAGTAAAATGAGGTGTCCTGCTGGGTGTCTTCCGTAATGTATTTCAGCAAGGTAGCAACAATATTATAGTTTCATCATCAATTCTGAACTATGACAAGGATTCTCATACAAGCATATCTCAGCTCTCCGGAAACACACACGCACTCATTTCACATAAATTATACAAAGCGATCCCGTTTGTATATATTACCTTTTATGTTTATGGGATATTAATTACTATAAAACCAAATATTACCATTTTATCAAATTCATGCATGGGTTGGTAGTAGCTCACATGGAGTCGCAAGGTAAAAACCATATAGACATATTCATGAATATTTCACAGCAATGTCGACATGTTATAACCAACAGGGCACAGTAGTATAGATCGGTGAACTGTTGTCTTTGATGTTATATGCATGCTTTTAGAAGCAATAGCCGTTCTCGTGCATACCGGAACCAATTATACCATAATTAGTGAATACGTTGATTAAACACCGGGATAATTTCAACATTATCATATCAACCCCGTTATGAGAAATAGGAGAAAATACATGTCCCTGTATTTGAAATTGGAACATGTGGTATGAGTTTATAATGACCTAGTCTTCTTAATGCGTTCCGTCGCGGAATGTTGGGTGCATGTAGTAAAATTTCTGACATTTTGTATGCGATGCAAAGCTTACCGTAGATATACATGTATCTGGGTATTTATTTGTGAATATCATAACCGAGGTTCGCCAAGTTACTAGCATCAGGATTTCCAATGTCGGTTTTAAATCATTATAGACATCTTTTATTAAGAGTCTTTTAATATAAAATTCATTTCATTCCGATTCGTACATTTCTATCCAATACAGGATAGGATACGGATACAACTCAAGATAGATTATACAAAGCACGGAAGAAACCGATTTATTCTAAAGTCAACCTCAGTGAAGTTAAGGTGTAAGTTTGTGATTTTGATATCACATTTGGCGAAAATTCTAAAAGTTCATTTGAAACCTGTAGCAGACAATTCTACTCTCGATTCTCATAAAGATAATCATGTAAACGAGTCTAGATCGTAAATGTGTAAGACGTATCGATTTCCATGTTTTAATCATGACATATAAGCTAATTTTAAACTCAGTCCTAAAGTGTTCAGCTTGTGTTTTTTCCGTGTTTTAATCACGACATATACATGTAAGCTAATTTTAAACTCAGTCCTCAAAGTGTTCAGCTTGTGTTTTTTCCGTGTTTTAATCACGACATATAAGCTAATTTTAAACTTCGTCCTGAAAATGCTCAGCTTGTGTTTATCAGCAAACTGTGAAAAACACAAGTCAGTATTGGACAAATATGTAGCGTGTTATCAGTCATCTAGCTTGGTGGTATACAATATCATAACAATACGGAACAACAATGTTACGAAATCAATACATATGAAAGCACTATTTGCATTAGCTTTCATGGTTTAGGGAAGGTGCTATCTATTATCACTATCCACAACACCTGCAACGGAAGTACAGAACGTTTTCAACAGCAATACAATTAACATAGGTTTTTTTTTCTTTAGTGTTATGTTACTTTTCTGGTTTTCTGTTCACATTGTAATAATTGTTTTTATAAGGGATCAAATGGATCGGATTTCAATTCAGCCACTATAAATCCTAATTAATAAATTCCTAATTAATTACACGAAAATATTTCATCATATACTTTTTTATATCTATCATAGGGGATGGATACATAGAGGGAAAGGAGTTGGACAGTTTCCTGAAGGAGCTAGTGACAAGCATAAACAAAGAAGACGTCGGACTTGAGGTAAGCTACATTTACTGAATGTTTGATTTCGCGAGGCTAATATTCGTGGCTTTCCCGGATAGGGCTAGTTCGCGCAAATTAAACATCATGCATAGGTATTATAGATAGATTTTCGTTTACTTCAGAAATGTTCTCTGGGGTATTTGATTTTGCGCTAACTTTACTGGCGTTGAATACATATCGAAATTAAAGCTTTCTCGAATATTACGAATTATACAGTATATATATGTCGGCTTGTAGAAAAAATAACCATTGAAATATTTATGGCACTTTTAAAAGAGTGTACGGAATGAACCCATTCTATTTATTAGGAAAATATATATGTATTATTTGACACCTTTCATCGCCTGTGTGGAATCGTGTGGAAAATATTACATATACTGGTGTGTCCATGTGGGTAAGCACATAATACACAGAACATTTGCCAGAGCACCATAGAGTTTTTTAGAGTGTCATTTTGGTTTTAAATGACTTTATTGGCGTCCGGGTCTATATAACAGCAGGTTGTAGCAATTTGCACCTTTACAGGTCATTAAGCATTGAGAGTTCAAACTGTATCTATCGAGATGGAAAGCATACTGCAATAAACAATGAAAACATATACTTGTCATTTCTCTATAATCGCATTTTGTCTGTTTTTGAAAAGCTTGTGCTAAGCAATGTCGGTCATGTATTGTAGAATAAACTCCGCCTTGTCATAAATGGATTTATTATCCCGCTTTGTCCTGTGTTTGACTTGTTCATCAACCATCCTTTCACGTTTGGACTTTGATCCAAAGTGATCCCGCTTAACATCAGCTGTCCCAAGTACTTCTCTTCTTCTTGTCGGCACTGAACAAGTTATTGACAATGGGCGATCTAAGGCAATACATATTAACGATGCGTTTCAAGTCAGTCATTTGGACAAGCAATGACTGTCCATACGTGTTCAAGAATACAACTGAGAGCGCTATAATGACGAGGACCACGGACATAATACGAGTAACCTAAACAATATGGGATATGTTTTGTTTACTTAAAGATTATAGAATAAAACTTTCAGTTAAGAAACAAAATTATACCAAGTATAGCCATATAATGAATTCAACCGCATCACACAACTGTTTCATCCTTCTAGGACTGGACAAACCTGTAACAGTATTTCTAATTTGCATTCACCAGAAACACTTTTACTCCCAAGGCATGTGCGATATTCGAGTCATAATATTGCGATGGAGCTGTCTGACATCGTGTAAATGGCCACTTCGGTGGCGCCATGAGGTGTCAGAAAGCTCGTTCTCTTCAACAGCCGTATCAATATTAATGTTCCATCCAGGATACTACTTGAAAACTCCAGTAAGAGGTTTAAGATCGATCCGTGTAGGATTAATATACCCGCGTGACTGCCACAGGTAGACTTTCCGCTAATAGATGTCCATTTGAGGTAGTAAAAGTGACGTGTGTTATCGATAACCTTGTTGTTGAAATGCTCTGTAACATCATTAATTGTCATTAGGATTTTTGTTGTTGGTGTCATGGGTACTGCAAGTTCACTCATTTCCATATGTCTTCGAAATCATGCATATAGAAAGTTTGACATAGATTATAGTTCTGTCGAATATTGTAATCAAGAACAAGAAAAAAACATTTCAACTTAATCAGAAACCAAATCAAATTAAGTAAAACAATAGCACAAAATATTAACAAAAGATTTCTGAAAAGTACAAGGATGATATGTTCCGGAAGAGTAAGCCTCTTCTGCTTCATCGACGACACCCGCCATGAAAATCTAGGTCAATCCAAGTAAGTAGTGTCACTTCCTCAAATGAAAACAAGGTATATAACAACAAAACCAATAGACAAACTAACGAGCATCAAGCACATACAGCTTCGTATCGCACAAATAAACATAATAATTCTCAATAGGATAACTATGATGGCCTTAAAGCAGTCCCATAATGTTCATCATCCTGCATCTTTTTGAACCCTGTCAGTTTATTCTTCAGATTCGTCAACGAATCCAAGTGCCAACGAAAATGTTTTTTGGAAAACTAGGAAATTTGAGTCCACAAAAATATATGATTTTACAATAGTTTCAACCTTACCTATACCATCTGACCATAAATCGTGGAAATGCAAAGCAGATGAAATTGTTTGGTGTTATGTCAATAATTCAACAATTGGTATTATGTGTCTAGTACGAGTATCAACATTACGCCTATTTAGGTACAAGTTTGTATTAAAATATTCGATATCATAACAGATATCCCACGTGCGATGAATTTGTTTATGGTTTATTGATAAATACAGATATGCATCGCTAATTATTGACATATCGTTTACATTTGCATTCATGAAATAGATTACCTTGGAAAAGACTGGTGCGAAATTAACTCCATGAATGGTGATATATGTACGTGTTGGAAAATAAAAATATTAGCTTAAGTTTGAATAATCCGAAAACATTGAAAAAACAAGACTATACACTAGTCCATGATATTCACCATTACAATGATTCAGATAGTCAATACATAATCAAATGCAAACCCTTCTTGATTTTATTGGATGCGTAAACTATACAAGAGGATGTATAAATGTGATATCATTTAAGATCAGTCAATCTAAAGTAAAATAGCTTAATCTTTGATATCATTACAACAAATTTTTCTTCATTGTTTTGAGATGGTGTACACCATTATTATAACAAGAAAGTTATAAAAAAAAACTTCGGTGGAACTGGTTTTTCGTCTTCCATGTAGTCAAGAAAAGCTAAAACCAAAAAGAAATATACTGTGGGATGAAATTGTGAAATCCGTCGATTCAACAAAAAAATACTTACTCTTCCGGAACACTTGGTCTTCTTTTTTTGTACTTTTTCATGAGTTGCCAGGTTAATGATTACTTTGTGCTAGTTGTCCTCCAAATTCATAGATTTTGAGTTTGAATTATGTGATTTTTTTTTTTTTTTTTTTTTGTATTTTCCGGCTAGTTGATTTGTATCTTGTGAACGGCATCTATTATTCAGGACGACTTTTATCGTCAGAAACACCCACACACATTCTACATCTTACGCTTGGTACGCAAAATGTGCTCCGAGTGCGATCTCGCCTTTTCCCATTTGCACATTAACCATTTGACAAGACCAGGTGACAAAATCTGCGTTAAGGGAAAAGCTTGAAAGATATACGCCAGCCACACCTCAGTCGCTTGAAGGGCGGGTTCGAGATAAAAAGGTTATCTTTGTGTTTACACTTGATATAACATATGTCGAGAATAAAGCATAAATAAACCTATATCTATACGGGCATTTTGAGGGGTCGACGCTCTAGTTTATACTTCTTGTTCTACACATTTGGTATAGTGAAATAAGATGACAAAAAGATAGAGGTGAAACCACTGTCGCCTGAAAATAAGAAGTGGCATGACAAGATCATCGCCTAAACAACAGTTATAATCTTAACATCTTCGCCTGTCGTTAAAAATAGACGTTTGAATTGAAGGAATAGAAATTTTTTAAAAAAAAGTCTGTTGTTATCCAAGCTTGGAATTTGCTGGATTGTCTACGTGTGTAACCGACACAGATGACCATTCCTGTTTCTGTTCAATCCATCCCTAAACACTAGGATTATATTATGATAAGTGCTTTGCTGCACATTACTTCGCCTTTGGTTCCATGTCTACTCCCAGGAGTAAGGTTATGTTGCGTCATGCTGCTTTTGTAAGAGATATGACACTAATTGGTCATGGAGATGTCTCATACTCCTGAGACTACCTCATCTTTGTTGTGGCTCTAGTTATATAAATCCGTTAACGAGCATTTCTATGTGAATTCCAACTTCGTCGTTGATGATTTAGATCTAAGTGGATAGTTTGATATAGTGGCAAATCAATGGCTAAGACAGGTAATAGCAAATCGTCTGTTTCCTAAAGGCAGCTATAGGTGTTAACACAGTCCGCGGTCGAAGGGATCTAAGGCAGACAGATGTAAGAAATCTCGGCAATTTCCCAAGCGACAGAAAATGGTTATTTATACTTTACACATTATGTGTTAAAGGGCTTCACTTACTAATAGGAGCAAAAGCCTCAGGACATCCTTATTAAGTAAGATTCTCATAAAAATGAGATTATTAAGAGCAATGTTGAAATTAGGGAGGAAAAAACTGCCTGCTACAAGGTCATTTAAATCTAGATTTAACCTAATTAGACATGAGATGTGACTGTTATCTACACCATTATCGCTTCGTGGTACTTTTTATTTTAATAAAAAAAAAGTCTATAGAATATAACCAAACAAAATGCTGTAAAGTCACATCTTATTTTCTCAAATTGTAATTGTATCAGACATCCCTGATCTCATTACTACCTGTCCGTACGACCCATCCACGACAACCCCGGTTTGATTAGCGGTTACAATAGCGATGAAAGTAACAGTAGATGTAGAAATCTTCCTAGGCTAGTGTTATTGATGGATAGCGAACGTCATTACAAACCAGGCCACTACTGTACATTTCCAGTCTATTGGATGGATGTTCAAGCATAAACAACTTGTGTTTCAAGGAAGTCCGGTACATTTAACATGACTGATCGTTATAAGAGGACAAAAGGCTCGAGGCACACAATAACACACTAATTAAGAAAAAGTCACGATGTTTCTGAATTAGAAAAAAAATCCTTTTGGATTTAAAAAGAGATATGTTTTGAGGCCAGCACGAAATTTCTACTGTGTGAACCATTGTTGATGACAAGACTTAATTGAATTGGAAATGAACTCTCACCTCTTGTTTTATACACCATATGATCAGTACTTTCACAAAATAAGACTGTAATCTTTATCGTTTTGTTCACGTTGAGGAAAACAGTGCACTCCAACAGCGATATAATTTTATTATTCTAAGTTAATATTAACGGATGCAATGTTTACACTGTGCAATCAGTTCGACAAGTCTAAGAAATAGGTAATGGAATTCATTAACACAACATCTGCAGAAAGACATGCACATTTCATTATTCGTGATACAGAAATTTTCGCGGTAAGAAAATCCGACAGGAAGTTTCTCATAAGTTTTCTATCTATGATTAGCTATGTTTCGAACCACTGTTCACGTCTTTCTATAGACGGATATAGCAAGAGAGGTGTAAAGCAATTTCCGGGGTTGGAGTTCTGGAATGAATCTGTCCGGAAATTGCTCACATTGTCAACGCCATAGATCATAGACTTAAACTAATGACATTCTAAGACCTGTTGCACTGGGTTTCACTCTAAAGCAGAGGTACAGAACAAAATAAATATAATCAACAATTCAACATACATTTCAAATGATAAAAGTTTAACAGAGATGAAGTGACGTAAGGTTTTATTTTTTTACAAAGGAAACAGTGCCGTCATGTATTAGCATGCCGGAGGCGAAGTAAAGAATATTACCTGAAAACATTTTGTTTTTTTCATATACAATGAAATTGATAATTGAAACATCATGCCTGCATTTTTGATTCAGTATCTTTATTGATTTTGTTGGAAATTTGCGTCATCTCACCGTTATTTTATCCCTGCATATTACTCACATCACTTACCTGGTACCCAATCAATAATTTATAGAATTATTAGCACCTACCAAGTACATCAACAATACCCTTTTAATCACCACCTGCCCGGTACTTCATCACTATTATCTACCAAGTACATCAACAATACCCTTTTAATCACCACCTGCCTGGTACTTCATCACTATTATCTACCAAGTACATCAACAATACCCTTTTAATCACCACCTGCCCGGTACTTCATCACTATTATCTACCAAGTACATCAACAATACCCTTTTAATCACCACCTGCCTGGTACTTCATCACTATTATCTACCAAGTACATCAACAATACCCTTTTAATCACCACCTGCCTGGTACTTCATCACTATTATTTACCAAGTACATCAACAATACCCTTTTAATCACCACCTGCCTGGTACTTCATCACTATTATCTATCAAGTACATCACCAATACCCTTTTAATCACCACCTGCCTGGTACTTCATCACTATTATCTATCAAGTACATCACCAATACCCTTTTAATCACCACCTGCCTGGTACTTCATCACTATTATCTACCAAGTACATCAACAATACCCTTTTAATCACCACCTGCCCGGTACTTCATCACTATTATCTACCAAGTACATCAACAATACCCTTTAATCACCACCTGCCTGGTACTTCATCACTATTATTTACCAAGTACATCAACAATACCCTTTTAATCACCACCTGCCCGGTACTTCATCACTATTATCTACCAAGTACATCAACAATACCCTTTTAATCACCACCTGCCCGGTACTTCATCACTATTATTTATCAAGTACATCACCAATACCCTTTTAATCACCACCTGCCTGGTACTTCATCACTATTATCTACCAAGTACATCAACAATACCCTTTTAACCACCACCTGCCCGGTACTTCATCACTATTATCTACCAAGTACATCACCAATACCCTTTTAATCACCACCTGCCTGGTACTTCATCACTATTATCTACCAAGTACATCACCAATACCCTTTTAACCACCACCTGCCCGGTACTTCATCACTATTATTTACCAAGTACATCACCAATATCCTTTAATCACCACCTGCCCGGTACTTCATCACTATTATTTACCAAGTACATCAACAATACCCTTTTAACCACCACCTGCCCGGTACTTCATCACTATTATTTACCAAATACTTCACCAATACCCTTTTAACCACCACCTGCCCGGTACTTCATCACTATTATCTACCAAGTACATCACCAATACTCTTTAAACAACTTCCTGCAACAATACGTCATCACTGCTATATAAACATACCTGCCCGGTACTTTGTCGTTCACTGTTATCTAAAATTATCATTTCACCGTTTCTACAATGTTAGGCCCTAAAGCGTTTGTACAGTAAATCACATCTGCAGCAAAGTGAAAAAAAAACCCATTATATAACATTCAGTGAATTGTCTTCAATGAGACTGAAATTCGCATGATATGTAAAGCCTTGCAGCTGGTATTAATGGTGTATGTGGAAGGTATATTGACAAAGGCTAATATAATTCTGAATACAAATCTAAGGTTAATCTAATCTATATGTCCTCCAAGGAAACCTGTCGCTTCACATTGAAGAGATATGCAAACCGAAACCACGCAAAATGACAGAAAAGCAAAAATTGCTGATTTGCATCATTTCAACAGACATGCAAAACAAACGAGTTTTCTGACTAAACACGCAATTTCTGTCAGTCATTTCTTTATGGGATTCAATTTCGTTTTAAATCTGAAATCTACTGCATCCAAAAACAGAATATGATCGTTCTTGGTTAACAGTTATTCTTTGCACATTCATTCCTAATTTGTTGTTTTTAAACAAAAAATGCATTTAGAATGTCTTCACGCTTGACAAATAAGATATTATCCAAATGACTAGTCAACGAATGGCATTAAGTGCCTTTGTTTCTTGGATAAGTCTCCACTTCGATTCATTTATGAAACATTTAATCTTATACACCCGTAGTAAGACACTGTAGATTAATTGATCTGACTCTTTAATTAATCAATTGTCTTGACATTCAATGAAAGATATGTATAGTATTATTTTTGGAAATTTATTGAAACTTTCATTCTTTAACTACAATATGTTTTGGAAATAAAGGCTCGTGGTTTTTCCTTCATTTATCTTGCCTTTAGTCGCCTTGATCCTATTGTGAAGGTACCACCACGTTGATGCATAGCTTAGCCTTTTCAAGTATATCAATGTGCATCGTCTGGATTTTTTCTGGTGGTAAAATTTGCGCGGAAAACTGGATACATATTCTTTTGTACCTGTGTTGATTTAAATACTCCGTCTTTTAAAAATAGAACTACTCAAGTTACTCGAAAATAATAATAATGATAATAATAATGATAGGTAGCATAATTCAATGATATTTGAATGAGACAGAACAGAAATAATCTATCACTGTCTGTAAAGTGTGTTGAAATATATAACAAAGGCTTTCTAAATAGCTTCTTATAGATTTACAGCAACTTATCTCTTTAAAGGGAAATAAATGCATTACAGCTCCATGTAGATATTTTAATTTTTTTTTTAATTTGTGTTCAAAGATGCAGAAATAATATACCACGAATCACAAACACATTAGTCCACAACGTCTATCACCAGCAATCATTTATCTTCAACAGCGTCAGCCTCAAGGATAAAAAAGGCAGCGCAATATGAAACTTAGCCAGGAATGTGAAAAGGGGAAAGCAAAGCTGTATACACAACAGCGATAAAAAGTCAACGAACAAAGTCATTAGATTACACGGATGAAGCACTAATTGTGCATATATAATGTGCGACAAGAATATAGATAAATATAAACTATGTACATTGGAACCTAATAGATAAATAAACTGTTATGATGAAGTAAAGGCAACCTGTTTCTGATAAACTCTTGCTCGAAGTCAATAAACAACTAGCGGAGTCTGTTGCTTTGAAGATATCCTGGAATATTCTAATTTTACGTCTACATTAATTCTTAGTTATACCTTCCTTTTAAGTGTAACATCATATAAACAATTATGCTTTCTGAAGTGATGCCTGAAAACCCGGGGACCTTTACATCAATTGACCTATCTATATCTCACTGTTAATAATGACTTAGCTGTAATCAAAATTATAATGAAAGTGTGACAAGATTAATTTAAATCGTACTATAAATTCAATGTATATTTCCCAGGGAAGCAAATGATGATTGTAATTATGTCAGGAAAAGCAATATACAGTCATATGACCTTGTCTATTTCGCGAGTTTCCATTTATTTAGACAGTACAAAAATATACGGTGATCAAACACTGGCAATTTGCCACCGCGAAAAAATAATTTCTGAAATTGCTCTTCTTTATATTTAAAAGATATGATTTTTTTTAACTTTATGAGAGTAAGCCGCGCTCACAACTTGTTATAAATCCAGATATGAACCATGTTCATACAATGCTGTCTTACTGAAAGCGCTTGCTAGGCAATTTTTGCAGACCCAGAGGTCAAAGGTTATTATCGCTATATTGGAAAATCCCCCCCTCATCCAAGTATCACGATGGATGAGAGGGATTCTCTGTAATGAAGCCCGGAAGCTGGAGAGTTAAATAATATGCACCTGTCAACCTGTTGGGTGCGCGACACTGAAGTCCAAAGTTGAAAATTATCTTATCGATATTGCATTGCACGTGCCTGACCCATGTGAGAGGTCACCATATAAAAAGACATAACCAAGCCTAGACACACGCTTATTTCAAAGAGAAATGTTGGCAGATTGTGTGCAACTATGGGGTGGGAGATCCAAAACTAAACAGCAGAAATAGAAACCCAGAGACTTGGGAGGGTATTTAACTCTCCAGCCTACGGGCTTCATTACAGAGAATCCCTCTCATCCATCGTGATACTTGGATGAGGGGGGATTCTCTTCCATTCAGCCCTACGGCTTACTAGTTAAATAATATGCACCTTCAAAGAATCCGCCAACATTCCAGATAACCATGAAAAAGAAAACCAAACTGCAACTCAAGTTCACTCATTCATTAGTATTTCAAAATTACACCACATTTCACAAAGTCTATATCATTGACATCTTATCACTGCCCTGTCTGCAGAACACTGGTTGAAAATGAACCCGGGTCATCAATATCTCTTAAGTAGAACCTCCTAAAGCTCTCGGCTGATGCCCAGTTTGCCGTTTCCAGTATGTCCCTCAAGGATGTCCCCGCCGTGTATGCTGCCGACACAGACGCTCCTCTAACTGAATGAGGTTTAAACTGTCGATCAATTCCAGCCGCCATCATCACTTCTCTCATCCATCTTGCCACTGTGGAAGTGGACACTTGCAAACCTCTTCTGAAAGAAACTAAAAGTTTATTACTCTTCCGTATGTTTATTGTCTGTGACACATAATATCTTAAGGTTGAAACTACACATAATCTTTCCTGAGAATATTTGTACAATGTTACTTTATAAAATGGCTTTGATGGCTTGGATGTTTTCATAAGTTCTGGGACTGTAAAAAAAATATAGTGTCCAAAATCCTGCATATGTTCAAGGTCTAAATTAACCAATGTTTGTGCTCTTTGTGCTGTTGTAAGTGCTATCAAACAAACTAAATTCCTGGTCAATGAATCCACCTCCAGGGCTGTCAAAGGGAACATATCACCCAAATACTTCAGCAAAGGTGCCACATCCCATGTCGATGAATACCTGGGCTTAGGAGGATTAGTGTTGAATACCCCCTTCATAAACCTAGAAATTAGGGCATTGTTCATCAATACTGTATGGCCTAGTAATGGCAAAGTCTGGGACAACATACACTTATGTGTATTAATAACACTGTAAGATTTCCCTACATTAAACAAATGAGTGAGGTAGGAAATCACTTCCTTGATAGTGGGATGATTGGCACCAACCTGTCGTTCACCACACCAAGAGACCCAGTTATTCCATGCCAAGTCATACTGCTTGGACGTGGACTGTTATCAGGAGGAGAAGACAAGTGTGGCAGCCTGTCGTGAAAAGCCCTGCTTCTGGAGAGATCTCCTGACACGCAACATGCGATCAGTCTCAGGCTGTTTCTTAAGGGATGCGGCTCCCCCTGTGGGGACAATAGCAAGTCTCGCCACCTCGGCAGGCGTGCGGGCGCATCCACAACAATATTTAATAGAGTAGGTAGCCACGCTTGACTTCTCCATAAGGGAACGATTGCTATTGCCATACTTACTTTGTCTTCCTTCACTTTGTGCAGTACACGGCTGATCAGACTGAAAGGAGCAAAAATATACGGTAAGTAGTCTGACCATGACATAGAAAAGGCATCATAAAACCAAGCATCTGGATCAGGATACCATGAGACAAACTTGGTAACCTTAAAATTCAACCTACTTGCAAATAGGTCAACATCTGGATTGAAGAAATGACCACATATTCTGTCAAATATCAGAGGGTGTAATGACCACTCTCCCGAAGACTGCATTGACCGTGATAAGTAATCAGCATCAACATTCAAAACACCCGGTATGTGGCAGGCAGAAATGAAAATATTTCTTTCCGTACACCACAGCCATATCTCTTTTGCTAACTCATTCAGCTCTGTTACATTTCCACCAGGCTTATTAACATATGAAATTGTACAGACGTTATCCGTCACAACCCTGACATGAGTATCAGACATGTCTGAACAAAAACATCGTAATTCCAACCAAACAGCTTTTAATTCCAAAAAAATTATGTGATGTTCACGTTCTGCTTTTGACCAAAGACCTTTTGTTATTTGAGAGCCAAACTTTGCTCCCCATCCATCACCAGATGCATCAGTTTCCATAATCACATCTGGATCACTTGGTCTTATCGCCCGACCATTCATACTGTTTACCTTATCTCTCCACCATACTATCTCCGTTTGTGCCAACCTAGACAAACTGACCTTGTCGTCATAAGACAAACCATTATGTAGGGCTGCTGTCTTTTCCTTGTCTACCAATCTGTAAAATAGCCCTGACAGCCGCACTGCTCTAAGAGATGACGTAAACAAGCCAATGAGACTAGCAAGTTCCCTTAGAGAAATTGACTTTTGACCTAAGACATGGGAACATGCATCTATGATTTTCTTCACCTTTTGTTCTGGTAACGAAACGGTAAATGTGATAGAATCTATCAAGTACCCAAGATGAATGACCATTTGACTAGCAGAAAACAAAGATTTTTCGGAACTAATCTGGAAAACTCCAGCTAACACCCTACAGTTCCTTTCACAAACCTCTCTGTCAGCAGCCTTGAGTCATCTATGTAATAGAAAGCATGGATACCCAAGCTGCGAACTTTAGCCAGAATTGGCTTCAGTACTTTGGTAAATATCCGAGGGGCACTTGTCAAACCGAAAGGCATAGCCATAAACTCATATAGTATACCTCTCCATTTGAATTTCAGGTATTTCCTATGATGTTTGTTCACTGGTATACTGAAATATGCATCCTTTAGATCAATAGAAGTGAAGAAATCACCTCTCTCTACAGATTCTAGTACAACATCTAAGGTCTCCTGCTTACAATGGTGGTACACCACAAACTCGTTCAACTTCCTCAAATTAATGACTGGCCTAAATTTACTATTTTTCTTTTGGACCAGGAACAAATTAGAAACAAATTCACCTTTCTCATGAATAGACTGAGTTATTGCCCCTTTGGATACTAAATCATTCACCTCAGAATCAACAATCTCCATCTCTTCCTTACTAAAAGCTACTGGTCCTGGCAATTTATGTTGCACAGGGATTTCTACAAACTCAAGTGTAAGACCACGCACAGCATCCAAAATCCATTCATCATCAGTCAATGATTTCCAAAATTCTAAACGCTCTCCGATTCTACCAGATGGAACACTCACCTTAGGGGCTATTCTTTTTTCTGTGTCTGGCTTTGACTTTGATGTATGTATGCGGGTCGCCGTTGTCCCCGGCCCCGCTGGCCCGACCGTAAAAAAGGCCTTGCTGAGCCTCTGTACTGGCTATAGCCCCCTCGCCCTCTCTGGCCGCCACTCCAACCTCCTCACTGTACCTGTTTTCGTGAAGACAAAACATTGAAAGCCTTATTAGCCTCAGAAATGTCTCTCACCTTCCTTGCAAGATCATCCCCAAATAGATTTGAAGTTATTGGCATGTCTTTCCCACATAAGGCATGATATGATGGCGGGAGAGCTTGTCTCATAAGAAACCTACGTTTCAAAGACAATGTATGTACTGCATTCTCTAGCATGGACAGAGCATCAATACACAGAGGCCTGAACTTCTCTCGAAAGTCTGGATGACTCATAAGAGCCTCAGTCAGCCTCATCACAGGTACCATACCGTCAGACACCGACTTCTGGGCCTCTTTAAGTTGAAAATCTCTTGCCTGTAAAGGCTTACCAAGTTTACCCCAAATCTCAGGGTTACATCGTGGGACGGTCATATCGGCACAATTTGCCGGTACAGGGTATTTTTCTGCCATTTTAGAAACGTCCGACGTTTTTCTACAAGCAGTATTTACAAGTTTGGCAAGTCCCTCGTGAACACTAGGGCCCAACTTTACATCACCATATACATAGTCAGGGATGGCGAACAAGTCCTCCATATGACCTTCCTCTGTGGGTAAAATATCAGAATATATATCATCTAACTCAATGGAAGATTGTTCTGTATCTTGAAGACACAACGGGTCCGTCATACTAAAAAAAATCTGAGTCAAAACTGTCAACAACATAATCATTGCCGTACCCACCAGCCGTTTGGTTTCCTGTACGGGAACTCGCCCGGTCCCGCTTAACGTCTGCTAACTGCTCCTCCAGAGCCCTCATACGTTTCGCCATGAGTTGAAACTCGCTACCAGCGGCAGCCTCAGAGCAGACGGGACGTTTCTTACCCCCACGGGGCAAAGGAACAGTCGGGGCATCGCCTCCGACGCCGCCATATTTGTCATTCCGAACAACGTTCGGTGACTGCGGCTGTGCAGAGTCCTTATCACTTGCACAAGCGACAGAGTCGCTTAGACCCGAACTCAAATCGGGAAGGGGTCCCGGAAAGAAATCATCACACCCCTCTGCCTCCGTCTCTCCGGGATGGAGAGAGAGGTCATCGTCAGACTCACAATTATCGAAAGTCACCGACAAAGGCAACCGTTTACCGCGAGCCTGCTTACGACGCATAACCGTACAGCTGATAACCAAATGTAAACAAATGAAATTCGCGGAGCGAAGGAAAGGAATCAATAAAAATAAGTTCAAATGGCTGAAACTTTACCAAGCAAATGCAAATCCCGGACGCGAGACCCGCAAGATATCCTTCCCTTCTGGCTTAATGTCTGTCACGCACCCTGACTGACAAAAAAGCGTGTGTCTAGGCTTGGTTATGTCTTTTTATATGGTGACCTCTCACATGGGTCAGGCACGTGAAATGCAATATCGATAAGATAATTTTCAACTTTGAACTTCAGTGTCGCGCACCCAACAGGTTGACAAGTGCATATTATTTAACTAGTAAGCCGTAGGGCTAAATGGAAGAGAATCTAGTTTGTGGAATAACTCGTGATTTCTGATTTTTGAATCTAACTCAAACTTGATTGATGCAATGCTGCTAAATCAAAAGCGTTTATTGAAGATAGATTGTCATTCAGGTCCAAAAGTCAAAGGTCACTGTAACTATAAGTAAAAATCCGTTTCTGTGTGATAACCATAATTTGCTTAATTTACAATTCTCCTTACCAAAAATGATTTCTTGGAATATTGCTATATCCCAAGCTCTAATTTTTTTTGTTTTTTGTTTTTTTGTGGCAGGTCTTGCAAGAAATCTGTTCGTCTAGGATGATTTGTTTAAGATTGGAGGATGGGCTGGGGGATTCCAACTACATAGCGGGGCGCTTGCTGACCTGTTAGTGGTCTAGATTCACTTTGAATTTCAGTTTAACCCTAATGTTGAAACCGAATGACAGTTGGAAGTAAGTTTGTAATAAATCTTGATGATAGGGGTAGTCTGAATCGCAAGTTTGCAGCATTGTGTGTGCCATATGCGGGCCGGGAAGCGAAACCTGTTGTACAGGTTGTTTTCTATATTTTTGTGATTTAGAGATGGCACTCATTGGTGTGTATCATAGCTTGCCATTGTGCGCTTTCCCAACATTTCCCAAGATACACCTTTTTATATTGTCCCTATTTATGATCAACACACAAGACCCGAGACCATCTAGCTGCGCTACACTGCCGTAAATTGACCGTAGCTATTCGTGAAATGTCCTCATAACGCGGTAAAACAGGCTCGTTGCCGTAAACAATTATCCATAAAACCGATAATTGAGATAATTCAATAATGTCCTAACCAGTTTCGTTTACCGTTTTTATGTTAAAAACATTGCTTGTTGTAAGTATATATCTTGTGTTATCCCGTTGATAAGGTACCTATACTGACAGCCTAAAGACACCGTTTTCCTGTGTTGTATTGATTTTCAAATAAAGAGTCAATTGAAACGTCATTGCTATTAAAAGTGTGTAATCGTCAAGAGCATTGTGAGGCTCCGAAATCAGAAATGATGTTGTATGTGAAAAGAAGGATGGAACAATTGTATAATGCAGCTTAATTCTTTATTTGGCTCTACTACAGCTTTTTTACCTTATTTGATACCATAGCGTGTTGTCACACTTATAATAGAACATCATAGGTTTTGCCATGTATATATGTATATATATATATATATAACAAATCCCAATTACAATATTTGAGATAGCAGGTGGTAGACACTCCTTGTGGAAGTTCCTGAGGTTTGCCGTAACATGCATGCTACGTGTTAATTCACTCAAAGAATAGCGTTCAGCTCTATTGTATCTAACTCTAAATTATTGAAAGGTGATATTCACTTGTACGTCATTTGTGCAATCTTTGCTGGGTAAGAAAGGATGCGGAAGTTTGTAGATACTTATTTCACCGCATCGCTGACTAAATAAGAGTTTGATTAAAAGTTTTATTATCTGCCACATGGATACTGGAATTAGGACACAGATGTAAGAACCATCGCAGTTTACTTCTGTCCATTTACAAGAATTTAACGAAAATGCTTTATATACACTTCTATTGTTTCCCATTTTATAACAATAACATTATCATGCTGCGCTGACACATATGTAATGGATTAGCTGTAGACTCGATAATCGATATCGGATATAGAATGTGATTACCCTCGTACACATTACCAGAGTTCAATTACCTGATTCCAATTATACGAAGTCCTAATTATACCTAAGGTAATGACATGGGTAACATTGATGCCATTCGATTTCTTCCGAAATTGCCATGTTCGTAGTTTACAAACACAAAACAAAATTGGTAAAAATATCCGGAAGCGGAAGCGATTTCGTAAGAAGGGATTTATTTAGTAATTAAGGAAATGATGAGGATTCATTCATATTAATTTTTGTTGTGCGCATCTGTTATAATAGGTAATATCACTGAAAGCAAATTTTATGCAAATTAGTACAATTCTTCATGATACCTTGGTGCAGAACCAATATGCAAGTTTTGTCTGTATGTGTTACTTAAGTGTTTATTAGTGATCAAAGAAGAGTGGAATGATGATAACATATAGAGACCAGTTCAGTTGTTTATTACATCAATGAATTCTCCATGCATTGTAGCTACGACATAGGAATTATATTGTGTCCCCGGTTGTTATACCTTTATCCTAGTCAATTGCATGCCTTTTGAACCTTTGTTGGAAGTAAAAACACCTTTTCTAAACACTGATGTATAGATAATATGGGTAACTAATTTAAAGCAATATGTGGCTTTGTCTTGATGTTGATTTCTAAGGTAGCTTTAAAGCAATTTGAAATTGTTTATTGATGAGAAACGAAAAGTGTGTGTTTATTACTGCTATCAAGAAGCAGTGTAGTGTCTATTTCGTAAGTAACAGGTGATTCACACGTGGGTTATAATTTGTTCTCGGAGACCAATCAATGATTAACGAGGCTCTCTCACACTTGGTATTCTTTCGGAGTTTGATTACTTTCTATCTAATCCTGAGTCAAAAATCCATGACTGACTGGGATAAAGACAATACGTTTCCTTCCCTTGGGCATCAGTGTTATCTGCTGGTACAAATATAGCGTTGAAAGGCTAAAAGCTCTTTAATAAATGTAACTAGTTTTGAAACACAATGATTTTTTTAATTGATTAGAGTTTCGGAAACGACGATCGGAATATCAATATTAGATATATAACAGTTTCTATAACCTGATCAGTGTTTATTATTCCATTTTGTCTTTGGTATTGAAATGGACATATTTGATGTTCATGCAAATAAAACTTTACATAGAAAAGAGATATAGGGGAAAATAGCGACATTTTTCATACCATAATTCAATTATTTAAAAAAATGTTATAATAAGTGTTATCTGGTATCGAGACACGGTATTGGAAAAAGAGTCCTGTTGGGACAATAACTAACATCTACAGCAAAAATAGAGTTTGATGTGGATAATTGCGAATACTACTGCTTTTACATAATTCATAGTGCGTCTGCTTAAAAATTCACATGACCTGTTTCCCTGGACACCTTGTTGTGCTCTTAAGATTGTACAAAGGCACACAAATGAACAGCGCCTTTCAATGCAATTTTGATGATAGAGTAGAGCCAAACACTGAGTTAAACTGCACTATACAGCTGTTGCATCCTTCGAGGAATCGTCAGTGATGCTAAGAAGCTAAATTGTGAAGGCCTAGGAGGCGACTTAGGAAAATCAAAATTGATCGATAGAAATGTCTAGATCTTAGTTATACTAATTAAGATAAAAGCAATTGATGTATCGTTACCTGAATTAACAGTGATTAATGTTTTTTGTACCTGCAGGTTGTTTCAGAAAGTGCGCTTAAAGAAGCAAAAGAATTAATTCTCAATGCCTTCGACGAAAATAGGGATGGTAAAATCGATATTGCCGAGGTAAGCAATCAACTAAAACATAAAAAGTAAAATATGGTGTTTTTAATTCTCATTTGACAATTTTCCAATAGCAAAATGCAATTATTACTAAATTCTGTTATCATCACAGCTTGCACAAATCCTGCCAACAGAGGAAAATTTCCTGTTGTTATTTCGACGAGATCATCCACTTGACTCCAGTGTCGAGTTCATGAAGGTAAGATTACCTGCTATATGTTAATTATGAGTACCTTCTCCCTGACTTATGTGCAATAGAGTTCAAGTCCCATATTTTAAGTGATCGTTCTGTAACACAGTTTG
Organism: Ylistrum balloti; assembly: GCF_031769215.1. NCBI lineage: Eukaryota > Metazoa > Mollusca > Bivalvia > Pectinida > Pectinidae > Ylistrum > Ylistrum balloti. The sequence goes on from NW_026782244.1 coordinate 171,953, forward strand.
TATTATTGCCTTATATTAATGTTTTGTAAATTCAAAAAGTATTAATTCCCGTCATGAAACATAGCCTTAAAACACAAATATGTATCACATTTACTACAAGGTAGCCCCCATTATTGCATTGCATTTATAAGAAAAATCTTATCTCAGCATGTGAGTTTTATTTTTCAATTCATGAATTAGGTTATCTAGTCCGACTTAGTCCATCATTATACGTATACATATCCATACTATACTAAACTTTACAAGAATCCATATAAACCATATTTTATTGCTAGCTTGTCTAGCTGTTCAACCAAACCTTCGTCAAACTACTAACCACCATTCTTAGCACCATGAAGTTACAGTCTCTGTGATACTGTTTACTCAAGGAGTGGAATTAACAGTGTGTGATATTAAAGAACTCCAAAGAGCTTTTAGTCAATCTTCAACAATCTCTTCTAAAACACATTTCTTCTGTAAGACATTTAATTTTTTCACTCTGTACACCACATATCCCATTCTGAAATGAAGTAATCTCTTCGCTGTCTTGTTATGAGATCTTTCCTTTCTAAGAACGGCGGTACAAAAATATGTTTGTGAACTCTACTGAAGCCTATTTCGTAGAATTATACGTCCAAATCAACGAAAGAAGAAATACACAGAGGAAAAATTATTTAAAAGATTGAGTTTTTTGTTGGCAATATCTTCGTTGAGTTTGGTGATAAGATTTATCTGTGCCCCTCTGTTCGATGAGGGTTTTTTTTTTTTTTTTTGTTTTCAAAGGAGGCTGAATTTATGGCAGAACTTATCACAAATACCATGCAATGTCGTTTTATTTCATATCAGATATATTTATGACGACTTGTCTTTCAAAACCAAGAAACGGCATTGACCACGTCCATTGTCTATATCACCAGAATAACAAAAAACAATGGAACAATAGACTCTTCATTATCAGCCGCTTATCTCTATTTTTTATAGGGTAACTAACTAAGACAGCTTCCAACCAGCTGTACAATAAACCCGCTGATTTCAAATTCCCCTCTGTGAATTTTCCATTTCTGGATAGCAACATCCTGGACCCAAAACCTATGATGCTGTTGATTCGATATTCAAAAGGTCTGTTCCAGTTTTCACGATTTTCGTTAATGAAGTTGTCAACTGTGGAAAAAACTCGTATCAAAGGGTTTCAGGTTGACAAAAAATATGTGGAAGTTGTACGGTCATCATAGTGATCTCATCGAGAAATTCTTTTGTTGTTTTTTTTTTGTGCGATATGAAGCTTGACGTGTTCGGTGCTCGTTAGGTTATCTGTTGGTTCTGTTGTTGTATACCTTATTCTCGTTTGAGAACGTGACATTACTTGCTTGTGCCGACGATTACTCTTCCGGGACACCTGGTCTTGGTCTTATTGAGATATCAATTTCTATTTATTTGTGCTATATGAAGCTGGACCTGTTTGGAGTTGTTAGTTAACATGTTGGTTTCGTTGTTACATACCTTGTTCTCATTAGAGAACGTGGCATTACTGGGGTTAACATAGCGGAAGTCGTTATTAGATGTTGCTCTTTCGGAACACTTGGTCTTAGTTTTCTTATAATTTTATAATTTTCTTATAAGTTCCCGTTTAAATTTTTCTTTTGTTGATATTTTGCCCAGTTTTATTGATTTTAGATTATGATTATGATGACATGTTGGTATTTTCGTGTTGAGTTTTTACATATTGGAAGATTACGTTGGGTCAGGTTAGGATGCACTACATGTATTTGCATAAATTAGGTAACGGTTTGAGATTAAAACATATCTATTGATCAGAGTTTTCTTACGATTTTTTCATGTCCAATTATTTTCTATATGTCTCCCCATACATAGACAAATCAATATTGTCGAAATAGTAATATTTACTTCCCACGCTGCAATTAAAATATCAGCGTAACTTATTGGTAAAACTGATCACAATAAGAACAACAGACTAATAGGTAAATGAATATTGGAACAACCCTATATTTTTTGTTATGAACAACTTCCAATTGAATATCTCCATAAAGTTATAATTGTTTTCATGTTTTAATGACTGTTCAGATAGAAAATAGTTTTCACCAAAAAAGAAGTACGATAGGTTCCCAAATTGCTTCGCTGTAATTAAGTTCATATGCCATAAATACTGCATTTGGATAGTGTTGATGATACAAGAGAATTAAGAAATAATGATCTTGCATGAAAACAAATCAATTTTCAAAATTTTAAAACATAAAAAGACGTTTCGTTTCAAATAATTCCATCAGAAATTTTGAAATGCGATGGTGAATTTGTAAAGGTCCGTAGTGAGATTTTAGAAAAGTAGCATTATATTTTCTTACGACGGATCGATTAGTAGGTGACACATACTAATGCAGTCGGCTGGCTTGACATCAAAACAATCTTCAAGAATCTTACATCAGATCATTTTATGCAAATCATAATTGCCTTATTTGTTTTATTGCTTTTATTATCAACATTAACTATGATAGAGTTCGGTATATCTGTTATTAGAATATAGACAACCGATGATGAACCTGCATTGATGTTTTGATAAAGATGACTTGAGACAACCATATCTGTGGCATTTGTGTATGTGAGGATTAATTACAACTATGAAAATGTATCTGATGTGTTTGGAGGATCAAAAAGATTTATTATAACAACATATTGAAATATTTGCATATAACCTGATTCGTTGAAAAATAAGACATTTAATTATTTTTGGTGTGATCGATACATAATTTCCTATGTAGATCACTTTAAATTTCCCTCAGTCGCCTCTCGGGTTCAAAATGTAGGCTGTATAATGCCATTTACTTCATTATCTGGCTACACTGCATCGTGCTCTTAATAGGTATTGGAAAGCGCTGTACAATTGTTAATGTTTTTTACAATCTTTGATCGAGTACAAATGACAGTTAGGTCATTTTACCTTTGGAAGGTATGTAATAGTACAACAGTCAACGTTTTATTGAATATCATATGTTTACTTTTAGTATCATCAAATCTTCCATTTTGATATTGATTCCATTAAACATCAGAAATGTCGAGTCCTAAGCGGAACGTGTGTCTAGAACAGGTTTCACCGATAATGTTCCAGTAGTCTGTCTCTACGTACAATGTCAATAAGCTTATTAGTTCAATTTCTCGAGGGGATTTCCCAGTCAATATGTATGTAGAACAAATGATTACCTCAAGGTATCAGTTGCCTTCAACTGTGGGCATATTACCAGCCAAAATAATGCAACCAGATAGTTATTTATTTACAGGAGTGGTATAGGCATACATTATCAAATAGCCAGGCGTAATACATTCGGTATTGTAAACAGTATACAATCAACAAGTTCCCTCGAATTCTGTTGATAGTTTCCAGTGGGCCTTTTGATTTGCCAATATTGTAATTTCAGAATACGTTCACTGCATGTAATTGATGTTTATACTAAAAATGAAACAAACCTAGCAGGGGGTCAGACCGTTGTGTAAACCTAATAGTGTGATGGATTTTTCTAGAAGTTAATAATGAATTCACATGCTACCAAGCGCAAATCAATTATTATACGCACTGTACGTTACACAATGGATACAGAATATTCAGTTATTTAAAGAGAGTCAGGGTAGAGTAAATGTCAGTATACACGTTGGGCAGAGCGGGCTGTTTGATACAAGTATTAAACAATATAATATACTGGAGACTATTAGTACTTGATGATACACATGATTCCTTTTCCGAAGAGTTATGAATATATTAATTTTATTCTCAAGGTATCAGTAATCGATTTAGCTGGGTCCTCTGACAGTTAAGGCTGGGGGAGCCCTATATAGATATCGTCGTTGGTGAAACAATGATTCTAAATAATGAAGTAACTGGCTATACGCCAAAGGCAGTTTTATTTGCCATATACCCTACTGTCTAATGTCGCAACAGCATTATGATCTTGTTCATTCTTTCTTTAGATTAAGTAAAACCCATTATGTATATTTTACAATCATGAAAAGAAGCAGACTCTTTGGGTGTACCTTATTATGCTGGTGTTCAAGGCCTTTTTATCTCCACTCTCTGCATTAGCATTGCGCAGGCTCAGACTTAACCACAATGTCGCCAAACAGTTACTTTTACAACCGTAGGTAGTTCGGAACTTAACCTCGTTGTCGCTTGTTTGTAAGTGTAACAACCTTTGGGAGTCACTGACTTTGCCAAAATATTGCATACCAGCCTCTCTCACAACGATAAGTGGTGCTCAGCGAGACTTTGGACTGACATAAACTACTCAGAATTATCCCCGATATTGTACTAGGTACATCTATACCAGCCTGTGTCACATCAGTATATCTATATAGGTATATATATAATGACTAGCGTTGTGCATAAAAATGTGTTTAACCGCATGTGAACTACCTATCGTATAGCTCTAGTAAGGGACAGTGCGGCTGTCTGTTGCTTATTCGTTGGCAGTCCGAGGCTTAACCACAATGTCGCCCACTATTAACTGTGAAACATGTTCATTAAACTGAAGACGATTACCCTTCCAGAATGCATGGTCCTATTCTCCATGTACTGGAGAATGTGGTCTTTGTGTGAATCTTTCATTTGTTTTCATTTTGTCTGGTTTCATCTATCTTTTTTTTTAATTTGGACTTGTTAACATGTGTTTTCGTTGTTCCGGTACTCCTATGATTCATCGCAATACCACGTAACAGTTACTGTAACAGCCTGAGGTTGTCCAAGTACATTCATATGGCTCATACTCACGATGTATTAAACTTTAAATCGAATTATTACTTTGAAAACTTAAACCCACGAATAATCTCACAAATATGCTTACAAACAATGAAGTGGTAGCCAGAAAATGATATTCAGTAAAAATACGGTAAGACACACAGAGATTTACAAGCGAATTTGCCACTGTTTATTGCCCACTTCATTCATGGTTTGTTACAAGGTTATCACTGAGTAAAAACCATTTTGGTATTAAATTATTGTCCACTTACTTTTTATAGGTATGGCGAGAGTTCGATACAGACCACAGCGGGTTTATCGAAGCTGACGAACTAAAGGTAAGAGGAGAAACTATTGACAATAAATCTGGAGTTAATAAAACTGCACGGCAGCAATGAAATAAATCCTCTTATAGGAAACAGATAATTCGTTTTATTAATAAGGAACAAAATTTATTGCAACAGTTGCAATTGTGGCTAATTACCATCTGAATTGATAATTAAATCAATTAAAGTTATGAGTGTCCTTGATTTGTAGGATGCAACGCAATTTGGCCTAATAATGTTAGTCAAAATGAAGTAATGAATGGATGTAGGGCAATGCCTGGTTATATGGAAACATAAAAAAAATTCTGCAGGGACGTTTCTTTGCCAGTACCATTTTAAAGCGTAATTAAGTGTTCTAAATAAATTCTTGCAAACAGAATTTTCTGCGACACTTGTTGAAACAGAAGAAGCGTGAGAATACCATCACTGAGGAACAACTCACAATTTACACTGGTACTGTGGTATGTATAACCTGTCCTTTATAATAAAGGTCATACCGTGCAATCATTTATAAAATCCGCGGAGGTGGTACAAGTCTTTTATGTATCACGATATGTTCGGGGACTGCGGTATTCATCCCAAGTCCTTGATGATTCTTTCAATGATCACGATATGCTGTGGAACAGTTATCTATTCCATTCCAATGAGATACCAATAGCTCTACATCGTAATCCTTGAGAATTTGTACAATTTAATATGTTCCATGTTATAACTGATAGTGTTGGAGCCCAACTACTATTTGATCATGTATACTCATACATAAATGTTTTGATATTAAGGTAAAGTAAGGGTACAGACAATTTGCTTAATAGTTTACATCTTTCACTCATGTGTCCTGTCACAAACACGCAATATTGGCTGCTTTGCATTTGACTAAATTGTGTCAAAGCAACAAAATGAAGAGGTATCAGCAGTTGCCATTAACGTGCCAACGGAAACACTCTTACGTAAAAAGGTGTAAAACTACACGGACCTAACATGTCTTTTCATGAGTAACTGCATAGATATTTTCTCTGTTATTTAGCTCCAACTCTTCGACCGCAACAAAGACGGAAAACTTCAGCTTAGTGAGATGGCAAAGTAAGTTGATCGATATGGGTCATAAGGATATAAACCGCTTCTCGTCACTTTGGTATTAGTAATCTATATATGACAATGAAATGGTTTGTGATTTTACAACATTAGGTGGTATTTATCTGTAAACAAATAATACCTGTATGTACTGCCATGATATGTAAGACATCAGTTTATTATCAGGAATACGTTGTAAAGTTTCATGATTCTTAAGGAGATCAGATTTTTCCTACATGGAGGCAATTTCTTTATTGTTTTTGTTTAACATAGACTTCATAATTCTTTTGTTTAGACTTCTCCCTGTGCGGGAAAACTTTCTCTGTAGACCAGTGTTTAAGGTATGTATAAACAGTGTCAGTTATCGGTCAATGCTGTGCTTGAATAGAGTGTGGTGTGTATGGTAGGCCATAGCAAAAGTAGTAATTAAGATGACACAGAGTTTGGGCTGAGCTTGGCGATCATTAAGTTGTAGTAAATTAGCGCAGTAGGTGATATTCCACATTTCATTGCGATCAGCATGTCTTTCTTCTGTATATGTTTAAATCCAGTGGAATCATACAGTGTATATAAAAGAATTTTTTTCCTCAATCAATAAAAGTAATTACATTTATCTATTGGTATCGATGCCTATAAACAGTGATGTAGGCTTTAGAATATATTTGAGAGATTTGTTACATTTTGGACCTTGTATTATATGAATTTATCTATTTTATTAAAAAAAAACTTATATCATCACTATATTTACGGTAAAATAAATCATGATCATTAGTAATGATATAACTTTCGTAGTTTTGACCAACCAGAACTGTGTTTTCTAGCCATTGTATTAACATTTGCCGATGTTTCTGTTCGAACGAAAATGAAGCGATATTTGAATTAATTAAATTTCCATCAAGTAATTCCCATGTTCATTTACGTTATTTTCTCAAATTTGGCATATTAAACAGTTTGAAAGTGATTCGTCTAGCACATGACAGCATAAAATAGTAGAATACAATATAAAGCACTCTATTCCAAATGGCATCCTCGTGTTGTCTAGCGTAAATCCTGACGTCAGGAACACGCTGATATTTTTTAATGCCGCTTTATTTTTGTTTGAATCGGCCTCTTTTTTTCGTTCAGTTTTTCTTTTGAAAATGTAATAAACAGAAAGTTTTTATGATTACCTGTTTAATATCATATACATTTCACGAGTATGACAGAATATCTTGGTACTTTTCATGAGAGAAAAGATAAAGAGATATATCATACACATGAAAAATATGTGATGTAAACGGGAAATCATTAAATACCCTCTGTATATCTCATAATAATGTTAAGGAAATTGGTGTTTAGCATTTTCTCATTAAACATAATTCAAGGCAGCCCATTATGAATAATAGTAATAAACGTAATTATGCATACTATAAACATTCTTTATACAGAAGAGTACCATTTAATTTACAGAAATACTTTAAACCAAGGGCATACGCTATGCTAACAGATAATACCTGTGTAAGAATGGATTGTATACAACAAGGGGTAACCATACTATCCACCTTAATATCCATAAACGGCTTCTTGATAAACCTTTCCATTCCGCATAATAAAGCTTGCCTTCCTGCATATTACTCCATATTACTTCAAACCATGTTTTATAAAAGTCAAAAGGATATTCGGGGAAATGTCTAGTAAATATTTATATTATCGTGTGAATACGATAGAGGTGTTGGGTCAAATAAAAAAAACAAGAAAATGCCCATGTATTGCTGAATAAAACACGGATTCTACAAATTATGTCATTTCAAACAGAAGTAAAGCATACTCTGTTGGAATATCAATCAAGGGTATACAGTTGTTATTTATGTCCTTTATATTGTTTTTTTATGTAGAATGAAAAACAACCATAATTCCACAACATTTTATATGTGTCACACCAGAGTACCTATTTGACTTGTCGATAATATGTTTCCATCACTTGTGTTGAATGGTTACCATTACCCCGCGTACTATCATATGCATTATACATATATCGGTATCATAACTTCACAATATATATAGTTCACGAACTATCGTAAATGCCATTGCAACCTACCTTGACATATAATCAAACCATTTGCTAATAAAATATTATATATGATATATAGCCTTGCTACTTTATCCTCAATATATCCTACATAATGTATATGTCATATTTCGTTACCATGTTACACATGCCTTTACAAAGGTGTATTTCATTTTGTTTTGAAGCTTGTTAACATCACTGACGAATCATTGATGGACAAAACAGCTGTATGATGCAGTTTATTTCATTTTTGGCTTTGCTGCATCTAAATCAAAATTTATATCGAAAGCTGCCATTCATTCGAAAGGTGTCTTTTGTACTGTCCTTTTAATTGTAAATCTGTTTGAAATTCAGTAACATGCGTACATATTTTATAAAGCGCGGCTTGTAAAATATATTGCATCATTACGATTTTGAAATAGCTATGAAAAGCTAGGAAAGATGTCAAGCCACATATATCTAAATTTTCAGTGCAAATACATTATGTCTGTAATGATTAGATCATTTATGAACACAGTACAGAATCAGTATATGTATTTTGATATCATGTTACACCATTGGTGATGGTCTCCTTTATCTCTTGGTGCTGGGTGTTTAAACTACATTCTCTTGCTCGTACCTTGCATAACATGATTCCCGCTTAACGGTATGTTTCAATAGTACAATAAACTAGGATTACTCTAACGGACCATTTTGATAGGTGATCATCTGATTGTAATGTTTTAGACGCAAGTAGACTAAAAGATGATCAAGAAACATATGTACTCCCTATTTACATTTATTGAGAAATGGTACTTGTACACTAGTCAGGTGGCAAAGACACTTGAAAGCTAATAAGTTATAATTACCGATCATATATGATGTTTATATTACATTATATTAGGACAATAGGCTAATAAAATGTAACATTGTAGTATACAATGAGCTGATTCACTTACAAGAATATACCTATCGCAAAGTCCATTACTGTATTTGTTCGTTTGGTTATTGATTACTTAAGCTTCAATAGTATAGAGAGCATGTTGGATAGAATGCTACAGATTCTGGTTTTCCATTTATTTATGATAGCGAAACATCCATAAGGTATGGCGAATGTATTTGTTTTCTCTCACGCTCACATGATTTCTTTGTTCTGAAGCATGTTTTATTATGATAATTCCACCTGGCATATCAATATTTATACAATAACAAAAACAGAGTATTGATTACTGCAAGTACACATACTGACCATTTTAGAAAGTTCATATTTATATCTTTGAAATGAAAAATTTTTCGAGAACATCACCATCCTCGTAGTATTATTTTCATGTAAAATCATTAATCCATATCTAATTCAGCGGCCTATTTAATGCCATGGTAAATACGGGTCTTTAAAAAAAGTTACATCAGCTTTTGTTAACATTTTAGCTCTAGTTCTTTTCCCAATTATTAGTTTGTTCCGAAAAATATGAGCAGTTAAAAGAAAGTTTCCTGTCGTGAATATATATCTTCAGGGAACTGGAGAATACGACCTTCATCGAATCATCTTTACGTCTTCCTTTTAATCATATATTTGAGAAAACCTACACTTTACCAATTGTACTAAACAGTCGTAACGGTAACTACTTCAACTTCAAATAACTATTCTGAAACGCATGGTAAGCCACATTGTAGATTCAGGTTTATTTCCATATAAAGTAGCAATGTTTTAAATGGTATCAGTAGAACAAGAAAATATCGTAATGTCAACATGATCATAAACTCAATTCAAGAGAACAAGGGTAAAATATGAACAGATTTACACGCAGACTCGTGAAGCTTCATTCATATGATAATTATTTTTACAAATAAATGAGATGATAATTAAAAAATGGAAGGTATGTGTGCTTGTCGTACAACTGTTAAGATAAGGACAACGCAGGGATTAGTGAGAAGATTATATCTATTAGGTTGATTAATTTGCTAAGTAAGGTTCAAAACAAATGTATTAATATTATCAAGTAATAACTAATGACTTTCTCAAAAAGTGATTCCGGTGGGTTATCAACTATAATTAATAAGAGATCACTTCTGTAATCAACGCTTAAGACCTTTTTATTATGATTAAGACCGTTTTGTATTTTCTTTTTGCAATATTATAAAATTGAACGTCACTGCCGGATCCATTAAAGACGCTAGCGATAGTGAGTCTGTTTTCGTTTTGTTCCACAGATGTGCATGTCTTTTCTTGTTCTTTGTAGTTTCTATGCTTTTCAGCTCTATTTAGCGCATTTTTAAAATAGGACTTCAAATATAGTCCGCGCTTGAGAGTAACAAACACTCGAGGCTGTTCTAATAGTTTTTGTCTAGATTTATAGTTATTAATACCAGTTTTCAATTTTGACTGTTTATTGTGCTGATATATTTTTCCAGTTGCCTAGTTCAATAGAACTTTATTAATGATACAAATGTCCCAAATTGTATGCACTAATTCTGTTGGTACACACAACAGTGTCATGTTGTTTGATATTTTAGTGTAGATTTTTTTTTATTTTCCAAATAGAAATAGATAAACAAATTTTTTATTATGTTTATTTTTGTATTCTCATTTATAGAATTTTGCTCTGTGTTTGTTTGCATATTGCGTAGATGCTGACAAGTAGATAAAATAGCTGTGATGTCTGGAATGTTCATTTTAATTCTGAAAATTAATTGATGTTTCGATATCATTCGTTCAAATTATAAGATGTTATTTTATGAACTACTACTGTTTGAATATGATGCTATGTATGGGTATGCTAATGAGATTTAATAAGATGCATGAAATATGTAGTAGGCATAATACGATGTAAATATGCTAAACTTCAGTGCATTCTCTTATAACCTGCAGTACTAAATATATTCATAAAGTGTAAAATCATATCATATAGTCTGTCATGCAATAATAACATGATATTAACATTAGCGTTATTTCAACTAAAACTGAACTCTTCAAAAGAGATAAAAGATAAAAAAAAAAGATAGCTGCAATATTCCGCAAAATACGCGATGTACATCACACATATCACCCGATCTTCCGGTAATATGGAGACACGTCAAAGTTATTGAAATCGCCATCATAATGCTTTTAAGGACACACAATTGAAACTTTTGTCATGATTGAGTGCATCCCCGTAAAAAATCATCATGTATCATCTTTCATTCTAATATCTCGATCAATACCAATATCACGTTTATCACTTAGCAATTAAAGTAAAGATGATGGTTCTCTCAAACGTGCTAAGAGAAAGAAATCAATTGTCACATTATATTTAATCACTACCTTTTACTTGTCCATAAAAACATTTTTTCGTTTTAAGCTTTATGACTTATTTTGTACGTTTTTGGTCGAAGTGTCACAATGAAGACACATCATAAATATGTCTTCTTATCAGATGAAGAATTTACTCATAGATATGTCTACATATCAGATGAAGAATTTACTCATAGATATGTCTTCTTATCAGATCAAGAATTTACTCATAGATATGTCTACATTTCAGATGAAGAATTTACTCATAGATATGTCTACATTTCAGATGAAGAACGATGTAATCCCCTTCACTTACGTATAAGTTTCAACAACATGTACTAGCATCGCATGGCATGGAGCATGAACTCAACATCAATCTATCTCTTTCTCTCTTTCTCATATTATACAATCTCAAGCACATTTCTTGCAATATTAGACTTAATTAGTCATGCCTTGAAAATATTTTTCTGTCAAAATTTGGAAAGATCATATCTATTGTCCGTGTTTATATTATTAGATGATTTTGTACAGTAAGAAGTGAATCAATTTTACTCGGATATGATGCATGAATCTATGAGATGCCTTAGATTATGGAGTTAAATGGAAATCAAATGAACAATTAACGCAACCACTTTGAAGATAGTTATTACTTTAATGAAACGAGCTTTTTGTTCTTGTTCTTTCTTTGAGCTGTTCAACTACTCACTTGATATGACACACATTTGATACATGTTACAAGCGGACTTAATCCTAAGGCTTTACGGTTTTACAGCTCTTCAAGAGAGTAACATTTACCTACTAGTATTCTACTGAAGGTCATTTACGAAGGCTTCAATAACTTTCCATATCTTATATTAAAATCCTAACCTATTTTGCCCAATGGTGACTACATTGATACAGTATTGTAAAAACCACATGTATTACGTTACGCAATCAGATACAGTTAAGTACTTATAACAGAATATTAAAGTCTCAATAATTAGATACAGTAGCACACAAAAGAAGGTTAACGAGTGTCCATGGGTTAAATAGTACGAACATCCACAGAAAATACACTCGCCACATCCTCATAATTTGTTATCAGGAATCCAAAGCCCTAAACAGACAAACAAACCAAGTGTGTTTCTGCTCTATATCTATTACCTTCGTAGGCTTACTAATGAACGTAAATATAATATATTTCACTTGATTTCTGATACATTAATGACAGTATGATTAGTGATTTCACTGCCTAGTCTCACTTGCAGCAAAAGAAGTTAGAATGGAAACAATTTTAACAACATTCGGAACATTTAATCACTCTGCCATGGATAGTTCATGTACACATTAACATGTTCATAGTGTACTTGTCGTTTCATGGGCACTCTGTTAAGGTCCATTTGCTTTGTCATATTGTAAGCATTTTGCTAATAACCATCAACTATTCGATTGATTAACGTTCCGAAGATGGGAAGCAGCTTAAGGTAGAAAGAAACTAGAAACTTACAAATTTACTCCTATCCTAAAAACAATACTATAGTTTCTCAAATAAACAAACCTGTATTTGCTTCGTAGTGTATTTGACCCTCCATTGGTAGGTCTGTAGTATCATTTTTATGGTCATTTAATGAACAGACTTATGACATTATCTTGATATCAAGTCTCGATACGATCTTATTTTAAATCAATACACACCTTGAGCACCAGAAAGCTGGAGCAATATAAGATAAGAATATATTACCCCATCGTGGTATAGGAAGCGATATAAAAACGCAAGGAATATCTTTATTGGTTCAGAATGGGTCATTGCCGAGAGTTATACCTTATCTGTAGACCACACGCTGGTATTGCCTTTCTTATTGATAGCCATTTAACAAATTAGCAGATTGTTCATTGATTTAACCTTGTATAAGAGTTAATGAAACCAAGACCTAAAACTTTGGTTGGTTCATGTAATTATCATATTACATAAAAACGTGAAGTTGGAAAGCCAACATCATTTCAAAATATGAAGGCCTTCTTTTAACAGCAATAGAAATTAATCCCGCAACGCTGTATCATAGACACAGTTTCATCAAATTTTGTACCAGTACACATTCATATGTAAATGACGTCCAGAGTTACTTTTTGCGTTCATATTACTCCTCACCTAGTACATGGCGTTTGTTACATAACGCATGATCGTGTAATAAAAGTGATGTCCTACAGCACATATACGTGTGTGAAACAAGACCATGCAACATTATATGTCCATTTGATACACATTATGCTCGACTCATACTTCATGATAGTAGGTATCTGAACGTTGAAGTTAGCTTTTAATGATGCTAAATGATTTATCATTGTTGATAATTGCTTTGTTACCTACTAGTTTCATACTTTCTGACACATCTCCAACTTCAACGTTTGCTTTAATTTTTTTTATATATATAATTTCTTTTCGTTTGTAGTCGATTGTCCTGTTTAGATCACCAAGAATAGTTGTTTTTATTGAATATGTAATCTTAGCGTAGCGATATTTCAATTATCAGATATGTATAAAGTTTAACATTAAACGTATTCACGTAGATAATATTACTGTTTATGGAAAACGCTTCATGCACTTTCATTGTTCTTCTAAAGACATTAATTCAATCATTGCGTTAATGTTGAATATTACATATGCAATTATAATCCAATATATTTTAAACATTTACCATCGCTGAACAGTTAGATTTCATACCTACTTATTTGAGTAGAATTTATGAGAATGGATTGTGTATATTTCACGTTCAAATCAAATTGTTAATCTTTTGACAATGACCTGATTATTGTAGTTTTACGGTATCTCATATATATCAGTAGTATAACAGTAGTTATATTTACTAGTACTTGTCTTTTAACTACAGCGTAATGAAATCCTCCATTAGAAATAATCATTTAATCATTTACTATTTTGAGTTCTATTAAGAAATCTTTGAAGCAATATCAGTTACTGCCTTGTTGGATTTATCTATACATACATGACGATAGTTATTCAATATCTTCGTTAATTTGAATAAAATCTATCCATGTTTGTGTTTGAAGTTATTGTAATTGATATATTTTCAAAGTAAGTTATATAGATATCAGAAGTACTACAAGTAATTTATCTACTTACTTGGATTAAAATTAGAAATGCCTTTTCATTCGTTTTATAATTTTTTTAATGATATAGAGTGTTTTGTGAGTGCCAGGAGTGATATTAATATGTTACATATATCTAACTTCAAAGATGTTATCGAAGTGATACTAATGAGTGATACATTATGATTTGTTTTATAAATAATGTTACAAGACTCAATAATTGCGATATGAATTTGAAAATGTTTTGATGTGTATTTTGCATTGCCATCGAATGAACTATTCACGACAAAACGCACGTGTTATAGACCATTAACTTTATCTCGGTTAATGTGTTGACCGTGATATTCGTTTTCGACTTTATGATAAAAATAATTATATGATTTTGCAACGTTTTGTTAGATGAATCAATAGGCATATGACACCATTGGCTATTAAGACATCATAAAATCAGGTTAACGGTTTTACAGAAAATAGTATCTGATAACTTGCATTTGTCAGAACTCTTTTTTCACAGAGTGCAAACAAAATGACGGACGATGACATTAAGCGAGTGTTCAGCCTCTACGACAGGGTATGTATGTTGTGATTTTAACATTGGATAACAAGCATGAAACCACTATTATAATATTATGCAGGTTATAAAAATTGGTTACAAATGGCAAAGGTTTTTTTAAGTCGTACGTTTGAACTGCTGCAACCTCTGTGTTGTATCCACATAGGCTGTGTATTCATTTAAAGCGTATTGGACGTTCCTGATTATATGAGGTTACATTGTATGTTATTATCATTGCGAAAAGGATACGCTAAACCTGTCCTGAAAAACTGATAAAAAAGGTCATTGAATTTACATAATTAACATTGGAAATATTGAAGAACAACAAAGGTCCATGACCTTTGTGTAGATATATGTGTCATCCATTTAATGGTTCAAAAGATGAACTAGCAGTTTATGTCCAGGCTTACAGTCCACTGGGTAAATGTATCAATCTAGAGGCACAGCATGCCAATTAATTTCAAATGGGTAATCCGGGAGATTCAAAATGGTTGATGACATGCTATTTGTTTCTTATCAACAGGATGGAAATGGCTCGATAGAAAATGAGGAGTTGAATGGCTTCCTTAAAGACCTAATGGAACTCGTAGAAGAGGTATTTGTATTTGAATTCTATTTCATATATAGCATAATTACTTTGACATTGACACTTTCCAAATCGATTACGAATAATTCTGTAAAATTTACTCGGGACAAATATCAGTACCTTTTCTATATAAACGTAATTGTGAAAGCTATCAGATTGTTCAGAACGTGGTGCTGAATGTCAAAAAATTTAATGACTGAAACAACAAGAAAAGTTTGACGTTTAAACGACAAACATTGTTAAATAACCAATTAACCTGTTCATTCATCAATTATCATTACTGTTCAGGGAAAGACAGCTGGCTCAAAGGTATGACTTTCAACGATCATTTTTATGTGGGGAACAGGTGTTTACTATGAACACCGTAACTGTATCATCTTTCATTTCTATAGGGATTCGCATGTGTGAAATAAAATGAAAGATCATACGTTTACTGCGTTCATTGAATTATAATTTGTGTGGAATCGGGCCCCCTTGGATCAGTGTTTACAAATCTAGAAATATTAAAACCACGTCTATTTCATCAAAGTATGCTGATTCATATAATCACATCATTCAACAATTTTATTCGCTGGTGGGAAACGCTTCCACACAATATAGGGGTTAGAATGGTTCATTGTTACAAATAGAAATGTACACCACCTAGTTTTCAGATCCTCCAACTCTGATTTAATTCATTTCTTAAGAAATACGTTTCAGTAAAGTTACGTACTGTCCCCTGGTATATTGATAAGGTTAGCAAGATTTTGACATTTTGAGGGACAACACAACTGACTCTACCACACAACCGCATGACATTCCTCGTTTTGCTAGAAAGCATATACAAAGAGATTAAAATACCAAATGGCACTGTGCAAGAGAAGTGACTCTTCAGTGATATTTTCGTATTTCTTACATATGGCAATTCAGATAGGCAACAGAACAGAGATTTTGTTATCATTTACTATGCAACATAATTCATGTTTTCCGTTTTACTAACAATTGTTCATCAAGGGCTATTATCCCTCCTTCGTATCCCCTGCTATCGCAATGCGCAAAATAATCGTGTACATTTACTAACATTTTCTAACACTTCCAAAATTTTAGTGAAGAGATATCAACTAAGTTCAATGTGGAATTTTTATAACATATACCTACATCCGTATTGATTTTCTATGGTCTCTATTGTGAGTTATGATATGAAGGCAATTAAAAGTTATGTTACCCTTTTTTATTAATATTTACAGATAATTGTGTAAAATATACAGATTAATGAGTGTAAAACATAAAATAAAAAAGTTTGAAAGTTGCACTAATACGCTTCCGTACAATATTGTAGGAAAGATGTCACAAACCTAGTTCAGGTATCTCCGTCATTAACCTGCGTTTCTGTCTTATGCCGATTATAACAAGTCTAAAATAAATAATTCATTACTGACTGTACCGTCAAATGCAACAATTATTTTCACGATGATTCGTCGCCATTGTAATACCCATGATACTGACTACATGGTAACGCACTGGATGGATGATATTGTATCATTAATCACATAAACTAAATGATAAGGCAATCGGGGTAGTAAACATTTATTTCCGGTGGTTTACAAATGATAGTGGTACCAGAATATATTGCTTGATATATGTTGAAATATCCACGACTTGAAAATGACGTTGTAGTGGAATATGGTATGCTGTATTCCACTGCATCATCGTAACAGGCGACAAAATTTCGATCCATTGCAAACCCATTCTTTGTCCGTGTCTCCTACCATGGGAACGTTAAAGTGACCTAGATAGCTCTGCTGCCTTCATTGGAACAGTTTTGGATATTGATCTTTACTTTACTGCCTAGCAACACTTTCTATCTGTGCTTTATTTCCGAATTTTTGGTGTCCCTCCTGACAGCCTCCCTCATATGACACTAGCTGTTGCGAAAATGTTGCACTCGTAAAACCAAAGCAAACAAGTTACTGACTCATTATTTCATGTTCACTTTTCATCGCACCTCCCCCCCCCCCCCCCCCCCCCCCCCCCCCCTCAAAATATTTATAAGGCATTTCCAATAAATAGATTAAAACGATTACCTAATTTTATGAAAAACAATGTACAAAGTTTTCATTGCACCTCCACATTTTGTTTTTGACGTTGTTAAAAAACTGTGTAATAACTATTAACGGACTGCCTATTGTGAGTCAACAAAGAACACCGAGAATACTTGCACTGCTCTCAGTACAATAAAACCTTTATAACTTCCAACCATAATACCTTTCCAATTATCCATAATTTTATTTAAATAATGTAATAGACTCAAGTACACGTTTTGCGAAAAAACTGATTAATGGTAATAAAATAACTTGTATTGTGTATCCTTGATTTCTTTACCTACCTTCGTTGCATAGAGTCAAGCATTAGAAAACAGTTTCATATATATATAAGGTAGCGCTTTTCATCAAAATGGCTGTTTCTATATTCACGTGTAACTATCATTCCTTTGAAAATATTATAAAATTAGATATTTTTACATCAAGTGTTTCCGAGTTTGATTTCTTACATTGCCTTCCTCATTTCTTCACTTTGAAAGACGAGCTAGCTATATAATGCAGCTTAGATCATAAATCGGCATAGTATCTGATTCAAAGGTATGTTCTTTTTTCACAATTAACTGACATGCTCACATTATTTGCATCAGGACTATGACGAAGAGGATCTAAATGAGTGCAAGAAGATTCTTTTGGATAAGTGTGATCTTAATCATGACGGGAAAATCAACCTTGACGAACTGACCATGGTCCTCATGTCATATAACAGGTCTTCCAGTGAAACGGAATGTGCCAAAGTCTAGCATGTATTTCAAAGAACCCACAAGTCAGGGTCACTAACATGTCTTCTGTCGTATCTAATTCGTATATAAGGAAAGCCACTGTATTTGCAAACGAGAGAGTGTGAATCTGAGGCAAATATTTGCCATAATATTTATGTTAACAGATAATGAAGACCAATGAAAATGCCGGAAAGGTTACATGTTTTGACTGTTGAGTATGAAAAACCCTTAAAGGTAATTTATTTTGTTTTGTTGTGTTCCTACATTCGTGATGTCAGTATATACTTAGTACGAGTGATACAATTAGTGACCTTGACTAGCAATGACTTATATATCAGCTGTATTAATTACTTTGTATATCTATACGGTCAAATTATATGTTATGAAATATTTCGTTTCAATGTTTATGTTAATAGCTTGTAATATCACTTATCCATGTTTTTATAATGCATTAAGTATTTCCAGCGTCGTCTCCCGATATTGGACAGTTTTAATTTCAGCCTTATCTCCCATATGGACGTGAATATGTACGGCTATGATTGCAATTTGGCATGGATATGTCTTTTGTATTGGTTCCAAGTGATGTAAATATAATGCTTACAATGAATTATTATCTTGTTTAAAATTTTCAATCTCTTTTTGAACATTCCTCTTTGTTTGTATATTCAAAATATTATATTTATGAATTGTTTTAGATTATAAAAAATCACCTATACTTTACCATATGAATGTCCGTGTCGCTCAAGTTTGTGTCGATAATGCCGTTTGAAATGGAACAATTTCTATACAAAATATGGCTCAAGTATTAGATATGTTTGCTTTCTCAGCAGGAAAAGTTTACCTAGACTGGGGTACAAAGAAAGATCACTTCTACTTTTCAAGGGAATATTAGAGGGTTTTGTTTTGTCGACATCTCTTTTTTCTTTGTATTTGATATCCCAAATGACCTTAATTAGAAAATGGGATTGATGGCACAATGTACTTAAAATGATTCTAAATACTAACTTTCCCCAGTTCACTATGATTTATTTAATTTTGGTTATAGAATCACGTCACTGTAATGCAGTGGAATAAATCTTAACTATTTCTTACTTCTATTGAACAATCATTGTTTAAAACGTTATTGTCTGATCATAACAAACGCAGGCATCACATCGACATGATGTTTTTTTTTTCTACCTTTCTCTTTTATCTGTATTTTTTTCATAACGATTCAACAAACACACCTTATATACGTATTTGCTCAAATCTGTACCTACTTTTCTTAAATTAAGCCTTTCTATAAATCATTGATATACCATCACCCCGGGCATGTTTATCAAGTGCTGTTTTGGTATTGTTACGTGTCATTTTTTCTTTTGTTCCATTTAGCTAATGAATAATCAAATTTACAAACTATAATCTTCCAAATAAATTATACCGACCAACTGGTGTCTTGTCTGTTGCATTATTTCTTATTCAACAAATCTACCTGCTCTGCAGTTCTGGGGTATTCATTGTGTAATTTTCTGAATGGATATTCATTATAAAGAGCAGAGCAAAGAGTTATGAACAATAGATAGTGTTTTCGCGGACACTTGATTTCGTGGATGACTATGATTCAGTAAATATATTATCTGAAACAGTTCAAAGATATATAAATACACTGATTAAAAGTACCTAAAAATCAACGAAAATCAATGTTTTTACAGTATTACAACAATGATAAAGTGTAAACGTTAGAGAGGGAGGTAAAGCAAGTGTGGACATATAACGATTATTTTCCTCTGATGCACATTTTCACAGATCTAACTAAAACTTATTTCTTTTTTTGACAAAAGTCATTCAATGGATTATCATTTTCTCCATCAATTTTATATTCATGTAGTCAAACTTCATTTAATCGAAGCCATCGGGTCTTGAGAAAACACCAAATTAACGGAGTTCGACGTTATTACCCAGTTTTCGCGATTTCATTTCAACTTCGAAAATAGCATAAATATATCAATTCACAAATGCATTCTGTGCAGTAACAAAATACATCTCTGTTACAACCTATGTGCTAAAATTGACGTGGCAAATCAGAGCGTGACAAAAGGACTGCATGATGAGTGGACTGGTTCTTTTGCAAGAAACAGGTCTGAAAATAAGTTAAACTTCCCATACAAATTAACACGGATGTAATGTAAAGAGGGAGACGTACGCATAAAACAACCAATCCCTTTGTGCAATAGGATGTCCTGGTATGGAGTATTCTACTACCGTAAGTAGAAAATACATTCAACTTCAAGAAAGGGTGTTGTAGGGTACTTGCGAGCTTAATTCCATGAACATAAAATCATATCTCAAATTGCAGATTCAGTGATAGTGGCATGAGCGCAGCTAGAGCCAGACTAGAACAAACACATTTTTATTTCTAGACTTTTGAATAACGTGCATATACCATGTCGATGACAATATCATGTATTCAGTTTAATGTACTAAAGTGACAAGCAGTACAGTACAGTGAGAACAACTGGAATCATCCTCAATGAAACACATAAACTCTTACATACATTGACAAACTTCATTCAGATGCTATCAGAAATACCACTAAGAAATATTCCGATATCGCTAAAAAAAACTTAAAACTTAAAAATGGTCAAGATCTAATTTGTACTAAAAAGAAACTGCAACAAATATTATCAAACATCTTTTTAACAAATATTATCAAACATCTATTTTAACAAATATTATCAAGCATCTATTTAACAAATATTATCAAACATCTATTTCAACAAATCAGCATCGTCCGTGCTAAATAATATCTGAGTTTAATCAAATCTCCAGGGTGAATCTTAGAGTAGAAAAGGTATCACAATGAAATGTACAAATACAACAGATACAGATACTGTGGTCGTTGTCTACACGTACGGACACACCCAATACACACAAAAATCGTAAATAGACGCTTGACAGCACAACTCCACATAATTAAAGCTTATGATGTTAATTCATCTTTCTGTTAACCTGCCAATAAAGTCACAGTGTACTGAAATTGAACTGTGCCAAATTAATTAAGTACGTATACAGTATACATTTCTCTGCAATGGATGACATTTCAAAAAAAAAATTAGATTATGATTATTCCTCCAGGAATATCAAAATACATTAATGAGAATGTACTTACTGGCACTGAAAATAATAGCTAGACCTCTCAGTAGGCTACAGGTATGTTGCTCTCTGACAACGGTATTCCAGATCAATCTTTTAATGAATCAGTACTTTGTAGTGAACATGAAATGTCCTTTACGTATACGTGATCAAAAATAGCATTAATATAATTTAATTGCATGTGTAACGATACCATCATCCTAATTGTCCTCCTCAAGTGACCGTAATATCTAACAATTTTATAAAATGTGTCCCAAACCAAAGCATGAATTTTCAATTTATACTAAAGAAAGTGAAACAGGATTACTGTGAAGTCTAGATATCTAACTACATGGATGCTACTGAAAATGAGATAAAAAACTATTTAATCTGATATGATTAAATCGGTTTTCGCAATCAAAATATCTGTATACGCGACTTGTAACAATAAATAAATAAATATAAGAGATACCGATGGGGTCCCACACTGGCTAATTCAGCACCCAGTGGGCAAAGACCTACTATTAAATCACGTCACTCAACGATCATTCAGATTAAATTTCTAGAGAACCCTGGCATTTCTACAGAGGAAAGACTTGAAGAATTTGTTCTGTCCCCCCGTCCCAATGGTCCAGACCAATGGTTTTTTCAGACCAAATTGAGACACAATCGTGACATTGCTATAAAAGAAGGATTTTAAAGAAGTAGCTCAAATTTTCCTGTTCGACCTGCACCTCCAGCCGGAGAAACCGAAACCCTTTATTTAAACAAAATTATTCAAGGATACTTCATGCCGAATTGGGAGAGAATTATGGCATTTTTACTTAAGAAAATGGAATTTAAAGAATTTGCTCCAAATATACTTTTGGACCCCTCCCTTTCCTGGGAACCAAGACCAATCCAATCGCCTCTTTAAAAAACGCATTTCCCTTCATCCATGGCTGCTTCAAACCAATTTGGGCAAAATCCTTACGATTTCGTACTGAAAAATTTCAAAGTACCTACTCATTTTATTTTATTCTATTAAGCCCCACCTACCGCTCCAGAGGGCGGAAGCCCGTCACTTGTACAAAAATGACTCCCTTTTATTCAAGGATCATGCAGACCAAGTATTGACACAATCCAGACATTCTTTCAGAAGCAATTTGCACTATTTCCTCATCGGACCCTTTCCCTGTCGCCTTAGGGAGTCGACCCAAACCAATTATGCAAAATTTATTCCTCTACACCCAAGAATGCTTCAGATAAAATCTGGACAGTATCATGCAATTCCGATGGAAGTAGAAATATTTGGTACAATGTTTTCTGTGTGCGTAGTGATTCGGACTACTTTTTTGGGAGAATTCCCCAACTGGCACTTCGCTTTCGTATTGTCGACAAATAACGTAAAAGTAAAGCAAGGCATAAACACATTAGAAATATTTCTGAAAAGAAATACAACAAATAAAAAGTATGTGAAGTTAAAGAAACATGCATGAACTGTATGACTATGTAAAAACAAGAACGGCATCAGTAATATCTAAAAACAAAAGAGCAATAACGCGAATATTTCGCTTTGGAAAATAATAGAAGTTATCTGATTTAATAGATCTTATTCGCGAAAACCATGCGGGCTACACTATCACCGGGAGTAGATTTGTAATGTTTACCGTAGATTTGTAATGTTTACCGGGAGTAGATTTGCAATGTTTACCGTAGATTTGTAATGTTTACCGGGAGTAGATTTGCAATGTTTACACCAATATCATTGTATAATCTCCTGTAATAAATAAGTGATATTGTTCTTTTATCGATTTTCAAAGTTTGATACGGAAATGATGAGGAGAGCTACTTATTGATAATGAAGTGAAGAATTGATCGGAATCTACATGATATTGTGTATGTGGAATACACTGGTGTGTTAATCATCCAAGGGCTTACTGTAATAATTTTAAATGTGTTTGTATTTACTATATAATCTGAAAAATCACACACAAATCTAACATGTATGTCTGCTGTAAAAGAATTAAAAATCAGTATTATTTTTCACGGAGTAGGTGGGTTATTCCACTGCATGCGAAAACTTCAGTAAATCAACACAGATATTGGCTAACCAACCCCAATATAGACTTTTTGTTCATGAACATCTTCTATACTGTTATACATGTCAGAAAATGTAGATTTGAAAATACAATAAAAAGAAAATAGTTTTTTGGCACAAACCAACAGCAGACTAAGTATCGAGTTAGATAATGTTATACAACATATGACCGAAACGGATGTTTCACTCAAAGTGGTCAGATTTTGTAAAAACAACGTTCAGCAATCTAAGGTTGCCATACTGTCATCTTGAAAAGTGACGACTACAGATGAATAAAAACTTGGAGCAAAACAAATACTCAAAGGCTTTTATCGTCAAATGTGGTTTGCTGGTTTGATGATGGACAAATGATAAAGACGGGTTAAAGCCTGAACCACTCGGCCACCATTATTCTACCTAGAAATGATCTATCCTGGTACACTTCATTTTGACAGGGCCTCTATGTTAAAATGTGCAGTTTTCATGGTAATCCTTGATTATCTTCAGACACAACATATAATCTTTATTAAAATGGCACTTTGTCACCTTCATAGCCATCTGAAAGTATCAAAATAAACCATCCGCCAGTTTATATATTACGGTCAACGGCCTAGGTGCGATTCTATCGTCGGTGATGACGTTGTATGGCACAGATAATATCAGACATGTTACGGCAACCCGTTAACTTGTGACGTAATCCAGTGAACTGATTAAAGTTAAAAAACTAAAAAAAAAAAAAAAAAAAGCAAATGTCTTAAGATATAATACATCCAGATGTGAAACAACCATTACATTTCATATGTGTTATTTGGTATTGGATTATGTTCTTGTCATAGACGAGGTCAAATTCCTTGGTTGTAAAAACGTAACAACCCAATGTGAAATAACAAAGATGAAAAACGATCAAATTTGATTTTCTTCAATCGCGGTCTAAGTTCCAACACTTTAGTCCCTTAGCATCAAGGACGAGTCACGGGGAGAGAACAGCTGTATGATGGGGTATAATTCACTTCTGGCTCTACTTCATCTGATTTTAATTTTGTACAAGAAGGTACTGTTCTCTTGTGTGTTTTGTATAAACATTCATGAAGTTTGGTGGCTAGACTTGGCCGACTGTTAAATTTTCACACATGGGTGAATTAATAAAGAGTTTATCACAAAAAAGGTAGAAAAACCTGGTCATTCACCAAAGTCTCTATTCTCTCTTTAGATGAATTGTTTTTCTTATCGATCACATAAGTTTCATTACATTTCCTGATGGTATCATACCTCCTTCCTCGACTAGCATATTTGACCTACATATATCTACTTTTGACTTTAGAAAAATTAACATATGATCCTATGGACATTTTCATTCATTATTTGATGCATACTGTGCCTATTACAATTTTGTATATATATTATATATATACCCACAATTTCCTAAAGCAAGTTGCTAATACTTTTTTCTAAGTAACAAGTTTGGTTAAGCCAATTTTCATTCTTGCTTTTCACTAATCCTCAATACACCCAACTTATTTCAACATTTTTTTAAATTAACAGCTTTGACAGATACAGATTACCCTGAAATTGTGGGAATTTTTTTCTACATGTTTCAGACACATTCCTGACTGTTGGGCACCTTCCATTTGAAAAGAATTCTTGTATCTTCAGAATGAACATAATCTTATTCTTTTTTCCCAAATTTTCTGAATGGATAACCGAATCTAATGAATCTGGCAACTAACTTCAACCCTCAGCTACACAATACAAGCATAGTTCCTTTAAAAGCTGTGAAACAGTGTGTGATGACAGGTTTGAAGGCAGTGCAGCCAAAAAAGGCAGAGCTAAATTATCAAGAACATATTGGTGACAAAGGCAGCAATGAAGGCAGAAAAAATTCAATTCCCATGTAAATGTACAAAAAGAATTAAACATTGTTAAAGCACTTTTATTGTTGACAGGGAACAAAAATGTGAAAGTTTTATGATAACTTATTCGGCTATAGATTTCATGTAATAGCATTACCCATTAATAAATAATTGACTTAACTGTTGTAGGTATCATGTCCTTAAATCATACTGATAATATGCACTGATCCATATCTTCTGGTAATATCCCCTGATACATGTGTCAATTGTGTGCAATCCATTATAAAACATTTCACAAAACACTTAAAAATAGAGATATTGTTGCAGGCAAGTTAAAGCTGAAGCAGTCGATAAAATGAATTAAATTAAGAATCATACCTATAGTTTTTGTAAGCACTCAAAGATATCTCAAATACATCAATGTTATCTTAATATACATTTTCATGCATAATCATTGGCCAACAAATTCAAATCTATTGAAAAAAATCAAATAAGAACTAAGAAACCTGATCTAATTTTTCTGTGTAAATATCAGATAATATGTGTCAAAAAATGGTAGGTACACTTAGTCATTGACAGTTCTTTATTAACTTAATTTGGTCTTTACCCAGACAGGCTGGACACGATATGGGTATACAAATATGTAACCTGTATGCTTCGGTTTACCAAGCCACTTCAATGAATAAAAGGATGGAAACAATAACTGTTTGAGATAAACCTGTCAGATTAAAGAAGCATGAACATACACTGTGATTTTTTAATACATTGCAATGGCTTGTAGAAGATTTGAAAACTAGGTCTCGTATCTCAGTTGGATGTTTTTTCACACCTTTGACACAGAGAATGCCACGAGAATGTGACCTGTGTTGTTTACATACATGTCATCTAAATCACTTCTGTTATCATTATTCCAACTAATATTGCAGATTTTCATTCATGGCAGGAACAGCAACTATAACATGATTGATGTTAATGGAGTCCGTATTCTGTTTTCTCCAGAAATAATGAATTCATAATTTACTCATTCAGCTACATATCTCTGCAATATGTGAAACATCACTGTCTAACTGCACCGTGTAAAATCTCCCTGATAAAGATGAAAACATCATAGTTTCCTAACTTGGTACATGATTCAAATTATCTGTGATCATTATTGGGGTATGTCCTAAGAGAGATAACTCTGTTTCATGAGGTAGGAGGTTTCTCAGATGCAGCTTCCTCTCCTTCGGCTGATCCCTTTTTCTGATCATCAGGTTTCATGGCAGGGAAAAACAGCACCTCCTACAACAACAGCACAACCACAGAAATGAGAACAGCAGATAGTTTAACAGGATCAGGATCACATTACTACAGAAAATTACCTTGCAATTGGGACCTCTCCCATAGTCCACATGAGCTAAAGAATAGGTCTTCGAACTAAGTGCAGTAAGACTTTCTAGACATTCACGTATTTAATCAAGCAATGTATTTGGAGCAAGAAACTTGTGTCCATCAAATAAATTCTTGAAAGATACTGACCAAAAACTAGTATCTCTTAAGATTGCATCAGGTTCACTAAACAAGCACTAATTTGGCAAAAAAAGGGTTGCAAATACGAAAGATGAGAATTTGAAGTGATTTGCTAATAAGTATACAACACAAGAACAATTGAATTCAGATATCTTCAAAATAAGAAAAGGAATCTGTTGACAAGGATAATGTTTGACAATGGACATTGTAATTCATAATAATACACGAACATAGAAAAGTGAATACAGCCACAAACCTTAATGTTGTTAGAGTCTGTGAGGAACATACACAGTCTATCTATGCCCATACCCCAGCCTGCTGTGGGAGGCAGTCCATACTCTAGTGACGTACAGAAATTGTCATCCACAAACATGGCCTCATCATCACCTGCAGCCTTGTCCTGTTACAAAGTCAAAGGTATAGAACTGCTACAAAACCTATATATTGAGTCCATGATCATGGTTTCATTATCACCTGCAGCCTTGTCCTGTTACAAAGTCAAAGGTATAGAACTGCTACAAAACCTATATATTGAGTCCATGATCATGGCTTCATTATCACCTGCAGCCTTGTCCTGTTACAAAGTCAAAGGTATAGAACTGCTACAAAACCTATATATTGAGTCCATGATCATGGTTTCATTATCACCTGCAGCCTTGTCCTGTTACAAAGTCAAAGGTATAGAACTGCTACAAAACCTATATATTGAGTCCATGATCATGGCTTCATTATCACCTGCAGCCTTGTCCTGTTACAAAGTCAAAGGTATAGAACTGCTACAAAACCTATATATTGTGTCCATGATCATGGTTTCAAAAGCCTTGTCCTGTTACAAAGTCAAAGGTATAGAACTGCTACAAAACCTATATATTGAGTCCATGATCATGGCTTCATTATCACCTGCAGCCTTGTCCTGTTACAAGGGTACAGGTACACAAATGGCACAAAACATGATCATCAGTATACCTATACAAAAATTGCTCATAAAAGATGTAACCACAAACAATCAACTTAGCAGCATTTTCATCAAATTTATTTACCTCTTTTGTTCATGTATGTACAGGTTTTACTTAGATATGAATAAAAAAGTACACTTATTTTGAAAATTTTATGCACAGATGCTAACTTTTCAAAACATTCATGGTTAAAAGTAACTGTGAAGCAAAATTATCAAGTTACTTCAAAAGTAATTAAAAGTTACTACCAAGCCCAAAATACTTGATTCAATGAGTTCAGAAACTGTATTACACCTGACTTTAAGGGTTTTAATACCTGAGCTTGCTGTGCAAACCTCTCCCTCTGTACTACGGGGTCGTTCAACTCAGTGTAAGCGTTACAGATCTCTTTCTTACACGTGAACAGCTCAAACCTCTCTGTTAGTCCTGGAATTGTCCGGTGCCACTTGGCGAGGGGGCTCATGACTTGTGGATGCTCTATAATATACGTGGGATTAATACATTTCTCTTCAATATATTCTCCCACCAGCTTGTCAAGTAACCTGGCTGCTGTTCTTGGTGCTGTACAATCCACTCCATGTTTTACACATTGAGCATCTAAAAATTTTCTGGTTTCTGAAATATATAATTCAACATATCATTGCAATGGTCTGAAGCTAATACTTACAAAATCTAATTAAAATCCTCTAATTTCACATCATTTTCTCTACCTCGTTACAGAATTGCTGTTCCGATGGACTTTTATAGTTTGCAAAGGTCCTGTATTATTGACAGATAACTCCTTTCCCCGATGTTTACACTATTATTATGAAATATCAAATGAGTGCCAGAAGTCACTAACTGTTAGATGCAAATAATTAGAATTATTAAAAAAAAACACTTCTGATATTACTAAAATAAAGAGAGAGAGTGAAAAAATGTACTTCGATCATAATTAGACAGCTACAAGCATTTACTGAAAGGCAAATTATCACTGATGTTTACAAAGATCCTGTCATACTAGCTTCAGTGAAGTATATTTGTCAAATCTTGGATTTGTAAGTAATAAGATCTACAATACCTCAATGTAAACAATCTATTCTCAAATCAAAATTCTAAATACGCAAATCACTTTTCCCCTGATTACTTAACAATAGCTGCCATATTTAACAGTGTTTGATGTCGAAAAGTTTTATCTCAAAGTAGCATAAGCACTGAACATTTTCCTATGGTATTTATGGTAAATCAAAAAGACAAAGTCTGACAGAAAAACATATTAGGTACTGGCCATGCCATGTTCTCCTGGAATACTTTGTCATTCAAACTGACCCTAGCAAGCCACGCACATTTTAACACTAAGACACATACCATCTGAGCCAAACTCTGTTGCCGGGGGAAACTTGACATCCAAGACTTTCTCCAGTTCTGGGATCATACTAACTCTCTTGAAGGGTGGTGTGTAGTCTACTTCCCATTCAGGTCCCTCAGGCCCTTCAGGATGGTACTTCACCTTGTACCCTCCTGTGACATACTTCACCATACCTGGAAATACCAAACGCCTGATAACATACCTCACATCAGGAGAAACAACATATACTGCTCATTATCACACTCATAACATACTTCATACTGGAAAAATTATTATGTATAGCTCATTATCACACTGATAACATACTTCATACTGGAAAAATTATTATGTACAGCTCATTATCACACTGATAACATACTTCAAAAAGAGAAAAATATTCACAGCTAATTATAGCACTGATAATATACTTCCAATATGGGGCTATATCAGATATATACCAGATGTAGCATGAACAACATTCTCTCAGATAGTTGTATTGTAAATACATATCCTGTAACATCTATAACTTTAGTATATAGAAACAAAAGCAGGTAAAAAAATACAACTTTACATTTCTAAATTATGTGAAAGAGATATTAAAACAATTACCTGATACAAGTTGTTCTGTGATCTTCATAAGGTCCTCATAATCAGCATAGGCCATATAAAACTCACAAGTTGTAAACTCAGGGTTATGTGTAAGGTCAATTCCCTCGTTTCTAAACTGTCTGCCAATCTCATACACTCTATCTATACCACCTACAATTAACATCTGAAACAGAATTTTCAACTTTTTATTGGATATTCTATTATTATCAATCATTTTTGAAAATAAAGGTAGATTCCATACAATCCTCTGCACTCAACAGTTTCAAATATATTTAGTGCACTAGGGTTTGTTTACTGGTATAAAATTTCTCTCAATCTAACTATGATTTATAGACATTGAGATGATGATTTCTAGTAATTTCCAGTATCAATTCACCTTAAGGTAGAGCTCTGGGGCTACTCTCATGTAGAGGTCCATGTTGAGTTCATTGTGATGTGTAATGAAAGGCTTAGCTGTAGCACCACCAGGTATCATGTTCATCAATGGAGTTTCCACCTGACAAAATGAGAAAGAGAATCTCAGACAAGGTGAACAATATTTGTAAAGCTAAAAGCAGTTGCGAAACAAACAAATACTATTAATCACACTTGTGTGTCAGGCAGCATGCAGAGAAAACCCATAAGGTCAGGCAGGCAAGCCAATACGTCCAGTTGAAAAATGAAACCTTTGTGACAGGAGAGTGTGATACCAGTGTTCCCCTTGACCACCCCCTAGTCCCACCATTAAATTATGGCCTGCATCAGCTTATTAGTAAAACTGCTATCAATAACAGCCCTGATCATTTCCAAGTTTTAACTAATCCAATGAAAGGACTAAAGGCTATAGATTTGGACATAAAACCCTTTAAATAAAGGAACAAGAGGGCTATGGCCCATCATCGTCATCTGACAATTAACAAACAGATGGACAAACCACAAAATTCACTGATGGTGGTCTGACAAATCTTATGTTTTCAAATTTTTAACATTCCTTGAAAGTATCAAAACCCTTTGGGACAGATGACCTAATAAATGATGTTCCATGTTTAGAATGATACAAATTTAATATTTAGGTACCAATGATTGGTAATGAAAAATTTACAGTAGATCTTCACATCAGATGAGAAAATTGATTATATTTGATCATCGCCCCATTACTACTATATATTATCAATTACATAATTCCAATTTAAAAAAAAAATTTATGACAAACAAGTAATAGTAACAATGAAATTAATATGAAACAAAATCTCACCTCAAGAAATCCCATTTCATCTAAAAACTTTCGCATATAATTTATAATTTTTGCTCTGGTTATGAATTTCTGCCTCGTGGCCTCGTTAATGATAAGGTCAAGGTAACGCTGTCTGTAGCGCGTCTCCTTGTTTTTGACTCCATAAAACAGATGTGGCAGCTGATGAAGACAAGGTGTGAGGAGAACCATTTTGGTCGGCACAATACTCAGTTCGCCTTTCTTGGTCTTACCTGTACAGAAGAAAATATTGATTTTATATAGGTACAAATCACATTATGAATTTTGTAATAATAAATTTTTCATCCAAATCAGTATTTCCACATACGAAAAATTCTTTAAACCAAAATAATTTGAATAGTTGTATCTTGGGAAAAGATATGATAAACACAAAAAGCAATTATCACAACTCTTTACAACAAATAAAGTAAAAACAGTTTTTAAGGATTCAAGATATATTTGACAAAAACTTATATAAACATACTTTGGATGAATTCACTATAGAAATGAGTATTGAATCATCACAAGCCTAGCATGAAATTATGACACATGTATTAACAGATAGTTTTACAATCTAAGTACCTGGTTTTCCCTCAACTCCTACAATATCTCCACGCCTCAATTTGTCATTAATGGCAATAAATGCCTCTTCAGATTCGTAGTATCTAAAACAGTAAAACACACTAGTGTTCACAATGTATTTATTGCAATTACTATCACATATGAGTAAGAATACATGATATGGACAGACCTAAACAGGGGCAGTATTATATAATAAATCACCAATATGGAAAAGTAAGTCAAAATGAACTTTGGACTCTGACAGTTATAAACCGCAAAGTCTATCCAATTAATCTAGAATCTGTCACTATGCCTGAAAGTTAAACAGCAACTTGATTGTTAACCAGGACATTTATGTACATGTACACTGGAATTTTGGGACATATATAAAATGTTATAGTATTTAACTAATTCTAATGACCAGCAAGAAGCCAGGGATCAACTTATATCTGACTCAGTGTGGGGTGGAATCATTACAGGGCAATGATATAACAATTGTAAGCATCCTTAATGAAATAGATGTGCATATATATAATGGATTCTTCAAAGATATAAATACACAGCAGAACTTACTTGGCATTGGCCATTATCTGAATTTTGACTCCCTCCCCTCTTAAATCATAAAAGATCAACTTTGGTCCCTGTATTCTCTTTGAATGGAGACGACCTGCAAATACATAGCATTTAAAATAAAATGACATTTTAATCATTGAAATTTCTAACAAAGCACACATTAATACATTAATCAAATTTAATTGCAAAATATGAAAAAAAAATATCATTTACTCCTGCTTCTACAGATGTACTGTCAACACTTACCAGACACACTGACAGTGTCCTCCAGTATCTCTCCATCCTTAACATCCTTGTACTTCTCTATGTAGTCTGTTAGAGATAAACTGACGTGGAATTTGTGAGGGTAGGGATTCTCATTGTTTTCCTTCCATTGACGAACAGAGTTGGAGCGTAAGGCAAAGTATTCCTACAACCAATGATAAATGTTTGTCATAAAATTGTTCAAACCCGTTTCGAACTTAATAATCTTCTTCAATTTCTATTTTATTTTGTGTACACAAAGTATCAGAAGTGCATGTAACAAACCAATTGTAGAGTCACACTCTGAGCTGAATATTGTAGAGACTTTGAGTAAGATGCTTGAGTAAGATAACGTATGGTATCACTATAATCAGTATTAAGCTGTATTTCTTTTTAACATTTGCAATATGATAATGATAAGCTAAAAATCTTTCATAATCCTTTTAGATTGAGGATGATTGTCTTTTAAAAGGTCATTAATGAGAAAGGCATTACATGTATAACCCATTCTATTGTATAGTTATTACATTTTTACATATTTAAAATGTGTGGCCCCTGGATTTAGCTAAATTAGATCCAGAAACAGATCTCATTTTTTTTTCATTTAAATACATATCAAAAGTAACCAGATGTTAGATGATTCTAGCAGTTTCACAAGCAGGTCTAAATATAGCCAATGAGGTTTATCTGATAAAATCAGGAAAGTTGGTGACAGTGCATTAAAACAAAACTTTCTGACAAATTACACCTCTAGGACCTTTGATGGTTATGATAACTTGTGAGGTTTTAGATGAGCACGCCTGAAGTAAAGCTGAACAACATGTCCAAAAAAGTGAAAATGGGGCAATATCAAGGGGATAGAACTGAAAACTCAACTAACAGCTAAAACTGAGGCAATATCAAGGGGACAGAACTGAAAACTCAACTAACTGCTAAAACTGAGGCAATATCAAGGGGACAGAACTGAAAACTCAACTAACTGCTAAAACTGAGGCAATGTCAAGGGGACAGAACTGAAAACTTTGAACAACATGTCAAAAAAAGTGAAAAATGAGGCAATGTCAAGGGGACAGAACTGAAAACTTTGAACAACATGTCCAAAAAAGTGAAAAATGAGGCAATATCAAGGGGACAGAACTGAAAACTTTGAACAACATGTCCAAAAAAGTGAAAAATGAGGCAATGTCAAGGGGATAGAACTGAAAACTTTGAACAACATGTCCAAAAAAGTGAAAAATGAGGCAATGTCAAGGGGATAGAACTGAAAACTTTGAACAACATGTCCAAAAAAGTGAAAAATGAGGCAATGTCAAGGGGACAGAGCTGAAAACTCAACTAACAGCTAAAACTGATGCAATGTCAAGGGGACAGAACTGAAAACTCAACTAACAGCTAAAACTGAGGCAATGTCAAGGGGACAGAACTGAAAACTCAACTAACAGCTAAAACTGAGGCAATATCAAGGGGACAGAACTGAAAACTCAACTAACTGCTAAAACTGAGGCAATATCCAGGGGACAGAACTGAAAACTCAACTAACAGCTAAAACTGAGGCAATATCAAGGGGACAGAACTGAAAACTCAACTAACTGCTAAAACTGAGGCAATGTCAAGGGGACAGAACTGAAAACTTTGAACAACATGTCCAAAAAAGTGAAAAATGAGGCAATGTCAAGGGGACAGAACTGAAAACTTTGAACAACATGTCCAAAAAAGTGAAAAATGAGGCAATATCAAGGGGACAGAACTGAAAACTTTGAACAACATGTCCAAAAAAGTGAAAAATGAGGCAATGTCAAGGGGATAGAACTGAAAACTTTGAACAACATGTCCAAAAAAGTGAAAAATGAGGCAATGTCAAGGGGATAGAACTGAAAACTTTGAACAACATGTCCAAAAAAGTGAAAAAGCAATGTCAAAAAAAGGCAATGTAGAACTGAAAACTTTGAACAACATGTCCAAAAAAGTGAAAAATGAGGCAATGTCAAGGGGACAGAACTGAAAACTCAACTAACAGCTAAAACTGAGGCAATGTCAAGGGGACAGAACTGAAAACTCAACTAACAGCTAAAACTGAGGCAATGTCAAGGGGACAGAACTGAAAACTCAACTAACAGCTAAAACTGAGGCAATGTCAAGGGGACAACAAATGGTTGTTTAGAAAGCAGAGAAAAGATCAAATTACAAATTGGGTCACCTCCAGCTCATACAAATCATGCAACGTGGCCACAGTTACAATTATAACAAGGCAAGAAAGTTGGGAAACAAAACTACACTCTAAATCCAACCCCCCCTCCCCCCCAACAAAAAAATCTTCAAGTGTATACATGCCATGTGCATGTCTGATGTTGAAAATGAAGTAATACAAAACAACATGAAAACAAGTATTCTTACATTTGCATCAATCTCCTCCTCATCCTGTTGTTTAGGTTTGGCTTCTTTTTGACTCTCTCCTGCCTTTAACTCCTTTTCTCTCTTTTCCTGTTCCTTTTTCTCTGCCTTAAGGCGACGTTTCAGCTCACTATAAGGAAAAAGGAAATGACACCTTGATTCCATTCCACATAACCGATGAAACATTTCTAACAACTGGAAGCAGTTTTGCAGTATAAAGGGCTATAGCTAATAGAAAGTCTACATATGTTATCTAATACGGTATCATCTTCATGTTAGTATAGGATGGCAAAAATTTCATCGTCCCCTCTATCACACAACCAACTTTTTTTTAACCACATCCTGGAGAAATTTCAGAAAGTATTATCGTGATATTGTATTGGAGTATATCAGATGTCATTTAAAATAGGTTCAATCATAATGGATAGTAAAATCTAGAAATTTAAGTTCTTTAAAAAACCTAATATCTAAATGTCCAGGCTTCTAACATTACCTATGACATTAAGGGTACAGCCTGGGACCTGGCTTATTGTCTATGAATCCATTCAGAACTATGTTGTAACTATGAATATTAGAAATGCTTTCTCCTATATCTACTTTTTCCCTTAATTGATAACAGTGTAATTTTTGTCCTTTAATTACTGTACTATTGATACTGAGGAAAAATATTTTATTTTTACTGAATATGCCAAAATTTATATTTATTATATTTATGATATCTTGCATATTTTACATATAATATTTAATCTGTGTTAATCAATCTATTAGTTATACAGTACACATCTGAGGATGGGTAAAATTGTCAATGTAAATCCGAAAAATCAACATAACATAGCCTGTAACCTTTAAACTCAGGTGTTAAAATTCAAAAATTACACTGGATACACATCTACATATATCACAACTTCAACAGCCGTACCTTGTGCACTTGAAATTGTGGGATGCTGATGTATGGAACTGATTTAAAGTAGGAAGAGGAATGTCAGGTCTGCAACCCACAGTCTCGATGGCAAAATTTTTTAAGAGGCGAGGCACCAAAGGGAAAATTCTCTTCATAGGGAAAACAAACATCTTGTCCCTCCCAACACACCCAAAATGGAGATGTCTTAATTAAGATCGTGAAGTATCATAGTTAGCTGGTGTTCTTGCTCCTATATGAAATACACAACACAAAAAATAGCTTTACAACACACACAAAGCTAGAAATCAGACTGACCAGTTTATTTCAATGCTATGTGTTGACCATCGAGAAGGAAACATCACACCCTTCAACATAACTTACTGACCCTTTGGCAAGAGACAAAGCTTTCAATCCTGTTAGAAGTATCCAAAATGTTGTGTGTTTATTTACATACTGTTTCATACAAAAACAGAGACTGGAGTTTGTGTTGTGTTACCAGAATGAAAAGCATAAAAATGATGAGTTATCCTAATCTGGAAGCAGGTGCACAGTAATCTAAAAATCCTTCCTTATGGAAAATGGTGCACATGAAAAGAACAGATTATGAATGCTTAACAACACAAATAAAAAAAATTTTGAAAATTCAAAGACCGCCAAGAATATCCCAAATACTTTTTCTATTGCTACATAACAGCTTCACTTATAGGCTCACTTTTTTGAAAAGTGACTCTACAATCTACAGGCATTAATGATTGTACAAGTATGTTTATGTGAAATGGCATTTTGTAATGAACAATTATCATTTTAATGACCAACACAATACCTTAATACCTAATACACAATTGCTTTTAGTCAATTTAACACCTATTATTAAACAGAATGAAACCATACCTTCTGTTCAAATGTTGTAGTATGTAGGCCTAAATACCAAATTCCGGGCAACAAAAGTATTGTACAATGACCACTTTACACTAATCAACCAATTTATAATTTTAAGTGTCAATTAAGTGTGATCATAACTTACCTTTTGTTTGGAATAGAATATAAAGCTATGGCACCATTTAAAGTACCTGAAGCTGAGTCTTGATCCGGAGAAACTGTTTCCATGGTATTTAATATATTTCACATCTACTTATTATTTACGGAAATTTAACGCACAAAAATGTTTGATAAACAGTTTCAGAAATTAACTTTTCTCCTATAAGAGGAAGAACTTGACTGATTTTTCACTTGTTACAGTTTTATATATCCTTTTGGCAAAGTATTTCACCATCATGAGTCTTCACTAATATAAAAGTTTTTCCACTGATTGCATCACCTTCAATGCCCTACAAAGGCCAGTTATTGTATCCAAATATATGTATATCTAAGCTGTATTGCATCACCATACAGTCCTTAAAACTGTTATCACTCTCTCTTTGACCCTTAAACCAGGTAAATATCTATTGGCCAAAAGCTGTCATGATCAGCGTTAGTGATCATGTCATGTTTTGAATGGACTTTTGATGATGGGTCAGTGCAATACAAATGGCCACATCAGCTGCTGATGTCAAGCATGAAGGCTTTAAGTGTTGCTTAAAACGCAGGGTCGTGTACTCATTACTAAAGTTACCATAACTGGTTTGGTACAAAAAGTACAACTTAATGTTAATTTTGAGTTAAATATCCCTTACTGGTAGTGGGTACTGACAAAATGAGCATAAGCTAAAGCGTTCCTGGTGATGTAAACAAGGAATGATGCAATAACACAGATTGACAGTCTTAGTAAGTAGTCGGTATTTGGCGACCTCCATACCGGCACGCAATATTCAGCATATGAATGGTAATGAACACATTTAAACATAACCTATTTTTCATCAATATATTTGAACAATGTAAGACAATTTGACTCGTGATGCTTCAGTCTATAACTACACAAAATACCCACTTTTTGCTGATTTTTTCTTCTGCCATTTCTACGGATCACACGTGCGCCAAAATTCGTGCCAAGTTCAGTATCACCAAAGAGTTTACTAGCAACACGAAGTAAAACATGAGGAGAAAAGCGTTTATATGCGTCAGACAAGCGTGTAAATGAGATGTATTACTAAATACAAGAACACGCACCATCATATAGTCGATTGACCGGATTCAAGTTTCAAGTGATTGATAAGATTTTTTTAATGGTTTGCTGTAAGCACAAAAATATTGCAATACGGCAACAAGCAATAGAAAACCACAATGACTCATTCAAGATTGTTGATTCTGTTGTTTTGCTCCTTCAAAGCAAATATAGTTGCCGCTCTGACACGGTTTGTCCGTTCTATTCTTGTCCAGAGTATAGCTTTGCCCACAGTACAGCAAAGATGAAACCTGTGTGCTTCAGTCATACTAAGGATATGTGCAGTGTACTAGATTAAATGCCTACAACTCTTTATTTACAGAATACCCTTTGTGAAAATGTATCCCAATCATAACATTGCATGCATTTACAATGGGCTTATGGAACTTGATTTATGAATCGGTTATAGTCAGTGTTCGTAACTCCTTTTTACATAGATACTGCCCAAGTACTTACATAGCTCTAAAAAATTATGAAATTTATCAAATTGGCTGTTTTTGAAAAATAAAGAAACTATCTCGTAGTTGTAACCTTAGCCATGCTTCTTCTAAACTTGCCAGTTTATCTTGTTATTTTGGCTCTCTCCCAGTATATTTCATGAAGAACCAGCATTTGTCAACAAATTATTATACAGCGATGCCCCCTAGATTAAGTATACTCTCATGCTTCTCCTCTAAATTTGTTCGGGGCTTTTTTCTGTCTGATCCATCTGTGTGTCATAGAGTTCCTTTACAGGTCTGTTTGTTGTCATTTGGAACTCTTTAACTATTTCAATCAATGGAAATGTAGCTGTGATAATGTATTGGAGTTTATCAAATGTCGTTTAAAATAGGTTCAGTCATAATGGAAAGTAAAATCTAGAAATTTAAGTTCTTTAAAAAACTAATACTTCAATGTCAAGGCTTCTAACATTACCTATGACATTAAGGGTACAATCTGGGACCTGGCTTATTGTCTATGAATCCATTCAGAACTATGTTGTAACTATGAATATTAGAAATGCTTACTCCTATATTTACTTTTCCCTTTAAGTGATAACAGTGCAATTTTGTCCTTTAATTACTGCACTACATTGATACTGAGGAAAAATATTTTATTTTTACTGAATATGCCAAAATTTGTATTTATTATATTTAGGATATCTTGCATATTTTACATAAAAAATTTAATCTGTGTTAATCAATCTATTAGTGATACAGAACACATCTGAGGATGGGTAAAATTGTCAATGTAAATCCGTAAAGTCTACAGAACATAGCCTGTAACCTTTAAACTCAGGTATTAAAATTCAAAAATTACACTGGATTCACATCTACATATATCACAACTTCAACAGCCGTACCTTGTGCACTTGAAATTGTGGGATGCTGATGTATGGAACTGATTTAAAGTAGGAAGAGGAATGTCAAGTCTGCAACCCACAGTCTCGATGGCAAAATTTTTTAAGAGGCAAGGCACCAATATCGCTAGAATTTCGCACAGCAGTAACATAGATTTACTAATACTTTTCGTCTATCGATGAGACTTTTCCTATGTGCCTTTTTGGCTAAACATACTCAGTACTCATAGCCTATTAATCAGATGTACTGGTAGATAGGGGTATGTAAAAACACAAACACAGGTTTGGGCCAAAAGTAACCAATATTTTATTATTATGTAATATTATGTAACATTACAAAATTATATATCTGTGGACAACACAGTCCACAAATAATGAAATACTGGTCTTCTGCTAAGAGACAAATACAACTAATAACTACAACATAAAAGATCTAATCTAAAGGGATGGGTGGGATGGGTGTTTATCATTCAGGGTTCTAAAGCCCTGTCAGTGCTGGAGGTGGGACCTGGTCACTCCACAGTGCTCTGGAGACTGTGGCTGGGCAGGTCAGTGCAGCAGTGTAACCTACAAACCTCCTTGGTTGTCATTGGCTAAACCTGTCAAGGTGAGGAGGTTAATTACAAATCCCCCTTATAGGCACAATGTTTCTCAATGGTCCCATTGCCCCAAACTTGACATGCCAAATGTTAGCCCTGACCCCTGGATAACCGACTTGATAAAAGTTGGGGCCATCTGACAAGAATGACACTCCATCCCACCTCATTAATATTGTATTAATTACTTAATACCTACATTGCCACGGCCTTTCAGACAAAATTCACCGATCCTGGCCTTCTCATTGGCTGAAATATCGAAAAGAGTTAGAGCCCTCTAGCGGCAATTTTCTGCGTAAATAATGCAGCGATCTTTCAAATCGCTATTTTAAAAGCAGCCCAAATTAGTTTATTTTTTTAAATAACAATACGATTACTATATATTTCAAAAAAGAAGCACAGTGTGGTTGAACTATTGATGAATTTTGAACAATATATTTTACTGAATTCTCGACATGACGTAAGCGTACAGAACACTGTACGTGCGAGTTGATAAGAAGCTATTCTGGGGGCTTGGTTTGAATTATCAACTAACAGCACTTATAAACAAACAAAACTTACAAACAGAACATCAATTTTGCTTTAATCCTTGTCGTTGTGGCAAGATCATCTTAATATATAACACCACTTTACCTCATTAGACGTCACAAAATTGGACTGTTCGTCTTACGCGCACACCCGCCAATATGACACTTTTTTAAGGTTTTTCACACCGACCGCCATGACACTTTTTCAAGTTTTTGAAGATAAAAAGTTAGCGCTTCGTAGGCAAGGTACATTTGGTGCTCATGATTTATGAATAATGTATTTTTAATACTGTACTGATCATGATGTTGACTATCATAACTTATATTTTTTGTCTTTTAGTTTTATTTGATGAAGGTTGATTGTGCTGATTTCTCAAGGTTTGTTAATGTGTATCAAAGTTCCTTGAATTGAAAATATTTCTTCAAACAAAGCGCGTATAAAAAAACAGAAATATTCATGTTTATAATTATCAATTGACTAGAACGAAATATTTCCATAACATATTTATTCATTTAGCGTGTCATGGTGACATTATCTAATGCATTGGAGATCAAAAATAGTAGTAGCTATAGTGAAAATATTGTAAATTTTGTATATAAATGAAAGTCTGGTTTAATCTCAAAGAACTATGTCTTTATAGACATAATTACTGCAAGAAAAGTCTAACCATGATACTTCTAGGAAGATAGGCATGTAAATACATTTAATGTAATTACTTACACTTTAATCTATCTGAAATGCTGTGTACACCTTGTCTACTTTCCTCAACTACAAATATAATTACAATAAGTAAGGACTATTACTTTGCAATACATTCAAAATACAGTAGGTTTAAAGTCCTTTCGATTTGTCTAAATCCTCATATTGATAGGATAGTAATTGCAACATCTTGGGTATTTCAAAGGTTTTATTTAGTCAACTTCATCATAGAGCTATTAATCATTTGGCTCGTTGGCGATAAATATATGGTTGTGTGTATTTTGTTATTTTTTTACCTATTTTGATTTGTTCACATTATTGTCGTCAAATTTAAAATAAGAATTAAAGAAGATATAAAATCGCTTAAAATTAAGAAAAATAGCCTCTGGTTCTCTTATTTTAGTAATTTTTGCATTCCAAAGTGTAGGAGTATGGGGAAAGTAATATAGCTTTGCGGTTATTTGTGAACATTTTTCAATACGTTTAGCCTTTCAGTACTTTCAGTACTTTGATTTTGTATTGTATTTCACTTTATGTGACCTCAAACCATTTTCCAGTTACATGTACATTTTAGTACCGATCACAAAAACAAAATGGCCGACGGGTGACCATCTTGGAATGTGACAGGTTGTTACTGCTGTTTTTGAAAAAGATTTTTGATTTTATATTTACGTGTTGGTTGGTTTTTTGGACTGATAGAAAACAAAATCAAATAAATTTAACATGATAAAATGAAACGAAATGAAATAACATGCCGGTGGCCATCTTGGATTTTAACCAGACTTTTTCATTAAAAGCACTGGATAATCATTTATATGCATATTTCCTTTGTTTGACCCTTAGATGTGCACCTACATTGCATTAAATAAAATGACCAAAAGACTGCTTTATTGGATTTTAACAACATAAGTAATGAAGGAGTCTTTATAAAAAACAAATTAAAAAAAAAAACATAAGTAGATTTGGTAATTATCTATGTGACTAAAACTAAAGAAGGGACACATCTCTTGCAACAAGATTGACAGCAACTTTAAAACATTGATAAAGTACTATGTGTTCTTCTATGATGTGTTCTTTCATTAATTATACTTCATTTTAATTGAATATTACTCTGTGATACTTTCTAATGGATTTATCTGGTAGCCAGTTGATAAGCCTTTGACATTTCTAGATCTTGTATTTCATCAATTTAACGTTATTCAATAGACCAGTGTTTTTTGTGCTAATAGTATGCATCCAAATGTTTAAGCAGAGTTCAGTCATACTTGGTAACATAATTGTGAACAATCTGTTCTGTAATCAATATGCTATTTAGAAATCCTATGTCGATATATACCCCAGGTATGTTTGAATTTTAAATTATAAAAGCTCTTGAAATTTCATCAACCTATATATTTACATATAAGATAGGCAAATTTCATGGTTTGCAGTCAGGATTATTACTGCTAATTGATGCATCACTGCACTAAACTGACACAGATGACTTAACACCCTGTAAAATTTTGAAAGCACTGGTAACTAAAATCCTTCAGATATGCAGTGTATATGTATACTGTACACAATTAGTAAATACAATCAACACAAGTACAAAAAATAGTAACAAATTTGATTGCACATAAATATTTATTTTATATGACCAGCTGATTGCAGCAAAAATAGTTGGAGAAACATGCATATAACAACGAATAACTCGCATATAAAGTATCCTTGTTGGAGGAAACATTCCTGTTGAAGCCTTCCATTATACAATTTAAACTTAATAGCACCTGAACAACTTAAGATCATATCAGCATCTTTTGAGTATAGTTTACAAAGCGAAAACCATTGAGTTTTAACAATCATTTACATTCCTTTGTATATATTAGTTTATGTAAATTCAGTTTTAGAATTCCAAGTAGACAGTAAGATAACAGATCGTGAAGACCAAAACCACAAATACAAAATGGATATTTCAAATACCCCCAAAAGAATGCATTGGGCTTACACCACATGTAATACTGTAATTGATTTTGTGGATAAAAAAACGAGTTCAAGAAAATTGATTCATGCACTTTTGAATTATGTAAAATACTCACAAAAAGAATAAAACCACTTTCTCACACAAAGATATGATCTTCAGCAGCAGGTGTAATTGAATTGCAATCCATTGTAATTTTAACACTCCATATCTGAGACAGCCATACTTTATAGGTCTCATGACCTGGCACAAGTCGTACACGGTACTCATTTCAATAAGAGACCCAATGGGCCTGTATCACATCAACTGGTATTAAAGCTTTTCAGATATACATTAACACCAAATACTATTAACATCCAAAGCACGTCTCTATCAAATCTATCTACACAATCTTTGAAACCATCATGCTTACATTGCTCAACATTATATATCTACAACTAATAGAATGCCAGTGATTGGCTGACAACTTCACTCTGTACAATGTATTGCCAATTGAAGCCACGTGAGTGTTCCAGAAACATTTACTCCTGTGATGTTGAATAAGGATGAAGGTCATTATCCTGAGCAAACTTTATTGTTTTATCCCAGGAGGATAATACATTCTATAAAAAAATATCATGATTCTAGGTCACTTGGTTCATAAGAAGTTATGAGAGTTGTCATTACAGACAAGGTCAAGGCATTTCCTTGTCATGAACCTTGCCGGGCCTAATTATAGGAACCAATATAAGCAAAGTATTATGACTCTAATCCTTTTAATTGAAAGAAGTCATCTAAGCATTTAAACAAATTTGACTAGTGTGATCTTGAATACAGGGCCAAGGCAATTTTCCCTTTAAAAAACATTATCAAGTTTTATCCCAAAATTCATCTGCCAAATATCAAGATTCCAGTATTTTATGTGAATCATCAGAAGCCGCATGAACATTACTACACACTTGACACTGGTGACTTTGCATATTGATCAGGTTTGTTTATTTAACCAAATCTTCCCTGGC
Organism: Ylistrum balloti; assembly: GCF_031769215.1. Taxonomy (NCBI): domain Eukaryota; kingdom Metazoa; phylum Mollusca; class Bivalvia; order Pectinida; family Pectinidae; genus Ylistrum; species Ylistrum balloti. The sequence continues at coordinate 215,926 of NW_026782244.1, forward strand.
TTCATTCCTGAGGAACCTATAAGCTAACTATTATGATTCTTGGCCCTTTGGTTTGAAAAAAATTGACACCTGAGACCTTGAATATGGGTCTTTTGGACAATAAATACCATCTTTACCTTTAGAAATTAATTGATCAGTCTCAACTAAAATCTGGTGAAAAGTGAGATACAAATTCATATTTTCTGTATCTATATACATGTGTATGTATTTCTATATAAATGTATGTAATTATAATGTATATCAACTAAAACATAAAACACAAATTATACAAATGCCAACTGCTAAATGAAAATATTACTTTTGTGTCAAAATTCAGTGATCAGCGAAAAATATCTAGATCATCCATTTTAGACAAGAGTATTGTAATAAAGTCGAACTTCTATGAGTTGAACTTCAATGATTCAAATTTCTTGATGTATCAAAGTTTTTTTCCTGTCCCAAATTTTATATTTTATTCCTATACTGTATATTACTATTAACTTTTATTAACCTTTATGAATGGAAGTTAAATAAATCTAACTTTCCAACGTTCAGAGTTTTTTCACAGACTGTTCGCTATGATAGTACAGTCATTGCCACCTCATGATTTGTTATTTTGAAATGTAATCGATAAAAAAATCATCTCTATGCCTTATCTTCAGCACAGTATCTATGTTTATCAAACTTTAGAGAAAATAATTATATAACCTACCCTGTACATAAGGAAATACTATACTATTTACATCTATCATAATTACCATTGATATTATTTAATTGAAATAATCAATACATGATTGAGTAATTTGTATTCTAAAGTTTACTTGGGTACACATTTTCTGTACAGTTTTAAAATAATCATACTTTTATGGAAAAAAAATATTCATATATCCAAGTAAATGTAAAAAAAAGCCCTGTGAATCCAAATAATGCTTAGGAAGTTGTACATTTCTGTGCATGTTCTGTAGGACTACTTAACTGCAAAAATTCTTGCTCTGACAATCATCTCATGTTTATATATGACTGAGTGATAACTAGAAGCAACAAAATAGTCTCAAGCCCACATCTAATACAAATGTAAATAACAAATACCTGTCTACACAGGCCATTTGTTGTATTAAGCTTTTCTCTGGGTGGCCTTTATAGACAGGTCAAACTGTATTTGATAATTCCCGGGGATATTATATGGATATTCAAGGCTCTACAGTCTGTCTGAATAGACTCCTCTAGTCTGCCAATATGGGTACATATACTGGTATATACTGGTGATCTACAAGTTGGAGATATGTGTGTAGGTCAGAAACAGCCTGTGGTGGGGTTAATATCTACATGAATGTGAGTGCTTGTTTGGAGATATGTGTGTAGGTTGGGCGTTTTGTATTGGTTGGGTATGTGAGGGTTTTAAGATCTGTGTGAGGTTAGGGGTCAATGGAGGGGTTGGACATCTGTGTGAGGTTAGGGGTCCGTGTAAGAGTTGGACATCTGTGTGAGGGTTGGGGACCTGTGTAGGGGTTGGATGTCAGTTTGAGGGTTGGGGACCTGTGTAGGGGTTGGACATCTATATGAGGGTTGGGGATCTGTGTAGGGGTTGGACATCTGTATGAGGGTTGGAGCGGATCTGTGTAGGGGTTGGATACCTGAGTGAGGGTTGGGGTCCTGTGTAGGGGTTGGATACCCGAGTGAGGGTTGGGGATCTGTGTAGGGGTTGGATACCTGAGTGAGGGTTGGGGACCTGTTTAGGAGTTGGATACCTGAGTGAGGGTTGGGGACCTGTGTAGGGGTTGGACATCTGTATGAGGGTTGGGGATCTGTGTAGCGGTTGGATACCTGAGTGAGGGTTTGGGATCTGTGTAGGAGTTAGACATCTGTATGAGGGTTGGGGATCTGTGTGAGGGTTGGGGATCTGTGTTGGGGTTGGATACCTGAGTGAGGGTTGGGGATCTGTGTAGAGGTTGGACATCTGTGTAGGTGTTGGATGTCAGTTTGAGGGTTGGGGATCTGTGTAGGGGTTAGACATCTGTATGAGGGTTGGGGATCTGTGTAGGGGTTAGACATCTGTATGAGGGTTGGGGATCTGTGTAGGGGTTAGACATCTGTATGAGGGTTGGGGATCTGTGTAGGGGTTAGACATCTGTATGAGGGTTGGGGATCTGTGTAGGGGTTAGACATCTGTATGAGGTTAGGGATCTGTGTAGGTGTTGGACATCTGTTTGAGGGTTGGGGACCTGTGTAGGAGTTAGACATCTGTATGAGTTTTGGGGATCTGTCTAGGGGTTAGACATCTGTACGAGGGTTGGGGATCTGTGTAGGAGTTAGACATCTGTATGAGGGTTGGGGATCTGTGTAGGGGTTAGACATCTGTATGAGGGTTGGGGATCTGTGTAGGGGTTAGACATCTGTATGAGGGTTGGGGATCTGTGTAGGGGTTAGACATCTGTATGAGGGTTGGGGATCTGTGTAGGGGTTAGACATCTGTTTGAGGGTTGGGGATCTGTGTAGGGGTTAGACATCTGTATGAGGGTTGGTTATCTGTGTAGGGGTTAGACATCTGTATGAGAGTTGGGGATCTGTGTAGGGGTTGGACATCTGTATGAGGGTTGGGGATCTGTGTAGGGGTTAGACATCTGTATGAGGGTTGGGGATCTGTGTAGGGGTTAGACATCTGTATGAGGGTTGGGGATCTGTGTAGGGGTTAGACATCTGTATGAGGGTTGGGGATCTGTGTAGGGGTTAGACATCTGTATGAGGGTTGGGGATCTGTGTAGGGGTTGGATACCTGAGTGAGGGTTGGGGATCTGTGTAGGGGTTGGACATCTGTATGAGGGTTGGGGATCTGTGTAGGGGTTGGATACCTGAGTGAGGGTTGGGGATCTGTGTAGGGGTTAGACATCTGTATGAAGGTTGGGGATCTGTGTAGGGGTTAGACATCTGTATGAGGGTTGGGGATCTGTGTAGGGGTTAGACATCTGTATGAGAGTTGGGGATCTGTGTAGGGGTTAGTCATCTGTATGAGGGTTGGGGATCTGTGTAGGGGTTAGACATCTGTATGAGGGTTGGGGATCTGTGTAGGGGTTAGACATCTGTATGAGGGTTGGGGATCTGTGTAGGGGTTAGACATCTGTATGAGGGTTGGGGATCTGTGTAGGGGTTAGACATCTGTATGAGGGTTGGGGATCTGTGTAGGGGTTGGATACCTGAGTGAGGGTTGGGGATCTGTGTAGGGGTTGGACATCTGTATGAGGGTTGGGGATCTGTGTAGGGGTTGGATACCTGAGTGAGGGTTGGGGATCTGTGTAGGGGTTGGACATCTGTTTGAGGGTTGGGGACCTGTGTAGGAGTTGGACATCTGTATGAGGGTTGGGGCGGATCTGTGTAGGGGTTGGATACCTGAGTGAGGGTTGGTTATCTGTGTTGAGGTGGAATACCTGATTGAGGGTTTAGGATCTGTGTTAAGTCTGTGAGTGTGTTACTTGCGATCTGTTTAGGGTTTGGGTCTTTGTGTTGTGTCTGTGGGGTTTGGGATTGATGAAATGTCTTTGGGGGGGTGGGGGTGGATGGGGGGATGTGGATGTATGACCAGATGGATGGCCATGTTAATACGAAATGAGACACTTTAGGATGTTATATCACAAACTAGTGTATGATGGTGGGAATCTCAATGTTCACCATTGAAACACATTCATTAGTTCTGTTGACTGGGTGAAAATAATCAAACAAATCTACATCTATTTTATCTTACATATTTCTCTGTATTTCCATTTATATTTCTAATTAAAAATTTCATCAACATTAAATAAATCATGAAAAGATAAGTTTTTTATATGTGAAGTGTTCTATTTGCAATTCATAAACTAGAAAAGTAAGTAATCAAATTGAGAGATTTTCTTTAACCTGTCATATATTTTCCTCTGTAAAACTAAGGACTAACATGGAGTGTGTGTATGATTGTGTGTGTGTTTGTTTACATAATGTTCTGAGGTACAAAGCATGATAATACAGTCACGAAGCGAGGTATGAAAAAATGGGGTACTTTCCCCCATTACCTTGCTTTGCCGACCCCGGATTTTGCGTACAAAATCGAATATCAATGTCACATGACATTTTTCTATGTATCCCACTTTAATGTTGTAGTGTTGCATACACTGTGTCAACTTCCTGTTGGTGACCTAGCACACGCTGCCCAGATAAATTTCACATACCTTGCTTAGCTGCTGTGGTGTTACCACGCTGTGTGTTAACAGAATGTTGCTAAAGTGAGGTAACTTTCAGGTACCTCACTAGACTATGATGTTACCACACTGTGTGTTAACAGAATTTTGCTAAAGTGAGGTAACTTTAGTGAGGTCACTTTCATGGACCTCACTAGACTGCTGTGGTGTTACCACACTGTGTGTTAACAGAATTTCGCTAAAGTGAGGTAACCTTAATGGACCTCACTAGACTGCTGTGGTGTTACCACACTGTGTTGAAAAAATTTTGTTTAAGTGAGGCCTTTTTTATGTATCTTGTTAGGTTGGTCTGTTGTTAACGTACCGTTTGTTGACAAAATTTTGTTAAAATATTATTCGTAATGAGTGGGGTTACAAATTTTATTTTGATTCTTTTAAATCCAATGCAAGGGGTGTTGCAATAATTTTTGATAATAATTTTGAATTTAATGTTAAGAAAGAGAAGAAGGATTTGTCCGGCAATTTTTAGCTATCGAGGTAGAACTTGAAGACATGAATATTACACTTATTACATTATATGGTCCAAATTTGTACGAACCAGATTTTAATAACCTACTTGCTGACACTATAGGCAGTTTTGGTAATGACAGAGTAATTATCTGTGGTGATTTTAACTTAGTAATCAATCCTGACATAGATTATGATAGCAGTTATAAGTCTATAAATAATCCAAAAGCTAGGGACAAAATTCTAGAAATTATTCATAATTATAACTTAGTTGACATTATAGACAGTATCATCCTGACTGTACTAGATATACATGGAGGAAGTCAAATCCCTTAAAACAGTCAAGACTAAGGGAAGGGAAGTTATTGTACAAGATTATACTCATGGTGGTTTTAAAATGCTTAATATTTATAACTTCATTGATGCTTTGAAATTGAGTTGGATTGAAAGATTATATTCATCTCCAGGCAAATGGAGAGTAATTCTGGAGAAATTAGTGAACGTAAATAGACTGCTACAAATTGGAGGTACCTATATAAAGATTTCTTAAAAAAATTGTAATAAAAGTTTTTGGAAAGATGTTTTGGGAGCTTGGCATAGATTAGATAACTCAGATAACATGAAACTACTACATGGTTGGAAGAAGTAGGGAAAATTAATGCTAATGTTACATTGACACATTTATTACCTACATGTATTGTCTTGTCAAAACATTAAGTAAACTTCAGTTTCTGTCTCCAGTCCTTTACAAATGCCCTTTTGTGCAGTATTTATATACAATAGCATTTTAAATTTTCATGTATCAAATATCTACCACCACCCACTATCATGTAGCTTCAGAACCATCAATTTTACTTATTACTCTTTATCTCCATTTCTATGTCGCTTTCTCTCTCTCTTTCTCTCTCTTTCTCTCTCTCAGGCTGTGTTTTTGTAGATGTGCATGTCTATATGTCTGTTATGAAGGTAAATGTGTATGGATGTGTGGATGGGCAGATATGTAAGGGATTGCATGTATGTGTGATAATGATGAAACAGATGATGATCTAGATGATGATGGGAATGATGGTGATGATGATGTTCATGATGATGATACGGATGATGTTACATGTAAGGAAGATATGGATGATGGTGATGGTGATGATGGTGATGGTGATGATGGTGATGGTGATGGTGATGTTTAAGGTGATGATGATGGTGATGGTGATGATGGTGATGATGGTGATGGTGGTGATGGTGATGGTGATGATGGTGATGATGGTGATGGCGATGGTGATGGTGATGATGGTGATGGTGATGATGGTGATGATGGTGATGGTGATGATGGTGATGGTGATGGTGATGATGGTGATGGCGATGGTGATGATGATGATGGTGATGGTGATGATGGTGATGGTGATGGTGATGGTGATGGTGATGATGGTGATGGTGATGTTTAAGGTGATGATGGTGATGGTGATGATGGTGATGATGGTGATGGCGATGGTGATGATGATGATGGTGATGGTGATGGTGATGATGGTGATGGTGATGATGATGATGGTGATGATGATGATGGTGATAGTGATGTTTAAGGTGATGATGATGATCATTATTATTGTCATCATGATAGGATTTGATGCAGGCGAGGATATGAATGATGCAGATGATGATGAAGGTCATGATGATGACATTACGGAGGATGATACATGTACGGACCATATGGATGATGATGATGATGATCCTGCATAAAGTGCCAGGGTCACCCAGAAATCGAACTGGATGTCAAAACTAATCTGTACCCTTCCAACAAGAAGCCATATACCAAATTTCATTTCTATAACCCAAAGCATAACCAAAGTAAGTCCAGAAAACAATATTCCCAGAGAATTTTCTAAGTTCAAATGGGCATAACTCTGCTAAGAAGGGTTACAGACAACCAGAAATCATACTTAATCGGTACCATGCCAACAAAAAGCCATATACCAAATTTCATTTCAAGAACTCAAAGGATAACCCAAAAAAGTCTGGAAAACAATATTCACAGAGAATTTTCTAAGTTCAAAGGGGCATTACTCTGCCAAGAAGGTTCACAGACAGCCGGAAATTGAACTTAAACTGTACCCTTCCAACAAAAAGCCATGTACTAAATTTTATTTTGATAACTCAAAGCATAATCGAAAAAAGTCTTGAAAACTTTCCAGCTCTGCCAACGACACAATAAAAATAACCAAGAGTAAAGGAATGACGGAGTTAAAGAAGTAGCACAGAGCTCCTTGTACAATTGATAGATAGAATGTTCTCTTCATTGGTAAAACTACAGAACGCAGCAGGATTTGTCCACCTGATCTTTATCATGTTTACATCACATGAGCTCTGTGTTGTTTATATATGTAAACACAAATAAAACTATAGATGTGATGATACATGTAATTAACACCTGTAACAGGTAAACAGTGTGACACTGTAAGATCCTAGTTTGTCGTTATAACTTGTCAGTACACGACAGAGCAGAATTGATGACTTCGAATTACTGATTGGTGGTATTTCCCCATACTAAAAATCCATATTTACTTCCTTCAGGTTTAAATGTATGTGCATATGTGTAATTGAGATTCTGATTTTTATAAGTATAATGTTTTGTATAACATAGTGATCTTTGATGACGCGGCATTGATGTCACACAGGCGGATATAGTTATATGGTTATGTTTTATCATATAACTGAGAACTTACTACGATTATTGACACAATCTGGATTACTTTATGTACTCTCTGTCCTCCAACTATCCCTAATGCGAAATAAGAATAACAACGTTTTGAATGTAATAGAAATAGAAAGCCTTTTTTCCTGGTGTCATAGTTATTTAAGAGGTGGTCTCATTCAATGTACCTGTACAGAAGTTATCAACAGCGACAAAATAATTCCTAGAGCAAAAGATTGAACTGTTTTGTTCTTCCTTTTTTGTGTGAGGTAACAATGCATTTAGTTGTCTTTTCACATCATACCTTTTTACTCTAAACCACGTTAGGTTGGCGTGTACCCTATTTGCTGATGTCTTTATCTTCTATATGAAATATATATGGTAGCCTTACCATCACTCTATTTCTCTTAGTCAATATCAAATTTCAACATACAAATTCTGAGATAGATCTTCATTAATAATAACACCAAGGTTGAAGATAGATAGAAAAAAAGAAAGACAAAGGACCATGGTTTAGAATATGAAAATATACATATATATATATATATATTGGTGGATAATAATACAGATGCAATTAAATAAAGTGAGCTAACATTTGAAAAGCTGGTTCCAATCTGTATATAGGTTGGATGTATCTATAAATACCCATAGTTTCCGTAAATGCAGATAAAGCATGCACTGTTATGTATAACATGTGCTGACCCATAAGCACTGAGCAAATAATAAAACAAGCACTACATAACAAAATGTAAAAACATCACACTGAAATAATAACAAGTATATACATCTATACATCACAAAATCGGAATAACAATTCATCATTTTCAGTCTTAAAATCATGAAATCTGAATTAATTGAAATCTATCAGAGTTAAAAACCTACAGTAACAAGTTCAAATTGTCACTAATTTACTGGGAAAATGTTTTATGTGACCACTAAAGCACATGAACACATGTAACAAGCATTTCCCAGAAGAGTTTCTTATTAATGACTGAAACAAGTTCAAATTGTCACAATTTTTGAAGAAAAGCAGATTTATGTTGCACTAATAGCTATTTAAAGTGTATATCCCGAACATCATGGGGTTGTAACAGAGGTTGTGATCACATCAACTACATGATATAATATTCATTATAGAGTTGTCAAAGATACAATTTTAAACACTTTCATACTACATACATTTTAAGATAATGGAAGAAATAAGCCAACAAAAGCATAGTTTGACTTCTGCTAAAATAGTAATGGCCTGCAAGATACCATGTTAAAAGATTTTATCATCCTTTATCACGGCGAGGGATTAGGATTGATTAGAAAACAGGACAAATGAGGTAACTGGGTAAGATAAATATAATGAAAATATGTGTAGACTTTCCAAAATACAGCACCAGCACATCTAGCATATATAAATGTACATATATACCATAGGTAATCGCAGAAGATACATTTGGCATTTTGTATGCAAGAAGCAAAAGCAAACATAACAAAAATGAAAATTATACTTAAGTCACAAATTATGAATTCTGTAAAACGTACCCTCATATAATACAGGTGTTAAAATTTTAAAAAATCCACAAAAAGTGATCCCAAGTTTGGATTTTTTGGGATACCTGAAGGAAGCACTATATACATCTCAAATGTTTATTACAACATCTTTAAATGGGAAAAACATGTAACATTTATATAAAATTCCAAATCCTGACACTTTAATGCTCCTTGCTCTATGTTTTCACAAACATTAGCAAAAGTTTCACTATAGGTAAAAAAAAGTTTCTGATGCAGAAACCATTTAGCACAAATGTATTGCAATAATGGAAATTTCTCATCAATAGTTTTTACATAGTGTAGCCTCACAGCTACTTCTCACACACTATGGCAGACTGGAAACCTTAAACATGTGCATGCTAGATATTGAAATCATATCGTATACCTAGAACTTAACATGCAGTTCAAGCATGTTGGCAGTAGACATCAGATGCCTTAAAAGTAACACAATGTCTAAGAACAATCAAAACTGTATGTAAATATGTTGAGCATTACACTATCTAAAACCCCTGACAGTTTATATATAAATCACTCATAAATTCTGTCTGAGTATTATCAATGGAGATCAACAAATTGTGTATATTTAAAATCATCAGTACAGAGCATTAAATACTTCTTTAAAACTGGAGGCAGAGGTAGACATTCAATGGAACAACCAATACTCCGGCCTAAACAGATTTTCTTTAGATGGGTCCGTAAAACTATACGACACATCGTCTTCAAGCTTGGAGCATCCTTCCACACAAGTGCTTTAATATCCACAATGTCTTGCAAGATTAATTTTAGATTTGACTTTGCATCAATGTCTCTAGAAGACAAGGGAAGATAATCATACAACAATGTCACAAGCAAGTCATTATCTCGACTGTTTAACAATCTACACCATAACTCTTTATTTTCAGAATGAGGTTGTTCTGTAATACATCCATGCTTTACCAAAACTTGACATATATTGAAGTAATGCTGCTCTGCTGCCAGCTCAAGAGGATCCTGAAAAGTGACTTTGCAGAGTAAGTTTTCGGTAGAGTATAAAAACTTGACATGCTTCACATTCATAAGAGCACCATGATTTAGGAGGAATTCAACAAGTTGTACATTTCCGTGGATGATGGCCATATGTAAGACAGTGTCACCTGCCCTACTGGTCGCATTGATGTTACAACCATAGTCGATCAATCGTTGATGAATTTCTATTTTGTTGGTGAAAAATCCTGGAGTTATACGTTCCTTCATTTCCAGAGCATTAGGATCAGCACCCCACTTCAATAATATCTACAATGAAAACGGAACATTATGTATTAATGAGTGTTTTTTGTATGTTAAATATTTTGTTTCAGGTCACACTCTGCTTTATCCAACATACCAATTTAATATAGAAAGTTACAAAAAACAGTTTATACAAACAAATCTACTGTCATACTGCTATTCTGTCTTATGTCTTTAATTAACTAGATAAATATTTTGAGTAATATGACAGTGAGATGGGTATATATTTAGAACCTGTAGTCTCTGCACCAAATTTTATAAATGATGAAAATATATATGTATTGAGGAGGGGGATAAGATTTAGCACCATGGTCAGTGCAATATCACTAATCAGATGTCACTAAGGACACTTGACCAATGGTCAATGAGGTAGGGGAAGAAAAGGCTCAGTGATATGAGAAGTTTTTGAAGGACAGACGGACTATGCTTTAAAATTTTTTCATCAACACCCCTATCCATCATTGGTGTTAACTTTATACAAGTATCATGGATTGGAAAAATAAAAAGAGGTGGAGGAGTCCAATGTCCTGTGAGTGGTACTAGATGGTAGATGTATCGGTAGAAGAATCCTAGGTGGATCCGAAGGATTCTAGCAGAGCTCCATAGACGATAGGTACTTAATAAAGGATGGAGCATCAACACCAAGGATTCTGTGATCAGTAGTTTTATCAGGTTGACATGTTTCAGCTAGCTAATTATCATGGATGTTAGTCATATGAAGTGTCACTTTAATATTTGATTGTGCTTATAAGTTAGATTTAGAAACAAGGTCACTTTATACTACATGTATACAGTGTTTTTGTAATATGGCTTGTTAAATCTGGTGATTTTTTTCAAAACAGGTGTCAAGTCTTTATTATTAATATTTTCCCCATTTTCTAATTCATTATGAACTTCATTGGGTTAATTGTCACGTCCAACGTAAGTTATGTATATTGATACAATTTAAATGGTTACAATAACCTGAATCTGCAGTCAAGTTATGATAAAGATCTACACCTACCTGTGACTTTCAGGTGAAATACATTATATTCTTAGCATACTTTATGACAATATAAATGTAGTCTTTAGTTAGTCATGTGTGACTACCAATCTGTATGTATTTTTCTTACATGCATGAATACTTACTATCTTCAGTATGTTGAATTGGTTACTTAAATGATTGTTGTTTATAGAGGGTAGTTGTATTAAGTGAACAAGGCCAGACACATCAGGGCTCTGGATCTGCCAGATTGGGGCCGATATTCGACCCCATTCCCAATGCAAAATAGTATCTTTTTTTCCCCAATTTAGACCCCAAGTTTTCCCAATTCTAAGGAAAACACCATTATTTTTCCCAATTCAAAGGGCCCTGGGCCCCAGTCCTAAAATGAGGTGTGAGAGCCCTGCACATGGTCTGTAAATCCAATTAACTTAATCTTACTCCCAAATCAGATATTAGGTTTTTAATTAGATATGGTAAAAAGCTGAAACATGTAAACCAAAAATTTGAAAAGTAATGATGTATGTATCAGGAAGATCTGGCATATGGTTGTCTTCACGGGGCCGATTTCAACATATTCCTGTAGACTAAACACCTTTAGCATTTGTCTACAGGTTTCAATACAGATACAGGGATATTAATTTCATTCAACCTGTATTCTTAATGCAATTACCACTAAATAATACTGATAAGTACCCTGGGTCCATACACAGATATGGCTGTCCTTGCCCTCCACAATTATAGCCATGTACCTAACATCAATTTAAATGGCTCTACTGCTGATAAATTAATGTTTATGTATCCTGTGAGATCATAAAGCTGCAGATTGTTTTTGCCTGACCCTCACCAATTACAACTTGGACCTGTAGGCTTACAATTGTCTTTAACTACAGGCTCCAATATAGATACAATTGCACATTAGCTTCAATTAGCAAAGTTTAATAATTAACTACCAGAAGCAGTCATTCTGTGTAGCCCCTGAGAATATTCTTCATAAAGTGAGATAAGATGAAAAAACTTGTGTAAATAAACAACTGTTATCTTGTACCTATATCTGTAAATAAACAACTGTTATCTTGTACCTGTTTGTGTAAATAAACAACTGTTATCTTGTACCTATTTGTGTAAATAAACAACTGTTATCTTGTACCTATATGTGTAAATAAACAATTGTTATCTTGTACCTGTTTGTGTAAATAAACAACTGTTATCTTGTACCTATTTGTGTAAATAAACAACTGTTATCTTGTACCTATATGTGTAAATAAACAACTGTTATCTTGTACCTATATGTGTAAACAAACAACTGTTACCTTGTACCTATATGTGTAAACAAACAACTGTTATCTTGTACCTATATGTGTAAACAAACAACTGTTACCTTGTACCTATTTGTGTAAATAAACAACTGTTACCTTGTACCTATTTGTGTAAACAAACAACTGTTACCTTGTACCTATTTGTGTAAATAAACAACTGTTATCTTGTACCTGTTTGTGTAAATAAACAACTGTTATCTTGTACCTGTTTGTGTAAATAAACAACTGTTATCTTGTACCTGTTTGTGTAAATAAACAACTGTTACCTTGTACCTGTTTGTGTAAATAAACAACTGTTACCTTGTACCTGTTTGTGTAAATAAACAACTGTTATCTTGTACCTGTTTGTGTAAATAAACAACTGTTATCTTGTACCTATTTGTGTAAATAAACAACTGTTACCTTGTACCTGTTTGTGTAAATAAACAACTGTTACCTTGTACCTATTTGTGTAAATAAACAACTGTTACCTTGTACCTATTTGTGTAAATAAACAACTGTTATCTTGTACCTGTTTGTGTAAATAAACAACTGTTATCTTGTACCTATTTGTGTAAATAAACAACTGTTATCTTGTACCTATTTGTTTAAATAAACAACTGTTACCTTGCACCTATTTGTGTAAACAAACAACTGTTATCTTGTACCTGTTTGTGTAAATAACAACTGTTATCTTGTACCTGTTTGTGTAAATAACAACTGTTATCTTGTACCTGTTTGTGTAAATAAACAACTGTTATCTTGTACCTATTTGTGTAAATAAACAACTGTTACCTTGTACCTATTTGTGTAAATAAACAACTGTTACCTTGCACCTATTTGTGTAAACAAACAACTGTTATCTTGTACCTGTTTGTGTAAATAACAACTGTTACCTTGTACCTGTTTGATTTCTTTCATATAAACTGTGAAAGTACATTACACTATATGTCCATCTCAATTCTATATCTATTATTCTTAGGTATTTCAAGTGTCCATAGTGTAACATTATGATGAAAAACAAGGTCCATATGTAACAGGGAACAAAATAAAGTATCATAGATTGCCCCCTTTCCCACTCTTTCATGCATAAAACTTTTCATGGAGATGTACACAAAAAAAATAATAATTCAAATGTTTAAATATTTTGTGTAAGTGAATGATTCAATTAATTGATCAATTAATGAAATAGCGAACGAAATGAGGAAGTGATTGATTACAAGAGATGGCATATCAGTTAAAGAATATTATGAACTGAGTGTTATGTATGCATGGTGTGTAGTGTGATAGCTCCCCTGCATGGGGACAGGAATGTACAGGTGTTGATCCCAGGGCTCGACCCCTGGCAATCTCCCAACTAGATCTTAGAAATCAAAATATTGAGAAAAAAAAAAAAAAAACCAAGATACCAGTGCATTTTGGTAACTGACCTTTAAAATTAACAACTTGTGAAAGCTTCTGGAATAGGTTAAATTTGGACCAGAGAGAAAGTCTGCTTGATGAAGAGCTGAATGGAAAAATTTAACATGGCACAATTTCTTGACAAAGCAGATAATGGACATGAAATCTAGGAGTCATAAAAAGATTTCAGACATCATACACATATATAATTTGTAAAGGTTACCTTTACAATTTCCAGGTTTTCTTTGGAGCAGGCATCATGTAGCAGGGAATATCCAGACTCTGGAATGAAACTGTTGATGTTACATCCGGATTCCAGCAGGAAAGTCACCATAGCAACATGGTTGTTGGAGACAGCATAACCTATGGCTGACTTTCTGTTGAAAAAAACAAAATCTACAACATGATATTTATACAATTATAACAACCAAACATATGTTAATATTGTGGGAAAAAAATACAACTTTGACCTAGATTAGGAAATGTGATGTAGTTTTGTGTTAATACTTTAATCTTTAACACTCCCCAAAATGTTAACTAATGGTCGACTAGAACACTGCCAGGTCAGCAAAGGCCCTGCTATGTGGCTTATACAATAAAAAGTAATATCCCAATCAAACACTTTTGGTAAGATTGCATTGTATGAAGTTTGATTTAGATTGGGCAAAGCAAACTCAAATTATCACATAGAAACTGAATTAAACTTACAGTTACAGTGACCTTTGACTTTTGGATCTCAAACAAGCACTTTTGTTAAGCAGCATTGCCTCAAGTTTGAGTTAGATTGACTACAGCAAACTCGAGCTATTCCACAAAATGGATTTTCTATTATTGCAACAGTAATTTCAACCTTTGACTTCAGGGTCTGAAAAGTTCTCCCTGGCAAGCACTTTCAGAAAGAAAGCATTGTGTGATGGTTAAGTTTGATTGGTCCAAGGAAACCCAAGTTTTATCACAGAAACCATTTTTTCACTAAGAGTAATAATGATCTGAACCACTGACCCTGGGACCTGAAAAGCAATCCAAAGCAAGCAATTTTTGTAAGGAAACAATGTATGAGGCTTGATTTAGATTGGCCAAAACAAACTTGAGTTATCCCAGGAAAATTGATTTTTTATTTATAATAACAGTGATCATGACCTTTAACAATGAAAACGGAAAATTCTGTAAGACATTGAGTGTCCCAATTCAAATATGCATTACAGTATCATTGTTTGATAAACTTGCAGAAGTTGTCATATGTAGCATTTGACCCTTTAACCTTAACTTTTTTAGGGTGGTCGGATGGCGCAGTGGTAACGCATTCGCCTTTCATCTAGTTCAATTCCCGGAACGGACGTGAAAAGGTAAGGGGTCACCTGCCCGACCACGTGGGTTTTCCCCGGGTACTCTGGTTTCCTCCCACAATAAGACCTCTCGCGCGCTTACATCCAGGCCAACAAGAGTGATTAGTATAAGTTAACATAACTTGTTTCGCAATTGTTGTAAAATAAATAAATTTTATATTAACCTTAACTGATGACCCCCCTCCTCCCATGGACAGATAGAGTTTTGATTCTATAGACTTAACCAGCCTTTTGATTACCATATGTGTCTGGTAACATAGTATAATGTGACATATGTACTAATGGTCATCACTTTGTAAACATAAAAATGTTGAGATTGATAGAGAAACACAATATTGTTAGATTTGTGATTGTCAGTAAAAATATTGATGTGCTAGTATAATTTTATAACAAGTATCAAGAGGCAGTATTACAAAAAAAAAAAATCACACTTTTACACCAATAGCAAGAATTATTAGATATTCAAGCAAATTTTACATCTCTAGCTTAAAACAAAATATGATATACTTACCCATAATCATCCACTTTGTCTTTCTGGCAGTCATGACTCAGTAGCAGCTTGACAATGTCGACAGAGTTCTGAATGACAGCCTGACTGATTGGAGACAGTCTAGGGTAAAATGGAGGAATTCTGGCTTGTTGGTCTACATCACATCCGCTACTGATTAACAGTTTGCACATGTCAAGATTTTTCTGTAATATACAAAAGGGAAAGGAGATCCCAAAGGGAACTTCCCACCTACCATTGTTTGATCTTCATTTGTACTTTCCTCACTTCTTTTTTTTTCTTTTTTTATAGAAGTCTGAATGTGTATAAGAAGAAAAAGATTCATATTTACATATCGTTCTTATTTTTTCCTGAACAAGACATTCTCTGTTACTTTCAAAGCAACCATTTTAAAAATAAGTTATCATACTTCATTATGAGGTAAGGGTATGATACATGAATATCAAGAGAAAAGTTGTGTGAAAATGATAATGTGAAAAGTTTGATTTAAGGAGCTTTAAACTGCACAGCAACCATAAAATTGAAACATTCCAAAATAACTTGATTCCTTTGTATGTCTATCTTCTAGTATTAAACTTATTTTCAAAGATTTTCTGTTTTGATAGCGAAATATTTTACGATACTTTTTACAATAAAAAAACAGGATCTCAGTGCTTTATTTTTTTAATTTGAGCAAAATAGCTAGTTTTACTAAGAGCAAGAGATTTGCTAAAATATTTGTTAACAGCTAAAAATCCTTGAAAGTGTTCCACCAAGTTAGAATTAACAAACTTGAAATCAGTGATTTGTGATGATAATTGTTCCAAAATTTGATGATTAAATGGTAATACTCAAGAGAAGTACCTTCACAATAAAAAAAAATACTGAAATGGTTGACGCTACTGTATGAATCATGCCCTCAATTATGCTGTTAAAAACACCCCACAAGTAAATAAAAATCACCAATTTATAAGTACAACTATCGATAACAAAGTGTATAAGAGCATAAAAGTCTAAGATATTATGTTGGAATTCTATTTAAATATGATTACTTCTGATCAAATGTCAAAAGAATACATTCTTAACCAAAAGCAATGATAATCTCCTACTATCAAGGTGGTCGCCTGTTGGCCATTTTGCTTTTTCAGGTCCGTTCCAAAATCAAAATAGTGTAATTTAGAACCAAGTGCAATTGACGTACGAGTTTTAGAAAGGTTCATCGAGTCCTTTTCCGGTGATAAAATATATCAGTCAAATCCACCTGTCAGCCATATTAATTCTCTGATCCGTCCCAAAATTGCTGTCAAAAATGCTCAACATAGGACCAAGAGAGTAAAAATTTGAGGAATTGCTTAACCTAACAACAGACGTTCTGACTGACAAACATAATTGTACATGATGTTGGTCCATACATTACTCGACATCTGTTTGAAAATCACTTTTATTGGTGGTAATCAAGTATTCATCAACGAAAAATATACTAACCTTGATAACAGCTGAACACAATGCAGTTTCATGTTTATCATTTGCTCCATTAACAACACTTCGAATGTCTGCTTTATTTTGTTTTATAACATCTAAGTAGTTTTCCACACGTTCCAATTTGTTGGATTTGACAGCTTCAATTAAAGAAATAACATCATTGTCGACGTTGACAACACTGTCTGGTCTACTCGAAAAATCAATTACGGGATACAACTTTGGTCGGATTTCACAGTCGCCAACTTTGTAGAGAAGCGGCATCTTTAATTTAGTACTACTGTATAGGCTTCTGGGTGTTGATGTCTATCAACAGCCATCGCTTGTCTATTGTCTGTTGCATCATTCGAACTCTCCCAAAATGAAAGTTGGAAAACAACCTTCAGGAGCATATATAGTTCGCACCTGATGACCACGGTTTCGCATTTATAAATAAATCACAAAATAGGATGAAGAAAAAGATAGTAAGAATTAAAGAATTAATCGAAATGTTAACAAATGGAAAGTGTCCCGGCAACATTTTTTCTATTATAATTAACAGTATTCTAGCTTCTCCCCAGCTGATCATCCAAGATGGCTGCGCCCTGATGCAACACGTTGGGCGTTAAATGCAATCAATATTTAAGCAATTGTTGAGGATATCTGCTCTTGATATCAATTGTTTTCGTAGCAAGATGAGCACATTCGTATCTGTAATAAATCCAGTTACAGGGAAAACTGACTGGTGTCTTCAAAACGACAATTATGACTTCCATCAAGAAATTGCAAGGTAAACACGGATTGAGGTGATAGTAAACAGTCAGTTTCAGCAGCAATTATTAATTCATGAACGTGTTAATGCTACCTTTATATATATATATATATTTAATTTGAAATGGATTGCTCTAGAAATCTGTTTATTTTGAATTACTTGGGTCAGGATGCGCGTGCCTTGAAAGTTTACAAAGGGAAAAAAAGACGAAATATGAGAAGATTCTGTATGAAATATATTTCATCTTTCAAGGGGATTTATTTTCAGACATTTAATAATTGAATTTGATTAGTTCAGTGTCATTTTTAATTAGTACGTAAACTTAATCAGATACATACACATTATACATTTGACTTATTGCCTGTCACCAAGGTCTATTAAGATGGCTACAAAAATATACATAGTCTGCTGACTCCCCTGAGACATCACATGTACTTTCTTTGAATCTCTTAGCTATAAGTGCAAGATAGTATTAGATATAGCAGCACCTATATTCATATGAACACTGTTTTACATGACACACTTTGATGAACCTTGCAAGCAAATGTGCGTTTTACAATATTACGATACACAATGTACATCTTCATGTATGTTACATATACATGTATATCAAATGATTGTATTACCTGCCATTTTCTACTTTTCAGATCTGCATATGCTGACATGCTGCATGATACAGAAAGGGTATGTCCATAAGGCAAATCATGACAGAGAACACTTGTGAATTGTGAAAAGAAAATAACAAAATGTAATGTTTCAGACTGAAATGTCTACATGTTATTGGGAAATCAGAAACTCAGTTATCAAAGTAGGAAATATTCATTAAATATTCCTTATTATCAGTCCATTCGTAAGATATTGCTATGATTACCCATCAATCCTGTGTTGAATTTATTGTTGATATGCTATAAACAAAACACAACATATATGAACAGGGCCCCGAAAAATAAAATTTCACTGTATACCAGAGAAATATTAAATATATGAAGATTCCATGTATTGATTTTAATTTGGTGTCAGAGCTTGAATCATTGTTATGTTCTCAACAAAGTTAATGCTTGTCTGCATTTATCAGAACCAAAAGTACTACACTGCATTGCGTCATGCAGTTGTGATCTTGCGAACACGAGGGGAGAGGGTTCATGTCCTAGATATAGGTACAGGAACAGGACTTCTGTCGATGATGGCTGCCTCTCTAGGAGCTGACCAGGTGACTGCATGTGAGGTAAGTATGTCAGGGACTCAATGGAGCCCACACTAATTTTATTTCAGACTGCAAGAAGACATGACACCAGCTGAGATATTGAAGTTTCTTTCCTAAAAAAAACGTTGCATAGCTTTCGAGTGCACCTTTCTTAACTATTTTGCTACACATTAAATACTTTCTATTGAGATGATTTGAGATTGTAAGTCTCTTTATCGTTCCCTTGATAGATTGCAAATTAAAACACATTTTTATTCCAATTCATCCTTTAGAATTATGAAGATTGTGAATTCCACTAAATCACTTTAACAATTGTGATATTGAAGTTCCATCATTTTAAAGAAATTCAGAATTTAGCTTTAATTCTACTTTAATGCACATCACAGCAAGCCTCAAAATAAGATAGAATTTAACAGTCTTTCATAACATATGTTTCTATTGTACAGGCCTTCTCTCCTATGGCTGACTGTGCCAGGAAGGTGATCCAACAAAACGGCTTTGCTGACAAGATAAAGTTGATACCAAAACGCTCCACAGAAATTGTGGTTGGGAAAGGTCAGTATCACATATCACAGTTAAAGGAGTCAGTTAACCTAGTTTCATAATCTGTTTGTGGTCCTAACGTTAATAAGGCTAATTTTCTGTCAACAGACATAATTTGTATTTACTGAGGGAGCAACAAATGTTCTTTTTTGCAAGTTTACAAGCAAGGAGTTTGATAAAGTTCATTGCAATCCAGTAATAGAAATATACTCAGATAAAAGTCATTGGTGTCTATTTTGTTTGGATATTCAAAAGAAAATATTCTGAAGAGAAAAATGTCATAAGTTATGTGGTTATTTGCCAACTAACATGAGAACTGTTATAAAATTTGGGGATGGAAATGACCTTTACCAGTACTCAAGATTCCAGAGTGTACTATCATTAGATTTGTTACCCTACCAACTCAAAAATGCCTGAATGCTAAGATATCACTTATTTCAACTCAAAATTACACCTTTAAAGGAGGAGTTTATTTCTGAACACCTGCCGAGAAATGGATAACACTGTCAGAGTAACAAATTACTGATGTTTCTACCTACCCCAGCTTGTAAAAGTTTCACAACAAGAACAAGTGTGGATGCTAAGGAAATTTCACTTCCTGTAAAGTTAATTTTTAGTGCGTAGACACATTCAAGACTGTTCAAGTATTATTCTCCAACACAATGCTAAAATATTATTCTGAAAAATATGAAGCCTCAAATTGTCACTTCAGCATGACTATTTTAACTTTAGTGACAATTTATTTTTTTGATTTCAATAAAGTCTTTATAATGGTGTAATTTAATGAACAAAAATATCACCCATGGCCACACAGAGAAACTGTGTACTGCTACTTGTATTAGGCCATTTTGGTGGCATGGAATACTACAAAATTTGTGAAAAGAAATGATTTTTACTCATATTTAAGGTCACAGAGAAAGATTTAATAGCTCACCTGGCCCAAAGAGCCAAATGAGCTTATGCCGTGACACAGCATCCATCAGTACATCCAGCCAGCATCAACTTTTCCTTTAAGCAACTTCTTCTCAATAACAAATGAACCAAATGTTTTGATACTTTGGTGATATTTTTTACGATGAAGCTTGTCAAAGTTAACAAAGAGAAATGACTATGACCTGTATTCAAGGTCAAATGAGTCAGATTTGTTAAAACATTTGAATTATTTCTTCCCTTTAATTAAATGGTCTAGAGGCATGATATATTGCTGGTATGTTCCAATTACGAAGCCCGACAAAGATCTTAGGAGTTGAAAAAATAAAAAGCCTAGGATTGCAATTGTTGGTCATTAGAGGGCTGAACCAAGTGTTACAAATTTTCTCCTTAACAAAACCGAAGAAACAATTTTCTTTCAAGGATTTGTTGAGACACTCAATTCCTTAGATGTCTTGGGATACATTCAGTGATGTGATATATACCTATGTATATAGCCTTTATTGGTAAATAGAAGAGATTGTCAGCATCAGGTGTATTCTACAACAGTTAGACATACTTTATGATAAAGACATGATATTTTAAAACTGAAAACACAGTTGCTAAATTCCAAATATGGGATTTATTTAAAGTGGAACAAAGCTTTGGTTAGAATCAAAATACTGGAACAAACAAATTTTATTGATATATCCGGTACCTACTTTTTATTCACAGATGGAGACATGGATTCCCGTGCAAACATCTTGATCACGGAGGTGTTTGATACAGAACTTATTGGAGAGGGGGGTATTGGTACATTCACACATGCCCATAGAGAGCTTCTACAGGTAGGACTAACAGATATAGTGATTAATCCTAAATACCAGCAACTTACAGAGGAAAACTGAGAGACAGAATGAGATAATTACTAAATACATACCACTGTGTAAATAATTCCTGCTTTATGTATATGCCTGACAGAGAAAGATGATACATGGGGAGATAACTCTTATAGTAGACAATCAGATGGATGAGAATACCTTTTTGAGCTGATCGAAATACGACAAGACATGTAGGTAGGATGTAACTATTTACATCATTCAGTGTTACATTTACATTACTGAATGTCACACAGTTACTGATACACATAACTCAATGTCACACAGTTTCATCACTGATTTCTCTTGGTGCTCTCTACAGTTATTTTTCACTCATTATTATCATTAGTTCAATCATACTTCATGGCGTGCCTCATTTGCCATATGTAAAAAGCTTCCAGGCTATTCTAGGTCCAGATCTGCTAAATGCAGGACTATCCATCCAGTAGTTAATAATCTGTATTATTTTGCCTCACAGAATGACTGTATTGTGGTGCCATCAGTTGCTAACATGTATGTTCAGCCTGTCAAATCTAAGCTGGTCCGACGATGGAGAGACATTCAGCCAATCAGAATGCATGGATGTGATGACATCAATCCCCCAGATAACCTGATCAGTTGTGGTGGAGCTCCATCCTTACATGATCTTCAGTTAGACCAAATCCCGTTAGACCAGTTTGAGATTATCTCTGATCCAATAAAAGTATTCAGGTCTGTTGGGTCCAAGTTTATTTGAATTTTAAATTTCAGTCTGTGGTGTATTGTTCACATGTTGTCTGCAGTTTTTTTGCTTTTGCACTAATTGGTTATGTTAACATTGAAAAGAACTAACAAAGGAAAGCTTGTTGTTTAGTTCAAACAAGACATAAATGAATTTCTAGGATTAGAGTATTAAATACTGGTATGGTTCTGTCGAGTACTCCAAGACACACCAGTAGAATATTGAATGATGTATTTCAGTAGTTCCACAGTAAAAGATCCTGCTTTGATCCAAAGTGTCTATTTCAGTCAGATAGGTGTTTGTACTTTTATGCACACAAGAAATTGCAGTTAGTCTAGAGCTCTTATTGTTGATAATTTTCTGAAGACCTGTAATACGATAGCAGAGTTATTTATACTTTGAATTAATGCCTTTAATATGTTTTGGTGCTACAGGTTTGATTTCAGTGGCAAGACACCTTTACCGTTTCATAATCAGTCTCAAAATGTGGTCAAGAGTCTGACCTCTGGACAAGTGGATGGTGTGTTTATGTGGTGGGACCTCGAAATGGACACTAAAGAGGAGATAATCCTTAGCTGTGCACCAAGCTGGGCACATCCACACATTGAAGAGTTACAGGTGAGTTTTTAGGACTTTGATACATTTATCAAAAATTTTTGGCAGGACATATTATTGTATCTCCTTCTACAATTGTTACCTAGTTGAATTAAATTTTTGTTGGCTTAAACATGAAGTTGTGCTTTCATGAACCATAGTTTGATTTGACAGAATTTTGAAGAGTTGCTACCCTTTGTGTTTTTCATCATGTTAATCTTGTTCAAAGATCATCTCTCGCAGTTTTTAAATGATTTCTTTCAAACTTAATAGGCTTAAATCATCAAGACATGGAGTGATGCTCTCTTTCACAGAAGTTTGATTCAACAATTTTTAAGGAGTTGTAGCCCTTTGTTTTTTATCGGCATTTTCATTTTTTTGTATGGAGATCTCCATCCTCAGTTTTTTCGCCAATTTCATGGAAACTTGGTAGATTTTTTAATAGTTGGATAATTGACTTTGACTTACTGAACTGTAACCAGATAACTGGACTTTGATGTTGAACGCTGCTGTAGGATGTAAAAAAATAATCTTACAATATACAACACACTTAGACAGACATAGCTAGTAATCAGTTTTATTCAGGTTTTCATTGTACCAGAAAATATGTCGACAAGTGTAACAAACGTACTGGTGAACTATCTATTCTTTCTGGAGTTCTCATGCACATGCATCCTACTTGTGTATCTATGATTTCTGGTAAAAGTCTTGCTCACTTATATTCTTTAACAGAAAGAGTAACCAAGGTGTAAAATTAGGGATTCTGTAATAGCCTAGATTTTGATCAAGGCAGACTTGGTCAGATCATAATATTATTAACATTTTTGACATGATAATTTTCTTAACTGTAGTAATGTTCATGAAAAACGAATGACACTAGTAGGGAATTATACATTAGAGTACAATAGTACTCAGGTATGCATCAAGATGATTGGATACAGATATATGTACGAGGAGGGGGCTTTAGTTATGCAGGACACTGACAGTCACTATCAAATAGTTGAAATGCTGACCATATAACACCATTGGGAGGTGCCAAACAAAATGTGAATTGGATATCAAGTTCTGGTACAACTTAATAACCTTTACATAAAATGGTGCTTACTGACATTGTGATTTTACCATTTAGAAATATTATTTTGTCAAGATATCTTCTCCCTCAGTTTTCAACCAGTTTCTTCCAAATCTATTTGGATTGGTTAAGCTTGAAAACCACAATATCAGATTGTATTCTTGTGAATAAAATTTTCATTTAACAGACTTTCTATGTAAATTCAAACTTTTAAATTCATGTAGATCATCGAGGCCAACAGTAAAGGTTAAAGGTCACATTTGACCACTCCAAATCCAAAAGTACATTTTTTACAAGCTATCATTCATGAATGCTTTGTTTCTTTTTATTTGTTAGTTTGTTTATTTTTTTCTTTCTTTTTTTTTTTTTTTTTTTGTAAATACAAGTTTTGGCAATTGAATAAAAAAACCCAACAAAAACAAAAACCAAATTGACAAGGTTTGTACGTTTTATCTTTAGTGGAGAGATCACTGGATGCAGGCAATATATTATCCTAGTACTCCGTTGGAGGTCAAGAAAGAAGAAGAGGTCAAGGTCATTAGTTACCATGATGAGTACAGTCTCTGGTTTGAAGTTGCCAAAGAATCCAGGTATGCAACTATGAAATGATAATGATGAAAAAAGTCACAAACATCTCCCATATTATCCATGCACCATGCATCCATTTAGCTACAAATCATTCCTATTTCACAACGTAATTGGATGTAGCATAACTTTTGTAGGCAGTTTATTTTCTGCCTGACGTTTCTTTCTTGAAAAGATGTTGTAGTAAAAGTTATTTGGTAAAGTAGATACCAAAGAGACATTGATGTACAGATTTAGTGATTGATTCAGGTATTTGTATTGATCACACACGAATCAACTTTATTAGCTTACCATCATCAGATAGTGGGCTATTCAAATCGCCCTATGTCTGTGGTCCATCGTCTGTCCATAAACCATTTTTGTTATCGTTATTTCTTGAGAGGTGCTGGATGGATCTTTCTCAAATTTTATATGTAGGTTTCCCTTGGTCTCTGTATGTGTTCATCTAATTTTGGAACTGAACTAAAGAAGCAAAATGGCCAAAAGGTGGCCAACTTGGATTTTTACAATGAAGCATTTTATTGCATATGTAGTTCCCATTGGTCCCTGGTTGTGTCCCTTTGATTTTGAGACCGCAAAGGATTGTTAAAATTTCTTATCATTAAGAACGAAAAAACAGAAAAGATAAGAAGAGAAAAGATCAACTTTTAAAGAACAAATAAGGATCAAACAATAGTGGACACCAGGATCCCTCTGGGATCTTTTGTTAAATCATGGGTTGATAGTAACAATGAAATGAGGACATAACAGATTCATATGATCATGATGGCAATACAAGGGGCTTATTTATCAATAAGCTTTCCTGAAACAATCTGTGATTGCTCAGGTAAGTGGTTTGAATGACATACACAATGACATTTTGTTGTTACAGTGAAAAAGAAGATTTCCACAAGGAGGGAGGACCTATATGCAGCTTTGGGGCTAACATTTGTTTCAGCAGGGGCAGAATCGGAATGATGAATGATCCAGTGAGGAGAAAAATTTACAAAGAGATCTTAAAAAAGGTAGGTGTTTAAATTTAAATATGAAACAACTGCATTGGCATTTCTTGTACCTTTTTTCTCTAAAGGTGAAACTACAGGTACTACTGCGGTGGCATACCTCGTATCCTTTTATCTCTAAAGGTAAAACTACAGGTACTACTGCAGTGGCATACCTTGTATCCTTTTATCTCTAAAGGTAAAACTACAGGTACTACTGCGGTGGCATACCTTGTATCCTTTTATCTCTAAAGGTAAAACTACAGGTACTACTGCAGTGGCATACCTTGTATCCTTTTATCTCTAAAGGTAAAACTACAGGTACTACTGCGGTGGCATACCTTGTATCCTTTTATCTCTAAAGGTAAAACTACAGGTACTACTGCAGTGGCATACCTTGTATCCTTTTATCTCTAAAGGTAAAACTACAGGTACTACTGCGGTGGCATACCTTGTATCCTTTTATCTCTAAAGGTAAAACTACAGGTACTACTGCGGTGGCATACCTTGTATCCTTTTATCTCTAAAGGTAAAACTACAGGTACTACTGCGGTGGCATACCTTGTATCCTTTTATCTCTAAAGGTAAAACTACAGGTACTACTGCAATGGCATACCTTGTATCCTTTTATCTCTAAAGGTAAAACTACAGGTACTACTGTGGCTTTTTATATTATATTTAAATCACTACCAAATGATTAAATACTAAGTATACTTTTTGTATACACATTTACTGTTAGCTAATTTATTTTGGTAGACAGATAATTTTACATGGACATCACAATCCACAGTGTTTATCCTGCTGGAAGGCAGAGAGACCTTATGTCTTACAAGCTAATAGCATTTCTACTGAAACTACAAAACAGGGAAAGTGATAGCTTGAATGACCAGTCACTGATATATAGCTAGATAGATCAGTACATTGGGAATGATGGCTGGGATGACCAGTCACTGATATATAGCTAGATAGATCAGTATATGGGGAGTGATGGCTGGGATGACAAGTCACTGATATATAGCTAGATAGATCAGTACATTGGGAATGATGGCTGGGATGACCAGTCACTGATATATAGCTAGATAGATCAGTACATTGGGAATGATGGCATGACAAGTCACTGATATATAGCTAGATAGATCAGTACATTGGGAATGATGGCTGGGATGACAAGTCACTGATATATAGCTAGATAGATCAGTACATTGGGAGTGATGGCTGGGATGACCAGTCACTGATATAAAGCTAGATAGATCAGTACATTGGGAGTGATGGCTGGGATGACCAGTCACTGACATATAGCTAGATAGATCAGTATATGGGGAGTGATGGCTGGGATGACCAGTCACTGATATATAGCTAGATAGATCAGTACATTGGGAATGAGCTAGATAGATCAGTATATGGGATGACCAGTCACTGATATATAGCTAGATAGATCAGTACATTGGGAATGATGGCTGGGATGACAGTCACTGATATATAGCTAGATAGATCAGTACATTCGGAATGATGGCTGGGATGACCAGTCACTGACATATAGCTAGATAGATCAGTACATTGGGAATGATGGCTGGGATGACCAGTCACTGACATATAGCTAGATAGATCAGTACATTGGGAATGATGGCTGGGATGACCAGTCACTGATATATAGCTAGATAGATCAGTACATTGGGAATGATGGCTGGGATGACCAGTCACTGATATATAGCTAGATAGATCAGTACATTGGGAATGATGACTGGGATGACCAGTCACTGATATATAGCTAGATAGATCAGTATATGGGGAGTGATGGCTGGGATGACCAGTCACTGATATACAGCTAGATAGATCAGTACATTGGGAATGATGGCTGGGATGACCAGTCACTGATATATAGCTAGATAGATCAGTACATTGGGAATGATGGCTGGGATGACCAGTCACTGATATACAGCTAGATAGATCAGTATATGGGGAGTGATGACTGGGATGACCAGTCACTGACATATAGCTAGATAGATCAGTACATTGGGAATGATGGCTGGGATGACAAGTCACTGATATATAGCTAGATAGATCAGTACATTGGGAGTGATGGCTGGGATGACCAGTCACTGATATATAGCTAGATAGATCAGTATATGGGGAGTGATGGCTGGGATGACAAGTCACTGATATATAGCTAGATAGATCAGTACATTGGGAATGATGGCTGGGATGACCAGTCACTGATATATATAGCTAGATAGATCAGTACAATGGGAATGATGGCTGGGATGACCAGTCATTGATATATAGCTAGATAGATCAGTACATTGGGAATGATGGCTGAGATGACCAGTCACTGACATATAGCTAGATAGATCAGTACATTGGGAATGATGGCTGGGATGACCAGTCACTGACATACAGCTAGATAGATCAGTATATGGGAGTGATGACTGGGATGACCAGTCACTGACATATAGCTAGATAGATCAGTACATTGGGAATGATGGCTGGGATGACCAGTCACTGATATACAGCTAGATAGATCAGTACATTGGAAGTGATGACTAGGATGACCAGTCACTGATATATAGCTAGATAGATCAGTATATGGGGAGTGATGACTGGGATGACCAGTCACTGACATATAGCTAGATAGATCAGTATATGGGGAGTGATGGCTGGGATGACCAGTCACTGATATACAGCTAGATAGATCAGTACATTGGGAATGATGGCTGGGATGACCAGTCACTGACATATAGCTAGATAGATCAGTATATGGGGAGTGATGGCTGGGATGACCAGTCACTGATATACAGCTAGATAGATCAGTACATTGGGAATGATGGCTGAGATGACCAGTCACTGACATATAGCTAGATAGATCAGTACATTGGGAATGATGGCTGGGATGACCAGTCACTGATATACAGCTAGATAGATCAGTATATGGGGAGTGATGACTGGGATGACCAGTCACTGACATATAGCTAGATAGATCAGTACATTGGGAATGATGGCTGGGATGACCAGTCACTGACATATAGCTAGATAGATCAGTATATGGGGAGTGATGGCTGGGATGACCAGTCACTGACATATAGCTAGATAGATCAGTACATTGGGAATGATGGCTGGGATGACCAGTCACTGATATACAGCTAGATAGATCAGTATATGGGGAGTGATGACTGGGATGACCAGTCACTGACATATAGCTAGATAGATCAGTACATTGGGAATGATGGCTGGGATGACCAGCCACTGAGTCAGTGACTGGTCATCCCATCCATCACTCCCCATATACTGATCTATCTAGCTATATGTCACTACCAGTCACTGACATATAGCTAGATAGATCAGTATATGGGGGAGTGATGGTGATAGATCAGTACATTGGGAATGATGGCTGGGATGACCAGTCACTGACATATAGCTAGATAGATCAGTACATTGGGAATGATGGCTGGGATGACCAGTCACTGACATATAGCTAGATAGATCAGTACATTGGGAATGATGGCTGGGATGACCAGTCACTGACATACAGCTAGATAGATCAGTACATTGGGAATGATGGCTGGGATGACCAGTCACTGATATACAGCTAGATAGATCAGTACATTGGGAATGATGGCTGGGATGACCAGTCACTGATATATAGCTAGATAGATCAGTACATTGGGAATGATGGCTGGGATGACCAGTCACTGATATATAGCTAGATAGATCAGTACATTGGGAATGATGGCTGGGATGACCAGTCACTGATATATAGCTAGATAGATCAGTACATTGGGAATGATGGCTGGGATGACCAGTCACTGATATATAGCTAGATAGATCAGTACATTGGGAGTGATGGCTGGGATGACCAGTCACTGACATATAGCTAGATAGATCAGTATATGGGGAGTGATGGCTGGGATGACCAGTCACTGACATATAGCTAGATAGATCAGTATATGGGGAGTGATGGCTGGGATGACCAGTCACTGACATATAGCTAGATAGATCAGTATATGGGGAGTGATGGCTGGGATGACCAGTCACTGACATATAGCTAGATTGATCAGTATATGGGGAGTGATGGCTGGGATGACCAGTCACTGACATATAGCTAGATAGATCAGTATATGGGGAGTGATGGCTGGGATGACCAGTCACTGACATATAGCTAGATAGATCAGTATATGGGGAGTGATGGCTGGGATGACCAGTCACTGACATATAGCTATATAGATCAGTATATGGGGAGTGATGGCTTGGATGACCAGTCACTGATATATAGCTAGATAGATCAGTACATTGGGAGTGATGACTGGAATGACCAGTCACTGATATATAGCTAGATAGATCAGTACATTGGGAGTGATGGCTGGGATGACAAGTCACTGATATATAGCTAGATAGATCAGTACATTGGGAGTGATGGCTGGGATGACCAGTCACTGATATATAGCTAGATAGATCAGTACATTTCGAGTGATGGCTGGGATGACCAGTCACTGATATATAGCTAGATAGATCAGTACATTGGGACTGATGGCTGGGATGGCCACTCACTGACATATACAGAACTGTACTGTGTGCTACATTACCTTGGCTGACATGTTTTCATATTGTTTTGTAGAATGTGACTACTGACACAACTTGCTTGTGTTTGGGTGATGGTAACATGATGGCACTGATAGCAGCGAGACTTGGCTGTAAACAGGTACTAAACCAGGCCTTAACAGGCAGTCTACTTTCTACTGAAAACACATACAAAATCAGGCATTATCAGGCAGTCTACTTTCTACTGTAAACACGTACTAAACCAGGCCTTATTAGGTAGTCTACTTTCTACTGTAAACACATACAAAACCAGGCCTTATTAGGCAGTCTACTTTCTACTGTAAACACGTACTAAAACACACTGTAAACACATACAAAACCAGGCCTTATTAGGCAGTCTACTTTCTACTGAAAACACATGCAAAACCAGGCCTTATTAGGCAGTCTACTTTCTACTGTAAACACATACAAAACCAGGCCTTAACAGGCAGTCTACTTTCTACTGAAAACACATACAAAATCAGGCATTATCAGGCAGTCTACTTTCTACTGTAAACATGTTCAAATTCAGGCCTAATTATCAAGCAGGCTATGTTTTACTGTAAACACCTACAAAATTAGACCTAATTAAGCACTTTACTTTCTTACTTTTTGTTGTTTTTTTATTTCTACCAGCAGACTGTTGTTCATTTTTCCCCTAATGTGTTAATGTGTTGCAGGTTTTTACTGTGGAACCTAACCCCAGTGTAAGAAAGGTCATGGAGTCCTTTATTAAAACAAATGGTCTAGAAGAAATTATCACTGTAATAACTAATAACCCTGAGGCTCTGACGTCTGCAGACTTTGGTGATCACAAGGTACAATACTGAGGAGACAATTAATCTATGATTTATTTATTAAAGTGAAAAACATCTTGCTCAAATATAACTTGTGGCTTTTGCACTTTTGATAGGAAAAATGTATACACAAAGGCTATTCTTATGATCATTGTACCTTCACATACATATTTAACATATATTTTAATATGTATTTAATATGTCACACAAAGTTATGTGTAAATTACCATGTTTAAAGTAATCAAGGAACCCAGATTAATATTTAGTCCTAGGCTTTTAGTTCAAATCTGTCCAAATCCAGTAAGGGCTATTCCACTGAAACAGCTACTTGATCCAAGGACTTATGAATCACTTCTAGCCATGGTTTGGGTTTCCTGTCTGTTACTTGTAAGCAAACTTATCAATTAAATTCTATGGGTGGTAAATTAGACTAAACCTAGAATCCTGGGGTGGGATAGATGATTTTTCTGGGACAGTCAGAAACATAACTTTCTTATCGCATTTCACCAAAATAGTGCAAAGATGGATTTAAGCTTCCACAATAATTGCTATATGAACAACGTACAGAATCTTTGATAAGTGCAGTCATATTGAAGTGGAATACTTCTAGGGTGCAAAGCACTAAAATAGGATTAATGCTAAATAATGATGTATGTTTAAAGTAATTATTTGTTTTTGCCCCATCAACAGTCAGGGTCATTTTGAGGTAAGGTTTACTTGCAGTAATTAGTAGCTACCTCACTGAACAGCACCAGGGAGGCCCATCATATACTATCAGAGTAATTAGAGTATTGTGTCTTGCTCGTAACAGTCATAACATCACTACCTGATTCAATCTTCTTGAACTGCCCAGAGTATGTATTGTGGAACCACTCCTTGGATCTCCACTTAAGGTAGCAAAGCCACTGACTTAGCTGTTATCACTACCAGTACACATAATAAATTGTGTTAAATGAACTTTAGGTCAATATTGATCTTACTTATTGTTGATATTTCAGATTGACCTTGTGTTGGGAGAGCCATACTTTCAGAGCTCTGTTTTACCATGGCACAGCATTAATTATTGGTACTCGATAGATCAGCTTTCTGACATTATGGCAACTGAGGCAAAGATATTCCCTACTTCAATGACAATTAAGGCCATAGCTGTTGAGTTTACAGACCTCTGGAAGATACGGGCCCCTGTTGGAATGTGTGAGGGATTCAATCTTCAAGTATTTGATGATTTAATAGAGGTAAGACAGAAAACATTGTGTTATGTCTATACATTCATACCCTGAAGTAAAATGGTCATGGCCAACTGACATAACTTCCTGAAACATGTCGCCTAAGTTAATGAAATCAAAGTTGATTACAATTACAGCAGGTGCCTGGTAAAACTTATTTAAATCTGGAACCTTCAGATCAACATACTTTTCTATCTATGGTGCAATTTTGTAAATTTATCATGTTTGGACATAGTAACAACTGACGTAAGAATTAAGTAATTTTTTATTCACTCTTGAACTCATAATCTTTCAGTCACAACATTGCCTATCCAAGAAACTCTGTAATTGCTCAACCATTGCCTGCACAACCCAAGACATCCCAAATACCTACATTAATATATTTATGCTTAAATACACATTGTATGAATAGACTATTATGTTGATAGTGTAATGATAGTTAATTATATAATCCTAATTAGAAATGAACTGTATTCATTGTGTTGATTCTGTAAGTCATAAATTTTCATCAGGTTTAATCTTAATTGATTTTGTGGGTATTATTAATCCCCAAAATATGAAGACCAGTTAAAACAGTGTTTATTGCAGTATTAGTGGATTTCATAGTACTATTTTTCAATGATATCAAGTACCAGCCAAACATGAAATTTAAGCCGCACAAAAAATATCTGATTTACAGCAGAAAAAAATGTACTGTATCAGTATGATAGTTAATTCTATAGATTTAACATCCTCATGTTTACAGCGTTCGTCAGATATTGCTGATGAGACTGTAGAACCACAGCCCTTATGGGAATACCCTTGTACTGCTCGAAGTGATATTGTAAATATTTACAACTTCCAATATACTTCTTCCTGGGACAAAACAGCAGTGACTTTGACAAAAGAACTCAACTTACAAAGGTTAGTATGGCAAGTCTCTTGGAGAGGAAAGGAAAGCCTGTTAACGTCTTTTACATATACCGATACAGTGCACACTTTTCCTGTTTACTGCTTGCATAATCATTGAACCCAATTATTGGAAGATTACCTTCCTTGTTTTGCTGCACGGAAAATAGATTTCGTTGAGGTGTATCCTTCTGCGATCTACGTCATTGCTTAATTTCAAATCTGAATTGTTAAAAATTTTGCCTATAGTAAATGTTTTGATTGTTTTCAAAATACAAAAAAAAATTCATTGTTTGTTTCTTAAAATTTGATCTGACACAGTGAAGATGAAATGATTAGAGTTGGACTGCATGAAAATCCTCTACAAACTAAATATTAAGAAGTTCAAACTCCATCGATATTGTATTACATGTATAATGGAAGATTTGTATCTCTTCAGTGATGGACACTGTAATGGAGTTGTGCTGTGGGCAGACTTTGACTTCGGCAAAAATTGTGTTGTAAGCACTGGACCAAGAGAAGCACCACATGTAGGAAAGGAAATTAAATGGGACATTTACACTCGACAGGGTGTCCATCTTCTAAAACACCCGCTTACCTCGAGGAATACTGTTGGTGAACATGCAATTCATGTGACATTCAATTTTAGACCAAAACAAGGAGATTTAGAATTTACTTTTAAATCAAATAGCTGAAATTATATATTTGGAGTATTTACTGTTCGTGACCTATCCTTTTATCAAACACTAACAAAGATTTGTCAACTTGATATCAAGCTTGTTATGATTTACCTGGTATGTAAGAACAAAATTCTTCTGTAGGTGCAACCTACTTTAACAACAATGATTTTCCCTTAACACTTAAATCCCCTGGATATCACTAATTTTGTTCAGAAGATGCAGGGCATGACTTGATATCATTCCACAATGGTTATGAATAATTAACATACAGAAATAATTCCAGAAGTAAATAGTCAGACCGTCTACAGACCAAAAACGTGTTTAAGTTGAGGGAGATCTTAACCTGTTTGTGTTCACCAGTACTTCATTCTAGATAGTCAGGGATTGAAGAGAATGTGTTATTACATTCAGGATATATGAAGACCTCTTCACTGGATGTTGATTCAGCTTCAACAATCAATGAAAACACCTGTTAGTTTTATTGGCGTGAATTTGACTAGAAAGTGTTCACATATTGTATCGTCAGCTTAGGTATTCTTCGTCCTTATTACATGTATTACTTGGCTTCTGTATGCATACAAAATTAGATAAATGATAAAAAGATCAGAAGGCTAATCCAGTGAAAATTTTATTTTATTTTAGTTATATACCAATAAATGCCTGGACCAGTTGGAGAATTGGTTTTTTTTTTATGTGTTTATTTTTCATTTTTACTCTTAATACGTTCAAACCTTCCATACCTACCATTGTATAGCATCTCATTATATAATGACTGTTTAATAATGGTCCCAATTGTGTGTATAACAGCCACTTTATGTTGCCAGTTACCATTTTGGTCCCGAATCTGGTAAATAAATCTGGGCTGTACTGACTTATATATGAACGAGACCCAATGTGCTTGAATTGCTCACCTGTTCTGCAGCCTACAAAGAAGACCTTGTTGATTCATTAAGTCAATTTCTACAAACTTTAAATCATGTTCCCCATACATGTTACTACGTAAATACCATATATTTTTCAACATTATCCCTTCACTATCTATGCCTGTGAATGTTTCAGGGCCTCAAAGCCACTCAAAGTCCTTTTTTTGACTGTTCAGTAAGTCCATTGCATTTATGACATCACTGACATCATCTGACTGAAAGTGAGTACCATAAAAATATCAAGGACTTTTCATGGACTTTATGGTCATTTCTAGGTTTGAAACAGTGACAGGCCTGCCAGGATGGGTGACATTCCCAGGACTCTGCTGCCATGCTTGCATTCTGCCACCCACCTTTTCACTGTAGAATATGAAGAGGCTTCATTCCCTTGTGTTGCTACCATATCAGTATGGATTTCCTTAGGTGCAAAACCTTTCTTATGCGAATACTGAATCAATGCACTCTTAGCAATTTTGTCCATTTTGTAAAAGTCGCATCAGAGTGCTACCTCTTCGACATAAACAAATCAAATGACACCAGTCTTCAGGTACACAGCCTTAAATAGGCGGGGAAAAGTAGAGCTGAAAATGATCATTTCTGCTTAACTCCTTCAATACAAGGCTTACAACTTGTCAATCAGCTGTCATAGGTCGACCATTTGAGTCAACTTGGTAGCCCTTTATCTAGTTATATAACAATATCAATAGGCTGAACCTTTTGGTTAATTAGAATAAGTTCTATTAATAAATACGAACACGTTTGACCCTAGTGACCTTGAAAGGGTCATTTATTTGAATAAACTTGGTAGTCCTTCATGTCACAATACTTCAAGCCTAATATCAGCACCCAGGGCCTTTAATTATTGAGAACAATTTGTTTGAATGAAAAGTTTACACAGTGTCCTCGACCCTTTATGGCAGATAACCTAAAAACATGTACCACAGAAATTCAACTGTCATACCATAGAAACCGGTAAATAAGACTATAACGTTTGGAAAATTCATTGACCCCGGTTGTACATCTAACCAAAAGTCTCTTTGTTTTATTGTCCATTCAGATCAATTAACCTGCAGTGAAGCCTGACTCCGAATAGTCATAGCCAGTCATAATCAATGCTAGCCCAGCGTAATTTCTTAAGTTACAATATTGGTCCTGAAGTTGTTTGATCTTTACCCTTCTTTGTTCTTTTTAGCTCTTGTTTTTATATTTTATTGGCAGGTGAATTAATCATATGTTAAAATCAGTCAACAAAGAAAACCTACAAATTAGATTTAAATAGCTCCAGTCTGAGTTAAGGACCAATGGGAACATACCATTGAGGTGCTTCCCAAGCATTACAATAACAAATCTGAAATATCAAACCCCAAGATGGCCAGTTGTCCTTTCTTCAGTCTGACTTGGAATTGAATTTCATTCTCAGCACATTCAACACCCTTTGTTATTGGGTACTACCCAATAGTAAAAAGTGTGATTTACACTCTATTCTTTATCACTGTATGTTGTGGTGAACATGGACACTGATGATGACAAAATTTGTATGTTGTGGTGAACATGGACACTGATTGTATGTTGTGGTGAACAGACTGACAAATTCTTTATCACTGTATGTTGTGGTGAACATGGACACTGACAGACGGACTGATGACAAATTCTTTATCATTGTATGTTGTGGTCAATCAAGACACTCTACAAATTCTTTATTCTGTATGACATGTGAACATGGACTCCTGACAGAGTTACTGACAAATTCTTTATCATTGTATGTTGTGGTGAACATGGGGCTGATGACAAATTCTTTATCATTGTATGTTGTGGTGAAACCAACAGTGATGACAAATTCTTTATCACTGTATGTTGTGACAAAAATATGTTATGGTGACACATGACTGATGACAAATTCTTTATCATTGTATGTTGTGGTGAACATGGACACTGACAGACGGACTGATGACAAATTCTTTATCACTGTATGTTGTGGTGAACATGGACACTGACAGACGGACTGATGACAAATTCTTTATCACTGTATGTTGTGGTGAACATGGACACTGACAGACGGACTGATGACAAATTCTTTATCACTGTATGTTGTGGTGAACATGGACACTGACAGACGGACTGATGACAAATTCTTTATCATTGTATGTTGTGGTGAACATGGACACTGACAGACGGACTGATGACAAATTCTTTATCATTGTATGTTGTGGTGAACATGGACACTGGACGGACTGATCACTGACAGACGGACTGATGACAAATTCTTTATCATTGTATGTTGTGGTGAACATGGACACTGACAGACGGACTGATGACAAATTCTTTATCATTGTATGTTGTGGTGAACATGGACACTGACAGACGGACTGATGACAAATTCTTTATCACTGTATGTTGTGGTGAACATGGACACTGATGACAAATTCTTTATCATTGTATGTTGTGGTGAACATGGACAAATTCTTTATCACTGTATGTTGTGGTGAACATGGACACTGATGACAAATTCTTTATCACTGTATGTTGTGGTGAACATGGACACTGACAGACGGACTGATGACAAATTCTTTATCATTGTATGTTGTGGTGAACATGGACACTGACAAATTCTTTATCATTGTATGTTGTGGTGAACATGGACGGACTGATGACAAATTCTTTATCATTGTATGTTGTGGTGAACATGGACACTGACAGACGGACTGATGACAAATTCTTTATCATTGTATGTTGTGGTGAACATGGACACTGACCGACGGACTGATGACAAATTCTTTATCATTGTATGTTGTGGTGAACATGGACACTGACCGACGGACTGATGACAAATTCTTTATCATTGTATGTTGTGGTGAACATGGACACTGACAGACGGACTGATGACAAATTCTTTATCTGTGGTGACAAATTCTTTATCATTGTATGTTGTGGTGAACGGACTGATGACAAATTCTTTATCACTGTATGTTGTGGTGAACATGGACACTGATGACAAATTCTTTATCATTGTATGTTGTGGTGAACATGGACACTGACAGACGGACTGATGACAAATTCTTTATCATTGTATGTTGTGGTGAACATGGACTGATGACAAATTCTGTATGTTGTGGTGAACACGGACTGATGACAAATTCTTTATCACTGTATGTTGTGGTGAACATGGACACTGACCGACGGACTGATGACAAATTCTTTATCATTGTATGTTGTGTTGAACATGGACTCTGACCGACGGACTGATGACAAATTCTTTATCATTGTATGTTGTGGTGAACATGGACACTGATGACAAATTCTTTATCATTGTATGTTGTGGTGACTGATGACAAATTCTTTATCATTGTATGTTGTGGTGAACTGGACGGACTGATGACAAATTCTTTATCATTGTATGTTGTGGTGAACATGGACACTGACAGACGGACTGATGACAAATTCTTTATCATTGTATGTTGTGGTGAACATGGACACTGACTGATGACGGACTGATGACAAATTCTTTATCATTGTATGTTGTGGTGAACATGGACACTGACAGACGGACTGATGACAAATTCTTTATCATTGTATGTTGTGGTGAACATGGACACTGATGACAAATTCTTTATCACTGTATGTTGTGGTGAACATGGACACTGATGACAAATTCTTTATCACTGTATGTTGTGGTGAACATGGACACTGATGACAAATTCTTTATCACTGTATGTTGTGGTGAACATGGACACTGACAAAATGTTGTGGTGAACATGGACACTTGACAAATTCTTTATCACTGTATGTTGTGGTGAACATGGACACTGATGACAAATTCTTTATCATTGTATGTTGTGGTGAACATGGACACTGACCGACGGACTGATCACAAATTCTTTATCACTGTATGTTGTGGTGAACATGGACACTGATGACAAATTCTTTATCATTGTATGTTGTGGTGAACATGGACACTGACAGACGGACTGATGACAAATTCTTTATCATTGTATGTTGTGGTGAACATGGACACTGACAGACGGACTGATGACAAATTCTTTATCATTGTATGTTGTGGTGAACATGGACACTGACAACAAATTCTTTATCACTGTATGTTGTGGTGAACATGGACACTGACAACAAATTCTTTATCACTGTATGTTGTGGTGAACATGGAACATGACGGACTGATGACAAATTCTTTATCCTGTATGTTGTGGTGAACATGGACGGACTGATGACAAATTCTTTATCATTGTATGTTGTGGTGAACATGGACACTGACCGACGGACTGATGACAAATTCTTTATCACTGTATGTTGTGGTGAACATGGACACTGATGACAAATTCTTTATCACTGTATGTTGTGGTGAACATGGACACTGACCGACGGACTGATGACAAATTCTTTATCATTGTATGTTGTGTTGAACATGGACACTGACAGACGGACTGATGACAAATTCTTTATCACTGTATGTTGTGGTGAACATGGACGGACTGATGACAAATTCTTTATCATTGTATGTTGTGGTGAACATGGACACTGATGACAAATTCTTTATCACTGTATGTTGTGGTGAACATGGACACTGACCGACGGACTGATGACAAATTCTTTATCACTGTATGTTGTGGTGAACATGGACACTGACCGACGGACTGATGACAAATTCTTTATCACTGTATGTTGTGGTGAACATGGACACTGATCACAAATTCTTTATCATACCATAAGCTCACTGGCGCCTTATGTCAGAAGAGATAAAGATGTTTTAAAGTCTTTGACATTAAATGTTATTTCCTGAAATGATGCTGTTTGTAACTTAAAAGTAAAACCTTGTGATTGCATTATTCAACTTTGTTTATTTGACATACAGGTTTGTTTTACAAATATTTCAATATGAGTGATCCACTGTGACCTAGAATAATGACCAAGATTTCTCAAAGCAGAAACAGAACAGGACAGTTTAAAAAAATATGGAAATCGTTCTTAAAATTCTCTGTTGACAGCAAATGAGGTTGGAGTTTGAAACATGGACTTTCTACTGAAATTTAAAAGAGAAGGAGTCAGCCATGTAGAAGTGTACTGTGATCAATTATACCTAAAGACAAGATATATATGGTATCCATTAATTATGTGCAAATGTTTTATTCTTTAGTCCTCACTGCTGTATTTTGGAGCCCTTGCCAAGCTCTTCAAGAGTACAATATTGCTGGATGGTAACTTCTCTTACCGTTATGTCTCCGTCACATAGAATTGTTCATATAAACCATAATCACCAACAATTCCTCTTAAAACATTCGGCAGCTGCTATTGAATTTAAAAAATAACATATTTCAGCCAGTCTTTATTATGTTTTTAATATGCAGTGAATATTCAACTTTTTAAAATCTGTAACAATTCTATTAGATAATATGAGAAAATGTGTGGTACTTTAGCAATCAGCAATATATCAATACCGTGATTAATTCTTACAGAAAAAATATCTTCGGGGAATGTTGAATCCATTTTGTAATGATATAAGGATTTACAAAATTTCTTGTAGTTAAATAAATGCAAAGGTATGAATTTACCTTCATATATACATGAATGTAAGCCAAGTAGACTATAATTACCAAGAATATAGAACAATTCTTGAAACATTTTAAAATCATCAATACACCTTCAATCACCCTGCATACTTTCGGGTATCCAGACAGAGAGACAAAGGAACCCATTATCCACCATTTCTAGCTTACCCAGTGTTGGCTCTACCTGTTTCTTGTTTCTTATTTTAAAATCATTTTACAATAAAGCTCAACTCTGTACATATATTAACACCCTCTCCAAATTACCTTTATATTATCATTTTCAACTGTTTAGGATATATCTTGTACACCAGCTTTTTCTTTTGAAAATTTTCAAGGTTGACCTGTTACTTCGACCTTGACAGATGGCAAATCTAATAATATGTAAAGTTTCATGGTGTGATGCTGTGGTGCGAGTATGTAAACTAATAAAACTTATCAAGGTGCATGGAATATCTTGTAGTCACGATCTTTGTATACATGGATGCACTGACAAAGTCATAACTGTATACACAATCGACTCATTTAGGGGTATGATTACTAAAAAAACTTCAATATGACATCAAAATAACAAAATCACTTATAAATATTATGTAAATGATAGTTACACTTCACTAATTGATTAAGGATAAACATAAAAAAGTCAAAACAAATATCAAATGTAAGTAGTAAAGAGATGTAGATTCTGTTGTTTAAAAAAAAAAGGAAAAAGTTCAGATCAATTGAGGAGAAGTCAAAAGTTAAAAGTTAAAAGTTAAAAAAAAAAAAAAAACATTGATCAGAAATGTCATGAAGAAAAACCAGACCTTTTGAGTTGATATGATAGAGAAATTGTGGAACAAAAACTTCACACGTCACAAAACATACTCATAATACAGAATGTGTAACTTGTAATCACAATTTCTACAATGTGTACATTTATCTTGTGTACTTTTTCTTTTTATAATTTCTTATAAACAGTAGAGAGTATCTTTTGATAGAAAAGAGATAAGCTTGCTTAACATTGTTGATGTTTCAAAAATCTCAAATATTTAAATATTATTTGATTTCTGATTAATCATAAAATGTGTTAATTTGATCTTCCACCAAATATCACATTAATGTTCTTTTCTTTATACCTAGCTGTAATATAAACAATAAATTGATCTGTTTGAGACATTTTCATAGTCTATCTTGATACCTTGTAAACAACAAGCACTTTTTCAAACACACACATATGTTACTGTACATCATGAATATATATCCATTTAAGTATCAATAATCAGTAAGTTATGCTGAATGTATTACACATGACAATGGATATAAAATTATAATTAATGATCTAACGTATAAGTCTTGAGTTCACTCCACCCACACCATGACAGTATATACATGTTTCACAGTGTTATTCTAATACAGAACAAACACAATGGGTTGTGAATGGTGTTTTCTATACCAGTTATAGGCAGTGATATTAAAAAAACTGGGTTTTTTTTTTTTGTTTTGAACAATTCATAAACAATTTCAGTCTATCACACTTAATTAAGATTGTGGTTTCTAAACATTTAATGGCCAATCTAAACATTATTACAGTCAAACCTCTTTATCTCAAACTCAGCGAGACTGCGGAACGAATATTTGATTTAAATAAATTAAAATGTTTTGTGCGAAATTTGGTCAAGACTAACAAAATACTTCGAATTATAGAGTCTTTGAGTTAAAAGAGTTTGAGATAACAAGATTTTAATGGTATATCTCACCAAAATACTCTTGCTCATTCTTTGGTTGTTTTGATTCAGATCAAATTATCAAACTTTATCAAGATTATATCCAGCGATGGATTTCACTTACAGAACAACATTGCCACTTGTTATTCAGTTACTTTAACTATAACATCCAAGGATAAATCTATCAAACTTCACCCGTATCCAAAAGAATGCAACATTTCACAGCATTTTCACTCAGTCTTTTGTACTAGTATATATCATCATTGATGGAAGTTCAGAGTAAATCTAAACTTGGAGTCAGTGTCGGACATTTGATAAGGATACCAAAAGATGTAGTTGACATCCCATATATTGTTGTAGAGATTGAACGCCATTCCTGTGACATCAGTGATAGGTGACAGCGGTAGTGGCAGCGTACTGACGTAATCCTCTGACGTCAACACATTCACCAGCCCGACGTCGCGCGACAGGA
Source organism: Ylistrum balloti (assembly GCF_031769215.1). Classification (NCBI taxonomy): domain Eukaryota; kingdom Metazoa; phylum Mollusca; class Bivalvia; order Pectinida; family Pectinidae; genus Ylistrum; species Ylistrum balloti. The sequence continues at coordinate 258,118 of NW_026782244.1, forward strand.
TCTCCATACCACAGGATCGATCGTCAAGGTAGTACACCCCTTTATTGACCACTGAAGTGTAACATGTACAAACTGTTTAATGAAACCATTTAAAAAAAGATATCAATGAATTGTTGTTTGTATTTTAAGATATACAGGTATAGTATAAACACATTTAACAGGTAAAGTGAGATGATGCAAAAATACTTTATGACATCATGACATAGAAGCTTACAGGTGTAAAGCCATTTGACTCTTTCCTGTAGTCTGAATTAGCATGAGTATCAATAACGTCTGTATTATCACCAAGATAAGATATAATTAAGGTATGGAAAATCAGGATAAACATTACATTGTATCATACAGATCTATTACCACTATGTTTACTTGAGTAAATACACTATAATCATATACTGACAAATGATGGCAGTAACACAATGTTATACTGACAACAGATGGCAGTGTAACAATGTTTAGTGGCAACTGATGGCAGTAACACAATGTTATACTGACAACTGATGGCAGTAACACAATGTTATACTGACAACTGATGGCAGTGTAACAATGTTTAGTGGCAACTGATGGCAGTAACACAATGTTATACTGACAACTGATGGCAGTAACACAATGTTATACTGACAAATGATGGCAGTAACACAATGTTATACTGACAACAGATGGCAGTATAACAATGTTTAGTGGCAACTGATGGCAGTGTAACAATGTTATACTGACAACTGATGGCAGTGTAACAATGTTTAGTGGCAACTGATGGCAGTATAACAATGTTTAGTGGCAACTGATGGCAGTGTAACAATGTTTAGTGGCAACTGATGGCAGTAACACAATGTTATACTGACAACAGCTGGCAGTATAACAATGTTTAGTGGCAACTGATGGCAGTGTAACAATGTTTAGTGGCAACTGATGGCAGTATAACAATATTTAGTGGCAACTGATGGCATTGTAACAATGTTTAGTGGCAACTGATGGCAGTGTAACAATGTTTAGTGGCAACTGATGACAGTGTAACAATGTTTAGTGGCAACTGATGGCAGTGTCACAATGTTTAGTGGCAACTGATGGCAGTAACACAATGTTATACTGACAACAGATGGCAGTATAACAATGTTTAGTGGCAACTGATGGCAGTATAACAATGTTTAGTGGCAACTGATGGCATTGTAACAATGTTTAGTGGCAACTGATGGCAGTATACCAATGTTTAGTGGCAACTGATGGCAGTGTAACAATGTTATACTGACAACTGATGGCAGTATAACAATGTTTAGTGGCAACTGATGGCAGTATAACAATGTTTAGTGGCAACTGATGGCATTGTAACAATGTTTAGTGGCAACTGATGGCAGTATAACAATGTCTAGTGGCAACTGATGGCAGTGTAACAATGTTAAGTGGCAACTGATGGCAGTATAACAATGTTAAGTGGCAACTGACGGCAGTGTCTTACAACTATGTTTTACTTACAGCTAATGGTAGAATAACAAGGTTTAAGTGACAACTGATGGCAGTTTCACAAGCTTTACTTTAGTGACTGTACTTTCACTTCAAATTGATGGTCGTATAAATGTATTTTAACGACACATGTTCAGGATAGCTAGGTTTAATTGTGCTATCTTATAAAAGGTCAAACATTTAGAAAAGCATGAGCTGGCTGATAACCTACCGTGAAGTCTCTGGCTGCCATTCTGTATTACGTTGAGCGGGTCGATCATCTGTCCCAGCTTATGTAACCTCCAATGGTGATTCTGTTTCGGTGGTGGCTCAAATGACAGATAATAAGCTTCAGGCATTCTTGTTGGAGGCTTCTGGAACCACTGCAGTTCTACACTAACAGCTATAAAGGCAAACAAATGTAGATTTTGGAGTTCAAATATACTTCAAGGTTATTTCCTCTTACTATACTTAAACACTATATTATCAGGCTCGGGAATTATCAGACACATGAAAGACTGTTATAATGATAACTTTTTTGATAATTTCTCAATATCAACAAAGATTCATTAAAAAAAATTATACAGACTTATTAAGATATAAACAAATAGCCCAATGGGCCTGTATTGCTAATCTGTTCTGAAAACTTTGTCAGCTGAGTCAATTACTGGAAGCTTTAAGTCCCTTTAGATAGACATGGTATGGTACAAATACCATGACTCTGAGCATATTGGTTTTTACTGAAAGGAAATAGTCTAAAAAATCTCATATATCTAATCTCTATGATCTTCAAATTGGGTCAAGGTCAATTATTTGGAAAAATGTGATAGCCAATCATCCCAGCATACTACTGGTGGAATATCCTGACCATTTTAGTTAGTGAGAAGAATTAGTTTAGGATTTAAAACACCTGTGTCCCAGTGATCTTATGAGTAGGTCGAGTTGATTTGAACAGGCTTTGTAGCACTTCTTCCTAGCATGCTATAGCCGTAATAGCATGATCAGGAACCTCTAGATTGTTGAGGTGTCTTTAGAAGACTCTAATGTTTATATTCATGTAACCTTGAAAGTAGGCCAAGGTCATTCATATAAACATGCCAGAGTCCAAATATCATGACCCTGCACCTTTAGGGCTGGTGAGCTAAAATGGTAGCAACTCTGCAAGCCTCTGTGATGCTCTTGATATTACTGTCATGATTTTTTTTTTAATTGATATTTTTGTCTTATGTAATCTATTAACTTCCAAATCTTAAGAACAAAAGAACTGAACCATTAAAGAACATCTGATTTACACAATAGACTGAAAGACAAGGATTTTTTAGTTAATATCCACTGCAATACATTAATACCTTTATGTACAAATGTTGACAAATAAACCAATAATAAAATTTCAAACTATCACAATGCTTAATTATAGTCTGCTCACCTGGAATGTTAGTCCTGGAGACTGTTGCATCATATTTAATGAATATAATAGCTGGTGCTCCATACTGCTGTAGGGTAACTGTATCTTTCATCTCTAGGCATAGCATGTACTCACAAAGGTTACCTGTGGTAGATTCAGAATGATAGTTACCTTCTCAGATATGTGTGACTCAGGTACAGTAAGACTACAACAAATGTGACTTGTGTGATGCTTTGACATGAATATGAACTAAATCTGTTGAAAGATTAATGATATGTCTTTGAAAAAACTTTTATTTCCAAAAGTAGTGAAGTGTGACCTTTGACCTTGAAGCATCATCAATGATCATTGAAATATAATCAGGTGTAGAACTTGATGGTGTGATACTACATGGTAAGAATATGAAGTTAATGTGTCGAGAGAATCTAGCACACAAACTTTTTATTCACTAAAGGTTATGAGTGAAAATTTCACATTTGAACTTGACTTAAGACTAGTTGATCTGAGTAAGGTGTAGAACTTTCTAGTGTGATGTCACAAAATTACGCTCAAGAGAATTCCTTTAAAAATAATTTGCTTCAGTGAAAAAATATTCTTGAGTTGAAAAATAAAATTTCCGCTTACTTTTGGATTTATATAATTGCTTAAGGCTAACTTCCCACTGCTGACTTGAAGGATTGGCATTCTCGGAAATGTTGAATTTTCCAATACCAAGGTCAAATTTCTTGTTATAAGGGTAATTCTGGTTGAAGTAGTCAAAGTCTGACTGGTTCAGAGTCTGGTAGATAAACTTGCCCAAGGGATGGGAAGTAGAAGCCCAGGACTAGTGAAAAAAAACAATGAGAAATAAAATAAAAATTATGATTTTGTAAAGGTTATTAAACATTGACATCAAATGGAGATAAACCCAGAATAAAGCTTGAAAAAACAAAAAAATAGTTATGTAGCATTATATGATTGCGGAATTATTACTTTCATAATTATTTTGAAGTCAGATCTTAAATATCGAACAAATAGTAACTTTGCTAAATATGAAGCAAGATGATCTTACATATGAGATTGATAAAACAAGTCTAAAAAATGTTTGTTTTACAGAGTCTCAGGAAGTTATATGTAAAATAAAACAAACATTGTGACAAGTTTAGTAAACTGCATGTGAAGTGGAAAAGAGTATTAGATTCTATTTATCACATAAATTGGATAGCTATGCATACATTAACTTAAACAGCATCTAAGTAGATGATACAGAATCTAAATTGGTGAAACAATCATTTGATATCACTTTCTTTGGAGATATTTTTGGTTGGTCATCAGCATAACTCTTGGTATATATATATATGAACCTGTTATCAGCACATGATAGAGGAAAACTGATTGAAAGTAATAGATTTGTTATTTGTTAAGAATTTTGGAATACTTACTGTGAATAATGTATAAAACCATGTCAAAATTGTTACAGGTAATAAAAATATTGCTACACCATACTTACTTCTTCATAACTTCCTGGTAAATAGAGTCGAGTCATAGCTCCCTCTTTATCAAACTGGAACTGGAATCCATTAGGACAACTATGAAGGTCTAGCATAGAGGCGACCACATCATAGTCTACAATATCGGAGAAGTTTGATAATATCTGATAGATTTTGAAACAGATCTTATTTTATAAACTTGGTAGAAGAGGTACACATGTACCTGTAATCAATATTGATTTGTATGATGCTGTTTGGTGGAAAACTTCTATCACTCTCACCACATAATCCTTCACCATCAAATTTTGAATTGCTGAATATTTCTTTTGTAGTTGATGTAAAGCTAATAACTCACCATTAATGCTTGGTTTAGTAGCAGGGATCTGTGCAAGCTCAGCTTGCATGTTTTTGGCAATGGGATGGTCCCCTAAGGCATCAACACCGATGTAGGAGAATGCTCTCTGTTCCTGCCAAGACAGCACTCCATTCACAAAGTTCTGGGCTAATAAACAATTAAACTCACACAAGTTAGGTAAACTGCCAACATTTGGTTATGTAACTTTAGTATGGACCATCAAGCACATTCATGAATGAGAACAAAGCAGTTTCACAAAAAATTTAACCAATGCAAACATGAAACAACAGCTTTGATAAAAGGGCCGTCAAAGACGGGTTATACTCCCTGAATGGGACAAAAATTAAGTTTAAAAAATAGCAATGGACAATAAGAGAGTTATGGTTCTTGTTCAATGCCCTCCGTCTTGTTCAGATTTATCTACCTATGAAGCTTCAAGTTGATACCTCTTATAGTTTTAGTGTAATTCTCCGTACAAAATTTAAGTATGAAAAATAACAAAGGACAATAACTCCTTAATTATGCAAAAAAGAGTGATGGTTCTGGTGCACTGCACTTCTCCTTGTAGAGATCTATCTAGCTATGAAGTTTCATGTTTACACCTCTTACACTTTAAGGTAATGATCCACACAAAATTTAGTATGGACAATAATAATTTAAAGGGCAAAATAGGATTCCGGATGAGAGTGAGCCTGTTTAGAAAGAATCTACTATACTGAGTGGCTTTTTAAAAGCTTTGAATTAGACAAATAAACTTGCTGACTTTGCAATGCTTATTCTGTAAAGCATGGACCACTCAAGGGAGATAACACCTGTGACTTACTTCCATTATCCAGCATTTTATAGAACTCGTCATTTGTCCAATGAATGCGGTCAAACACACTATCAAGTCCCCAGGTGTGTTCTCCAAGCTTGAGGAGGAAACGACTGGAGTTATAGAATCGGTCATCAGTGAGAGAACAAGCTGAAACAGAAAGATGTTATGCTAGGAGATTTTGTTCCTAGTCGTAAATCTTAAGCCACTAGAATTGTTGTGAACTTTAACAACCTAAAAACATTATCTATTACACATAAATGGTTCCCACTTCTACGCTGTACTTTACAGCTATGCAGTTGAGATAACTCTTGTGTAATGTTAAGCAACTGCAAATATTATACATACAGAAAACATGGCCCTGTTGTCAATTATGATAATCAACAAGAATATTAAGGAAGCAGATGTGCAATCTCAAACAAGCTTCCTTGGTTAAGATTCACACCAGATTCACAGAAATGAAAAGTTCAAGTGAAAAGCACTTAAAGGCCTAAGTTATTGATTTAAGATGTCATTATGTATAGATACTGTACTGAAATATGAAAAAATTCCATATACATGTAACTGACCTGAAAATATTTTTTTAAAGATTAAAGGGTAGATCTTACCTCTGTTTTCTAGACATGAAGCCCTCACTCTCATTAAGGCTCTCATCTCAGCGACTTTTCGTGGATCAGAAGCTGATCCCTGTATCCAGGTGTCCCCCAGTTCCTTAGTAACCACTGGAAGTTTAGATTTGATTGGTTCCAAGCTAGCAACAAAATCTTCAAATGTAGATGCTTGTACATCGGCTCCTGGAAACTGTGATCTTGCAATCTCATAGAATCTTAAAACTTCCTGAAGACAAAAATACCAGATTTGGCTATTGCTCAAAGCAGATCTTTACAAGACCAAAAATTATCATATAACATTGTGTGTGAAATAAACTTTTACATTTTACAGTCAACTTTAACATGGCTCTATTTTATTGGTAACCAGAAGTTTATTTAAACCCTTTAAGTATATATTGCACGATTTATATTATACACATTAATTTGTGCACCACTCTGGTGTGGATCTTACAGTTATGTCCATGGGTGGTCCACTGTTATCTGTTCTGAATCCGAAACACAAGGCATGGTCAAAGTCTGGGAATGTAGCACAATCATGTCGAGACAGTCCTCCAGGCGAAAAAGGAAATGGACCTGGAACCTCAGGATATCCCCCTACCATCACAATACAAATTTCCAGTAAATTTTTTTTAAAAAAAATGAGAGCATATACAGGTTTCTCAATAAAACAAAATAAATTCCATGAAAGGAGGAAAAATTCTATTATTTGAAACTTTCCTATTTTGGCTCCTATTATACATATGTTTATATGCTAATATTTATAAGATGAAGATGAGAGATAAAGCACATCAACATGCATACATTAATCCAATTAAAAGAATATATTCTGTATCTCTTTTAAACCTACCTGGGTGCCACAAGCCAATGACACTTGAGTTTTTAAAGGTCCAACGGAAAATAGGTGGAACAGCAGGAGGGGAGGTAACTGTGTTGACGCCAACACTGACAGCCTCTACACCCATCTCTTCAAATAGGGGAATCAGGGCCTGACTCATGCCTAGAAATCAATTACAAATCAATTTTTAATATTTTTTCTTGAGTTGTGTCTGAAACAGAAGGTACATCTTAATCTATGTTTCTTAAAGGTGCACCATTTTGCCATTGGGCTGAAATGTCTAAAGCCTCCTGGTCACTGAATCATTAGGACACTCATCTCAGACATTTTGAGTGGTGAGTGATACTACTTAGGTTTAAGTGAGGGGTTACACCTACACAGGCCTGAGTGAGGGGAACACCTACACAGATCTAAGTTAGGGGCTACATCTACAGTGTTCTGAGTCGGGGAGACACATACACAGGTTTGAGTGAAGGGTAACACCTACACAGATCTAAGCTAGGGGTTACACCTACAGTGATCTGAGTCGGGGAGACACATACACAGGTTTGAGTGAAGGGTAACACCTACACAGATCTAAGTTAGGAGTTACACCTACAGTGATCTGAGGTGAAAGGCAAGTAACACTGAGCTAGGTTGAAGTGAGGTGTTACACCTTTAGCGGTTTTAGTGAAGGAGACACTTACAAAAGTTTGAGTGAGGGGTAACACCTACACAGATCTAAGCTAGGGGTTACACCTACAGTGGTTTTAGTCAGGGAAACACATACTCAGGCATGACTGAGGAGAAAAACCTAGAGATCCAAATGGGGTAAGACACTTACAGAAGTCGGAATTAGATGTTTTTATACCTACGAAGGTCAGAGTTACAGGCTTCACCTACACATATCTGAGTGGGAAAGACAACTATAGAGATCCAAGTAGGGTAAGACATCTACACTAGTCAGAGTGGGGAAGACATCTACAGAGATCCAAGTAAGGTAAGACATCTACACATATCTGAGTGGGGAAGACAACTACAGAGGTCCAAGTAAGGTAAGACATCTACACATATCTGAGTGGGGAAGACAACTACTGAGATCCAAGTAAGGTAAGACATCTACAGAGGTCAGAGTGGGGAAGACATCTATGCAGGTCAGAGAGGGGAAGACATCTACAGAGATCCAAGTAGGGTAAGACATCTACACATATCTCAGTGGGGAAGACAACTACAGAGATCCAAGTAAGGTAAGACATCTATAGAGGTCAGAGTGAAAAAAAAGTAGTCTTAGTAAGGGCTATACCTACTGAAGTCTGAATATCTCTCTGACAGAGGGTGATAACTACCTGGAATATCTGTCTGACAGAGGGTGATAACTACCTGGAATATCTGTCTGCCAGAGGGTGATAATTACCTAGAATATCTCTCTGACTGAGGGTGATAATTACCTAGAATATCTGTCTGCCAGAGGGTGATAATTACCTAGAATATCTGTCTGACGAAGGGTGATAATTACCTAGAATATCTGTCTGCCAGAGGGTGATAATTACCTAGAATATCTGTCCGACGAAGGGTGATAATCACCTAGAATATCTCTCTGACAGAGGGTGATAATTACCTAGAATATCTCTCTGACAGAGGGTGATAACTACCTAGAATATCTCTCTGACAGAGGGTAATAACTACCTAGAATATCTCTCTGACAGAGGGTGATAACTACCTAGAATATCTGTCTGACAGAGGGTGATAACTACCTAGAATATCTCTCTGACAGAGGGTGATAACTACCTGGAATATCTCTCTGACAGAGGGTGATAACTACCTGGAATATCTCTCTGACAGAGGGTGATAACTACCTAGAATATCTGTCTGCCAGAGGGTGATAACTACCTGGAATATCTCTCTGACAGAGGGTGATAACTACCTAGAATATCTCTCTGACAGAGGGTGATAACTACCTAGAATATCTCTCTGACAGAGGGTGATAACTACCTGGAATATCTGTCTGACAGAGGGTGATAACTACCTAGAATATCTGTCTGACAGAGGGTGATAACTACCTAGAATGTCTCTCTGACAGAGGGTGATAACTACCTAGAATATCTCTCTGACAGAGGGTGATAACTACCTGTAATATCTCTCTGACAGAGGGTGATAACTACCTGGAATATCTCTCTGACAGAGGGTGATAACTACCTGGAATATCTCTCTGACAGAGGGTGATAACTACCTGGAATATCTCTCTGACAGAGGGTGATAATTACCTAGAATATCTGTCTGACAGAGGGTGATAATTACCTAGAATATCTCTCTGACAGAGGGTGATAACTACCTAGAATGTCTCTCTGACAGAGGGTGATAATTACCTAGAATATCTCTCTGACAGAGGGTGATAATTACTTAAGAATATCTCTCTGACAGAGGGTGATAACTACCTAGAATATCTTTCTGACAGAGGGTGATAATTACTTAAGAATATCTCTCTGACTGAGGGTGATAATTACCTAGAATATCTCTCTGACAGAGGGTGATAACTACCTAGAATATCTTTCTGACAGAGGGTGATAATTACTTAAGAATGTCTCTCTGACAGAGGGTAATAACTACCTAGAATATCTTTCTGACGGATGGCCTACTCTTCACTCTTGGGGGTGTTAACTACCTAGAAAATCCCTCTAATTGAAGGTGATAACATCTTTCTAACTGAGAGTGATGATTTTATATTTACCTGGAACATCTCTTTGACTGAGGGTGCGATGTTTTCTGGTAATGTTAAATCGTCTGTCTAAGTCTGTACTTAGCTGTAGGCCAAACTTAACTATTGATGGTTCTAATGTCTCAAACTGCATGTTCATTGGGCCAGCATGCCAAGTGATGATCCCACTTTTGACTGCGTTTATGAACATCTCCTTCATTGTTGCATTAGGACACTGTTGAGAAAGATTCAATTTAAACTCTGGTTTAAACAACCAAAATTAAATATTTCTTTTTAAAAAATATAATATATTTTGCCCCAAAAACTTCTATTGAATTTCAAATTTATGTTCATTTTCATAAAAATTGAATATGTATCACCAAACTTGGCTATATGTATTGTGTTTATGTAGACCTGTATGTATTGTGTTTATGAAGACATGTATGTATTGTGTTTATGAAGACAGGTATGTATTGTGTTTATGAAGACATGTATGTATTGTGTTTATGAAGACATGTATGTATTGTGTTTATGAAGACCTGTATGTATTGTGTTTATGAAGACCTGTATGTATTGTGTTTATGAAGACATGTATGTATTGTGTTTATGTAGACCTGTATGTATTGTGTTTATGAAGACTTGGATGCATTGTGTTTATGAAGACAGGTATGTATTGTGTTTATGAAGACATGCATGTATTGTGTTTATAAAGACATGTATGTATTGTGTTTATGAAGACATGTATGTATTGTGTTTATGGAGACATGTATGTATTGTGTTTATGAAGACCTGTATAAATTGTGTTTATGTAGACATGTATGTATTGTGTTTATGAAGACCTGTATGTATTGTGTTTATGTAGACATGTATGTATTGTGTTTATGAAGACCTGTATGTATTGTGTTTATGAAGACCTGTATAAATCATGTTTATGGAGACATGTATGTATTGTGATTTGTGATTATTATGTAGACATGTATGTATTGTGTTTATGAAGACATGTATGTATTGTGTTTATGAAGACCTGTATGTATTGTGTTTATGGAGACATGTATGTATTGTGTTTATGTAGACATGTATGTATTGTGTTTATGAAGACCTGTATGTATTGTGTTTATGAAGACCTGTATAAATCATGTTTATGGAGACATGTATGTATTGTGATTATGAGACTTGCATGTATTGTGTTTATGTAGACATGTATGTATTGTGTTTATGAAGACATGTATGTATTGTGTTTATAAAGACATGTATGTATTGTGTTTATGAAGACATGTATGTATTGTGTTTATGAAGACCTGTATGTATTGTGTTTATGAAGACCTGTATAAATTGTGTTTATGTAGACATGTATGTATTGTGATTATGAGACTTGCATGTATTGTGTTTATGTAGACATGTATGTATTGTGTTTATGAAGACATGTATGTATTGTGTTTATGGAGACATGTATGTATTGTGTTTATGGAGACATGTATGTATTGTGTTTATGAAGACATGTATGTATTGTGTTTATGAAGACATGTATGTATTGTGTTTATGAAGACATGTATGTATTGTGTTTATGAAGACCTGTATGTATTGTGTTTATGAAGACAGGTATGTATTGTGTTTATGAAGACATGTATGTATTGTGTTTATGTAGACCTGTATGTATTGTGTTTATGAAGACTTGGATGCATTGTGTTTATGAAGACATGTATGTATTGTGTTTATGAAGACATGTATGTATTGTGTTTATGAAGACCTGTATGTATTGTGTTTATGGAGACCTGTATGTATTGTGTTTATGGAGACCTGTATGTATTGTGTTTATGAAGACCTGTATGTATTGTGATTATAAAGACCTGTATGTATTGTGTTTATGGAGACCTGTATGTATTGTGTTTATGGAGACATGTATGTATTGTGTTTATGAAGACCTGATATTTTCTATGAACATTAGGCATTATCTCCCTTGTGTATATCAGACATGCTCTATGAAAACCATTTTCATTTTAAGGCACTAGCAAAACACTTTTGTTTATTTTGTATCATTCTACAAACCTTTTACATGCAAAAGAAGCATTTCAGATTATATATGCCACAACATTTAACACTTAACACATATAGAATCAAACATCACATGTGTGACAGTAGATACTTTGGATGATATATGTTAAAGGTTTTACTTTTTCTTGTAAATTATATATATAGGTGCTACAACATAATTACCTGGAGCTGTATATTGGCCAGTGTGAGGTATTGTGGACAGTCCATATATAGACTGACCAGCCAGGGGTGTGTGGTGTAGATTAACTTCTCATAGTACCCCAGACCCATCAGTTGTGTAGCTACTTTGATAGCACGGGGAAAGTACTCATTGAAATACTTATTTAGAATGTTGTTGATGAAGCCAATCTCTTTAGGAAGGAGACCATCATATCCAACATCTGGATAACAATATAAATGTGTTATACACATATATTACAGTGTTTTATAATATTTACACAATGGTAGTGGTAGTAGTCAAATATCACAAGATTGTATCAAATACTGTCACAATTTGTTTCTTTCTAATGAAATCAACATAAAGAGATCCAATGAACCTACATCACAGACACTCAAATCCTTGATTAATCTTAATGAGAAGACCCCTATAACTTTAAATATGGGTCAAGGTCATTTCTTTTTTCAAACTGTATTAGGTTCATTCAAGTAACCTTTCAGCTAAATATCATGATTCTATGCCACTTGGTAAATCAGAAATTGTTTGAAGGTTTCAAAAAACTTGACCCCTGTGACACTGAATTTTGGTCAAAGTAATTTCTCTTCTCAAATTTTGGATCATTGTAGGTACCAGGCAAAGGCTTTTGGTTTTTTGAAGATAAGTTATTCAAATGTGTTTTCAAATTTGACCACTTTGACCTTGAATATTGGCGAAAGTAATTTCTTTTTGCAAGCTTAGTTTGGCATTCTGTCCACATGTAGGAACAGACCAACCAGCCCAGTATCATTATTCTAGGCCTTTTCATTATTACAGAGTTGTACAAGGTTTGAACAAATTGTGACCTCTGTGATCTTGAATTATAGGTCAAAGTCATTTCTTTTTACAATTTTTCACAGGCTTCATTCAGGGGGCTGTCCATCATGATTCTATGCCATCTGGCCATATTGATAATAAGTCTTTTAAAGAAAAAAAAATTGACACCAGATGGAGAATGGATGCAACACCACTGCAGTTCAATGAGCTAAAAAAAAAATATCACAATTTTCTGGTTATGTTTCATTTCATAAATTTGTAAAACATAATGAATTAGTGAGTAAAGGATAGAGCCAACGCCGCTGTTGTATTTAATAGAGGTCTGCAGGTTATTCGCCTCCCGCCTGGATACCCTAGGGTATGCAGGGGATTGATGAGAAGGGGTGAGCTTAAATAGGTATGAATCAATCCAACAGACTGGAGGCGGGTTCTTCAAAGATTTATTATAGGTAGTCGGTCTACCGGTTTCGCCCTTCTAATTGGGCTTCATCAGGACAACATTACCTTGAGAAATATCCCTAAAGTATACTTAGGGCGGGCAAATCTACATTGTTACTTATGACGTGATTAATTACGATCGATAACTCTATAAATTATTATGAACATATAATGTCTGTCAGTATCCTTCACGGTTATATCTGTACAATTATAAACAATAAAGTTAGTATGAGCAATTAACTCAGTTCATTGATTCTCATCTAAGCACAGCGTTGACATGGATTCTGACTGGTACTTCAATTCCCGGTAATTCACGCGCTTCTCATCTTCCACTTCGGATGAATTGGGGGTCGAGGCCGTGCTATCTGAATCGCTTAAAGCCAAGTCCTGCTTCAATAAATCAATGGCTTCCTCCAATACTGGTCTCATCGGGGGGCCGCTGATGTTGATTTTGGTTGCTGGCCGTATTCTAAATTTAGCGTTCTCCAGTTGTTTTCTGGTGAGTACTTTGAACGGTCTTTTGCTGTCTGGTTTGACCGCTTCCTGTCTAACTTTATCCTCGTAAACCTCAGGTTCGACGACGTAACCTGGATGGAAATTCTTCATATGTCTCTTGTAATCACCATCTCTGCCAAATGTTTTTTTGCATATTTTACATTTGTACCAGGTTTTGATGGCCACGTGGGCCACATTAACATGTCTTCTTAAATTCCTTATGGAGGCATAAGATTTACCACATAGAATACACGGTATTCTTATGGATCTGGTGGGTTTGGTTTTGGTTACCTGCTTCTGTGGAATTTTCTTGAGGTTCGGCATTATGATATCAAGTTTAGGCCTTCCGGCTGTCGTGTACGTAAGATCCTAATCCAGCTTTCTTCAGTCCGTAGACGGCAGTTGATGTTGTTGACGTCGGTCACTATGCCGGTAACTATAACGTCATCGGCATTGTGACCTGGCGACGTAAAATGCCGCGCTACGGGTTTCTCTTGATTCCCGTGTATAATATCATATAAATGGTTTCAGATCCTGGTATTAATAGTAGTAGAAGTCTGACCTACGTATTGGATCCCACATATCTTACAGGTAATCAAGTATACGGCGTTTACACTTTTGCAAGTTATATGGTTTCTAATCTTGTAACTTTCCCCTGTAGATTTACTGGTAAATACTACGTTCGCTACCATGAATTTACAAATCCTACATTGTTGTCCACATGGTCCGCTCCCGTGTTGGACCGTGCTCTGGTTGATATCGGTTCTGATCAGAAGGTCTCTGATAGATCTAGGTCTCTTGAATGCCACTATCATGCGGTACTCAAGAAGTTTTTCTGTAGGCGGGCTCTGTCTAAGAATATATTTATATTTCCGCAAATACTGTGCTATAGGCGGATTTCTCGGGTTATGCGTAACAATAAACGGTATCAATTTTTTGTTGGATTCATTGTGACTTGGGTTGAGAAGCTGGTCCCTCCGGACCCTCCTCGCCTTGTCAATAGCGTTCAAAATTAGTTGTTTAGGATATCCTCTTGAAACAAATCTGTTCAATAGCTGTTGACATTCATGTTCAAAGTGTATGGTCTCGCTACAAACTCTCTTAATCCTCAATGCCTGGGAGTATGGTATGCTGGTAATTTGTTGACGTGGATGGCAGCTCCGATAGTGTAAATACAAAAATGCTTTAGTGGGTTTGTTGAATAATCTGCTCCCCAGACTCCCGTTAGGGAGTTTGTAGATAGTAGTATCCAAGAAATTCACTTCTATTTCACTTACTTCAAAGGTGAACTTGATGGTGGTATGAAACGAGTTCATAGCCTCACGGAATGAGGATAGCGCCTCTCGAGAGTGTGGCCAAATAAAAAAGATATCATCAATGTATCTCCACCATATTAGAGGTAATAGTCTTTGCGTGGATAAGAATCGGCGTTCCACAAAATCCATAAAAATTATAGCGTAGTTCGGTGCCATTTTGGTGCCCATGGCCGTGCCTTGCTTCTGTAGGTAAAACTCTTTACCAAATCTAAAGCAGTTGTTCGTGAGAATTATCGCCGTCATTCTGAGTATAATCCAAGTGCTGGGTTGTTTGTTTGTTCTGTTATCCAATGCCGTTTTAGCGGCTCTAATTCCTTCCGCGTGTGGTATAGAAGTGTACAGCGATGATACATCCGCCATACATAGTAGGCTGTCCTTAGGTAGGACCCCTAGTTCGTTTATTTTCCTCAAAAAATCATTAGTGTCCTTAATGTAGGAGTCCGTGCTAGAGGCTAGCGATTTTATATGAAAATCTACATATTCTGAGGTTTACGAGGATAAAGTTAGACAGGAAGCGGTCAAACCAGACAGCAAAAGACCGTTCAAAGTACTCACCAGAAAACAACTGGAGAACGCTAAATTTAGAATACGGCCAGCAACCAAAATCAACATCAGCGGCCCCCCGATGAGACCAGTATTGGAGGAAGCCATTGATTTATTGAAGCAGGACTTGGCTTTAAGCGATTCAGATAGCACGGCCTCGACCCCCAATTCATCCGAAGTGGAAGATGAGAAGCGCGTGAATTACCGGGAATTGAAGTACCAGTCAGAATCCATGTCAACGCTGTGCTTAGATGAGAATCAATGAACTGAGTTAATTGCTCATACTAACTTTATTGTTTATAATTGTACAGATATAACCGTGAAGGATACTGACAGACATTATATGTTCATAATAATTTATAGAGTTATCAATCGTAATTAATCACGTCATAAGTAACAATGTAGATTTGCCCGCCCTAAGTATACTTTAGGGATATTTCTCAAGGTAATGTTGTCCTGATGAACCCCAATTAGAAGGGCGAAACCGGTAGACCGACTACCTATAATAAATCTTTGAAGAACCCGCCTCCAGTCTGTTGGATTGATTCATACATAATGAATTAGTTATAATCTATGAAATAAAAAAAGAAAAAACAATCTAGCATAGCTTGATTATTAATTTGCATATAAAATAATTTTCTCCAGAAACTTCAAGTCAATTATGTTTTCCTGCAAGAAACCAAAAGGAAATGATGTTTAAGAAGAAAATTACACTTACCTAGATGGTTCATGAAGATCATGTGAACATGCTTTACTGTTTGTCCATGTTGAGGCTCAACAACTTGGATATAACTGAATAGAATTCCCTTTAAAAACAGGAGACATCTAGATAAACACCCATATGACAATATCTACAAATATGAAGCTTTCCAATGTTTTTTTAAATAAAAAATAGCAAATATGTATAGTAATATACTGCACTGTTAATACATGTACAGCTGCATACAAATAATGTAAGAATTTTATGATTTATAAATATATAAAGTATCAGTCATTTCGAATCATCAACCACATCATTCATGCAAGACATGTTATACAGAACAAAAACGGCAATGCTTTTAAATGCATTATTATCGAGCCTGTGAAAGAACAGACTTACACCGTTTTGGCAATTATGAAATGTGAGGCAGACAAGCAAGATAATTAAAACTATTTCTTACAAAACACGTTACACATTGTACATTAATATTAACAAGTCTTAGAAAACTATTTACTTGGGTATAATACACAAATTTGCCCACCCTTTGTCAATATCCGTAAACATACAAGGATTTAAATCTTCCAAATTTGTTCATCACACATTGTTATATATTTGGGTCGTTTTCCTTTCAACCCATGACGTATACTCACGCGATCGGGACAAAAATTGCGGATAGAAAGTCAGAGCTCTTTTGTCTAATACAAATGCAAGCAATAATTTTAACTGTGACAGGAAGTTGTAACAGTCTATAAAACCTGAAAATATCTAAATGATCTGCTAGCAACAATATTCTAGCGAAACAGTCCAGTCTCATAGTTAAATATTAAAAACATACCAGTGCGACAATATACAGCTGCATTTTTTACTGTATGTGGACAGTAATGATCAGCTGACCCGTTTAGATCTCAACTCTCAAGTGTGATGCATGTCAGCTGACTCTCATGTGTGTTTACAGTGGAAGTAAGAACTCTCAAAGGGAGGCCACTCCCGATGAAACTACCCTGCAATCGAGAACGTATAATACGGAACGATAAGAAACTACCTACATCTATTTGCGGAGAAGTTCGAGTTAAGTAGCTATGATACATGTTTTTTTCTAAAGGCGTACATAACTAACCCTTTAAAAATAAACAGTATTAGAAAGCTTAATCATTTTCAAATTGATTGTGCTTCGTTCTGTGACAAGAATATTTTTAATTTTGATACTTACAAAAACAAAAACAATGTATAACTTCAACTGATACATAGTGCCGCCCTATAGTGAATACCATTTTCAGCCAAAATTATAATTAGAAACATCTTTAAATACATAGCATTTAAAAGCAGTGTGATTTTCCTATTGACTCGTGTCAGTTTTGTGATAAGTTATTCAAATCTAATTATATTTTTGTCACGAAAATGAGATTCACTTATCTGCCGACACTACAAGACCGCAGGACCAGAGGAGATAAGATGACAGTTTTCAAAATGTTAACTAATAAATATGATGGTAAGGTAACAAGAAGTTTTTTTCCAAATGGACAATATGAATAGAACCAGATATCTAATAACAATAACAAGTATTTATGAAGCGATGTCGTCTTGATGGAAGGAAGCATTTCTTCAGCTATCGAGTTGTTGATTTATGGAACAGCTTACCCCAAAATGTTGTCAATGCTGAATCTGTTATACGATTTGAAAAAAGGCTAGATGGACACTGGAAAAATAACCCTTTACAGTGTTAAGCCATTGTACATAGGAATTATTTACTTTATGCTATGTGTTGATGCTGATGTGGACATAGAGGCTACAAGCCTGCGTCCACTATTTATGCTAATAAATGCTATTATATACTTATCACTGGTCAAAAGAGTAGCAGTGGTAAGGCTGGTCAACAAATAACTGAATGGGACATTAAGCTTTTTATTATTATTATTATTATTGCCTTTACTTCCTCCAATTAAGACAAGTTATAGAATAATATTAACAACTAACCTAATCACAGTTCAAACACACGTGTAGCAAGTTGACACAAAATAAACATAAGAAGTGCACGTTCTTCCACGTTCCAGGCGCGCAAATATGTAGTTTCAAACGTATTTTATTGCTAGGAAAAAGATAATAGGATGGGCACAAGTAGTTAATACAGCATTATTAACGTCCTCTCCAGTGACACATATTTCAAGTTTCAAGTAAAAATAAATATTTGCCTGGGTAAGATGTTTAATGAACTGAATACAATTGAAGACTTTGAGAGAGAGGGGGAGGAGAGAGAAAACAAGAGAGAGGGGAGAGGAGAGAGGGAGAGAGTGAAAACAGAAAACAAGAGAGAGAGAGAGAGGGAGAGACAGCGAGGCAGAGAGAGATACACGGACGCTTTTGGGATTGGATACGATGTAAGAATGTAAGATTGATATTTTACGCATCATTTCACATCTGAAACAACCAACGATTTAATTGTTTCATATCTAAATGTTTCCTTTCGAAACAAAATAGAAAAATACCATGTAATCTCCCTCAAGAAAAGGAATGATATGAGTATTCGATCCAAGAGCATTGCATCTGAGAGCAGGTATCTTATCACTGTGCTACTGTTACGTTATTGATACTAGACTCATTAGTTGTCGAGTTTTAAATGTCAATGTTTCTTTCAAAAATGAAAATTGAATCCTGTTTGTCTGTTAAAGTTATTACTAAAAGAATTTACACTGACAGTTTGACACAATGGAGAAACGTCCAGTGTCTTTCGATCAGTTTGGATTTGCCCTAGTCGCCTCTTAGCCTTCAGAATTTTAGTCCCTTAATATCACTGACGAGGGGAACATGGGTGAAACTGTTGTAAGGTGCAGTTTCATTCATTACTTGGCTCTACTGTATCTAACCTTTTTCTTTCTTCTTGAAGGACAAAGTGAAGTTTGAAGGCTTTCTTTTGGAGGTGACAAACCCCACCATCCACCCTTTTGTGTATTTCTTATATATGGTCTGTAAGGACGTCTGTGTTGGTACACACTCATTTGCATATTTGGTGCTATTTCACTTAAAATTCAATGCAACTAATAAAACCAAACCTACCGAGAGGTATTTTTGTTTATAATACCCATTTGGTTACTTTACGTAGCAATATTTTTACAAAAAAAACCCCACCGAAATACGGTGAGATTTTGAAGCTATTGGGTACTGGTGTAGCGGATCTGTTTTACAAACGTTCAATATACGTTACCTATACCGTGATACACAAAGGGCATCAGGTAGAAAATATCAAATAAGATTATTTAAACGGAGGTGAGGACCGAAATTTAATTTCACAATTTACAAAATGTAATACCCGACATTACTTCAATGTCTGATTTCGTTTGTATTCTTAAATTAGTGTGTTTTGAAGTGAATAGATTTGAAATACCGCGTTTAAGTTTTTTCCTTTTGTATATATAGAATACAAAAGCGAGATTAGAACACGTCTTCATGAAGAAGTCAAGTGTGACTTTGCTGGCAAGCGTGTGCTGTCACGTGAGCAAAGCTCCCGCAAATAGTGTTCTACTTATACCCTTTTACTAGTCGCTTTTATGAATGTGGCCATAGCATGTCCGTTACGGTCTGCTGAGTTTTTGTACACTCCTGGGGATCTACAGGATATATGCAATTCCACAATGGCCAAACTTTTAACACGTTTATTTATTTTTTAATCAACTATCGTAAATTGCAAACAGTCAATATGCTGTATGATCCAGGGACCCTTATTACGAATGTCAGGGTTTTGTCATTCAGACTGGTTTACATAGACATATATAATATAACCTCGAGAAATTGGCGATCGTGACAGGTATTTGTTTGGCTAACACAGGTAGATTACTCGGACAGTTGAAGAAAATCATTATAGATCTAGTTTCGAATAAAACGTTATAATGGTTTTAAACATCCGTTTGATTTAAACATATTTCATTCCAAATGAATAGTTACAAAATAATTGGACATAAGTATTCACAACTTATCACAGTATTTTTCTTCAAAATACATCATAAATACAAGCAATAAATCGATAGGACAATTTACGCAACTTATTGATAGCGAGAGAGAGAGAGAGAGAGAGAGAGAGAGAGAGAGAGAGAGAGAGAGAGAGAGAGAGAGAGAGAGAGAGAGAGAGAGAGAGAGAGAGAGTGGGAGAGAGAGGGAGAGATAGAGAGAGAGAGGGGGGAGAGAATGGGAGAGAGGGAGAGATAGAAAGAGAGTGGGAGAGAGAGAGACAAAGAAAGAGAGAGAGAAAGAGACAGAGAGACATAGAAAGAGAGAGGAGAGAGAAAACAAGTTAATGAGAGGGAGAGAGAGTGGGGAGAGAGAGACATAGAGACAGACCCAGACAGACAGACAGACAGAGAGAGAGAGAGAGAGAGAGAGAGAGAGAGAGAGAGAGAGAGAGAGAGAGAGAGAGAGAGAGAGACGGGGGGGGGGAACAATTTCACAAATCTTTAAGTGATATGATTGTTTGATTAATCAAACCTTCCGCTGGTATTTATAAATCTGAGCACACTTCAAAAACATCAAGATGACTTTGTTTTATCCACTAAGGGATCCATACGTGTTACTAGACAGTCTATGTTAGTATCATGGCTATTTTCAAACTTTAAACAACTCTAAACTCTAATGCCGACAAATAGGACATTTGAAGAAGAAATGAAAGGCATTTTCACATGGAGATCCAAAGATACAGACATGGTCATCAACAATGTTTACTCTGAAAAGATCATGATTAAGTGAACTACAGTTATACCTAAATTTTGTATGAATAATGTTTAGCCTTTTTTCACCATATCTCGTGAGATGTGTGTTGTTTTTTTTTTAATTTACTGTAAATTGTTGACGATGTAACAGTAACATCGAGAATTTCCCAGGAACAAAGAGTAGAAGGAAGGAAAAGTGAATTAGTAGAGGATAGTCTGAATTTTGGTAAGATAAAATCGTTAGCATTTCTTAAGGGATATCTGGGTAACTGTGTTAGAATGAATTCTATTCAGAAAATCTGGAATAGGATCGTTTTTCATTTTATACAGTAATTGAAGTTTCCTTCATTTTCTTCTGTCATATAGTCTTTCTAATCCTGTTTCGAAATAATGAGAGTCGTAAGGAGCATAGGATGGGAGACCGGTGATGATGCGAGCTGCCACATGTTGGCATTTTTCTAAATTTTTCTGTAAATATATATCCGTCCATCACTTTCAGTAATCAAAAATCGGCAAGATAAAAGACGTATACATTTTAAACAGGGTTTGTCCTTTCAAGATGTACTTTAGACTCACAATAACATTTATTTTCTTCGTGACAGATGTATAAATAGATGCTATGTGATCTCCCCATTTACCTTCTGCGTTGAGAACTACTCGCAACTGTCTATGACTGTCATACAAAAATTAAGAAGTTCTTCACTGAGATATGATTCAAAACTTCCATCGTCATTTACAGCGTTAGTAATAAATAAAACATTAGTTTTGCTAGCATTACAATCAACTGACCAAGTGTGTTTTTCTTTTAATGAATCAAGATCTGTGTTGAGGATATTTTCTAATTCATGATAGGAAGATGACATGCGAAGAAGAGAGGTATCGTCAGCGAAAAGCCTCGAGATGGAGAACAGTACATCAGATTTATCATTAATATAAACTAGGAATAAAAATGGTCCAAAAATAGAATTCCGAGACTCTCCTGCGTTTACAAGACCAGTACAAGAAACAGAATTTGAAATAAAGACTTTCTGCTGCCTATCTGATAAATAATAACTGTACCAACTTAACAGCTCACCTGGTTAGTGAACCAACTTAACAGCTTACCTGGTTAGTGAACCAACTTAACAGCTCACCTGGTTAGTGAACCAACTTAACAGTTCACCTGGTTAGTGAACCAACTTAACAGCTCAGCTGGTTAATGAATCAACTTAAAAACTCACCAGATATTCCGTAAGACTTTTATTTGGTGATGAGCCCTTTGTGCCAAACACGGTCAAAAACCTTAGAAATATCACAGGACACTACATAAGCATGTTTCCTTTCTTCTAGACTAAACATCTACTTATACATATGTTAATTGATAAAGTGTGGAATGATTTTGTATAAAACCTGACAGGTGTTGACAAAAAGCCCCTTCAAAAAATTAACAATAAATCGTAACAAGAATAAAATTATATAATAGACATTGAACTAGTGTTCAGTGAAATGCTTTTCGACACTCATTAAACTACAAATAATAAAATGTTAAATTACACAAGGTGAAAAACAATAGAAGTTATTCTAAGATCTTCCAGGTCAAATGAGGATAAATCAAAATTGATATTACCGCTGTGAAATCTATATCTTTTACTGCACTGAGTATGCACCAGAGCTGGTCTCTCTGTGTGTGGACATTCAAGTACACTATGAATGGTGATATCACATATAACTTTTTAATGATGATAACTCTCCATTTAACAGATTATCTCTTGTCGAATCAAAAAGTACATACACAAAGGGTGACCGTATTAGTACGTTACACAGGAGAACTCCAAAATTATTTTACTAATATTTCAAGAGAAAATCTAGTTTTTGTTCCAATGACCTGAATCTTTCCGACTTTTTTCCATAAACATTTAAGTTGTACGCGGCGGTGGTGTTGACAATGACAACTCAGATTATTTTGTCTGCAGGAGATTATTTACCTGTTTATAATGAATTAGATAAACCCACAAGCCAAGAGGAAATCAGAGATGTTTTCAAATATGTTAAACTTGGTAAGTCACCAGGTATCGATAATATGTTGAATGAATTCATTGTTAAATTCATTCAAATAAATTCTTATTCCTATACTTTCAAAACTATTTAATGCTCTTTTGGTTAAAGTGAATTTCCACCCAGTTGGTCAAAAGGTGTCCCCCCCCCCCCCTCCACCCCACCCCACCCCCTCTCACCCCACCCCCTCTCACCCCTCACCATTATTCAAGAAAGATGATCCTAATGACACACTAATACATATAGAGGGATGCCTTTTGTAAGTTGTTTTTGTCAAAATTATTTCCAGGTATTTTAAACAATAGGTTACTGAAGTGGTCTGAGTAGTTTGATATTATCACTGATGCCCAATTCGTCGTTAAGCCTGGTCACGGCACCAATGACGCTACATTTGTTCTACATGGTATTGTAAAAAAAGTACTTGCAAAAAACGTAAACTATACTGCTGTTTTGTCGATTATCGCGAGACTTTCGATAGCGTGAACAGAAGTAAATTGTTTCTGAAATTGTATCGAAGTGGAGTAAGAGGAAAGTTTTTAAAAATTTGAAGTCCCTTTATGATGGTTTAAAGTTATGCGCAAGACACGGGTCGGAGTTGTCTGCTTTCTTTTCATGTACACAAGGCCTGGTACATTGTGAAACGTTATCTCCCTTCCTCTATTCTACGTATGTAAACGACCATGAAAGTCATTTCATTAATATGTTGTGTGATGCCCTATTTCTTAGAGATAGTTCGCTCTTTCTACTGATGCATGCTGATGAAACAGTTCTTTTCTCAGAGTCAACTTCCGGTTAACACAAGTTGTAAAAGACCATATGCAGCTATTTAGGACATACCGAGTCGCGCATTCGCGGATTTCTCGCTCCAGGTGAACGTTTTTTCTATAAATTATATATATATTAATATATATCGTTTTTAGATGATCAGTAAATTTAACAATTCTACGTTACAAATATATTTTTGTTTTTATTTCAGATGAAAATTAGTTGTGTCATTTTTCAGTTGAGGCTCGCATATTAATCTCCTTCATAGTCTTACAAAACGATTATTTTGACAACTTTACTGTGAAAAAAAGCAGTTTCATGTAAAAAATGTCCAAATATATGCCTCTGACTATCAAGTATAGTAACTTTCCAACACATTGGTATAACTTTGACCTGAATTAAAAATTAGTTGTGTCATTCTTTAGGTGAACATGGCACATAATTTCAGATCACAGTCCCAACGCTGTACAGGTAAACACGGCATCAATGTACGTGCATCGATGAGTCATTAAGACGGACTGCTATTTATACATAATAAATAATCATATTGTTTTCTGATAAAAATACACTTGATATCTTCGAAATGAAGAATTAAATATGCAATTGACGGAATGAATAGTAAAGTAGAAACGACATTTCCACATAGCGACATATCTATAACTTAAACATAGCTCTCGGTATGTGAATACCGACAACCAATGGAGTTTATTTTAATGTCTTTTCTATTTATTTATCTATCGGCTACAGGTACGTTTCTCTTTATATTTGATTTAAGAAATATGTTCAGGTGTAGTGCTTAATCATCTAATATAATAATTTTATCTATTTATATATGTTTTAGTGTTGCATGAAGTAAAACTTAATTATGCAGTATTATTCATCAAATAAAAATCTATATATTAAGTTTAATATTCAAACATGTGAAGATAGGTTGTGGGAAACACAGGTAAATCTCAGGTAATAACCTAGGTATGAAAAGAACAGCTCAATTGTATACGATACATGTTGTATATTTATGTATTAGAATTCATATGCTGTATTGCTTCAGATCAATAAAGAATAAGGAAGTCGTTACTCCACACCTGTGGTAACTGGCAACTTGAATCACAAAAACATGTAACAGTATATAATTGCCTTGCCATTGTTCCCTAAAACAATACCATCCTGTTGTTTAAACAAATGTTGGCACTCGGAGAATAAGGGGTGTTCCCGGAACGCATCCATGTCCATGACAATAGGTAGAAACATCAAACGGAGGGTAATTATAATCTGTTTCATATAGATGCTGTATTTACCTGAGATATTTTACCTGTGGATCTACCTGTAATTTTTACAGATATTACAGATGTATCATTATAAATCAACAATTAATTATTGATATTTTGTCTCTTAATACTTCAGTATTGCAGACAGAAAGTACATGTGTACATGCACATGTCCTTCTAAAAAATTGAATCATCTTCTTACTGTGTCAAATTGATAAATAATAAATCTACGCATAATCATTTACTTAATCATGTAAAGGTCCGCATGATTACCTATTGGTCTAAATTGTTACAGGCACATGATAGCAAGTACTCTTATATTTTATACACTGTTTTATATAAAAGTAACATTTAAAATGGTATAACTAGTCCGTGGCTGTTATATATCAGAAAAATCTTGAATGAATGTGGTTTAAGCTATATATGGGATATGCAAAGAACAACTAATCATAAGTTTATAATTGAAACGAGTAGATGAAATGGTATTGCGCGGGAAGAAAGATTCTGTACGTATTGTAATGATTATAAAATTGGAGATGAATTTCATTATTTATTAGAATATTCTAGATTTCTCAGTAAAAGGAAGTATTACTTAGGTGAATATTATTGTAAAAGAGTAAATATGATTAAATTCCAATCATTATTGAATACAAATAATATTGAATTACTAAAACAATGTGTAAATTCATCAGATTTATATTTTCAATTGTTTGTCCTCCATGACATCAGTTATATATATTATTAATGTTTCAGCCTCTGAACCTTTAATTTTTGTATATATGTTTTGTATGACATTCTCTATGTACATTTGTAAAAAGAGAAATAAATTGAATTGAATTGAATTGAATCATGTTTTAAAAGACTGAACTAAGATAAGTGAACAGTTTTCATATTAAAACATTTCACTGGAAAAATGTCATCTGAACCCAAAAATATTATAATCAAAAATTATATAGTGGAAATGATATCGCAATAGTTTACATTATTTTGGAATATACAACAAAAATGATATAACATCATTAAAAATTGCATAATAATTACATGTACATTATGTCACCATATATTTTTTTATCATATAACGTCTTTAATTATTTTATTTTATTTCCTTTTTTGGCTGAGTTTTTTTTTATACATGTACAGGTGAGAACCACAGGTAAAAACACAGATAAACCGAACTAACATTAATGATATAGACTATAATCACTGTAAAAACAAAGTTCCAGGTACATGTTTATGATATGTATGCGTTCCGGGATACAGCCGAGAATATCCCCGCTCTGCATTCCGGTCGTGTATATGCCACGCAGTTTCAAAGGCATGTGTACAGTTTACGACAGACATGGGTAACCATTGGTGCACGGCAGTAGTGGCGAAGTGAGGGTACCGATAGAGAATTGTCTAGTCAGTATAAATCAACTCGTGCACGATAGACTTGGTATTGAGAAGGACGTAATTATAGATAGAGCACATCGGATAGGGGATAAGAAGGCGGATAAGAATAGGCCCATTGTAGCAAAGGTTATCCGATTTCAGCAAAAGGAGTTGGTGAAAAGTAATTCAGGAAATTAAGGGGGGAAATATTTACCTACCTGATCAGTTCCCTAAAGGAATTCAAGATGCACGCAAGAAAATTGTAACCTGAGTATGACAAGGCTTGGGATGAGGAGAACAAGGTCATTGTCAAGGACAAATTGTTTATCAATGGAGAAATTTACACTGGACCTGTTTCAGACCCACCCGGGACCCGGAGCGGACACTCCAAGGGGCACCAGAAGAAAACTGGAAACTGAAGACAGCAGTCCAATAATCTATAGGACAGTGATGAGAATGGACATATTCCACATACACCGAATGTCATGGAACATAGATGGAGGTTTAGACAATAAAATAAAAATAAAAAAAAAATAAAAAATTATAAAAGCATAAACTTATGTATTTTTGACAGAATGTTGAAATAAAAGATCATCAAGTTGATATTGAAGGGTATTCTACTTCTGTGGTACCGCGGAAACGTTCTACACATTCCCAAGGGGACGGAATGTTAATTATGATTAAACCAAATCTCATAAAATATGTTTCAATCTGTGAAAATATTTGTGACACTAATGTATGGTTGAAAATCGATAAAAGTGTTATTGGTGAAGTGAATGACGTATATTTAGCGTGTGTCTATACCCACCTACTAGTTCCCAGTTTTATAACCAGCATAGTTCTAATTTATCTTGTTTTAATTAGAATGAACTATAAGCTAGTGTTCCATTTAGGGAGATATTATGTTGTTAGGACCAGTAATATGTGTGATTTTGTAAAGAATGATAATGTTCACAACAAAGTGCAGCATCATCTTTCTCGTTTGGTTACATACTTACCAGATAAAAGTTTTGCCGAGTCAATCCTGATACGGTTTTAAATCATTTTGGTAATTGTCTTATTGTAATGGAAGAGATCCGAGTAAGTTTTCAAATCATTATATATATCGGGGACATAATGAGATGGGTGTTATTGATTATTTGATTATGAGCCCAACTCTATTTGTTTGTGTCAATCAGTTTACTGTGGGTAACTATAATGCATTATCTTATCATGCCCCTTTGCACGTGCAAATACATGTACACATGGGATGATGATACACGCTTGGATAGATCAACCGGTAATGTACGTTTTACTTATCACATGACAGATAATGATGTGAACAACCTTTTCGATATACTCTCCTCGAATTCTACTGCTATGAACGAGGCGGTTGTATATTTCATGAGGGAACTACTCATTGTGCTATAGATCATTATCTAAATAACCTTACAAATGAACCACTCAGAGCTATGGATCCCTGTCTCTCGCGACCGTACATATGTACTGATACAAAGTAGTGCAGATGGGCGTGACTGTGTAAACAAATAAACTTGTGTGAAAACAAACCATGGTTTGATTTGAGGTCCTTTTATTGTTTATTGACAAAAACCAAAGGCCGCACGACCTGTAGGTCCACATACATAACCATATACAATATACAAGTGGCAGAATGGAGGGTGGATACAATAACATACACAATTAAATTGACAATTTAGTGTTATAGTGTTAACAATATTATTTACTGGAAACATTCACCATTTTGATCATCTAATACATCTACTATTTATGTATTTGTAACATTTCTTAAATCCATGGCTGACTTCAGAAATCTACATATATTGTGTTGTTGTTTATAGTTATCCTCTGTTAGTAACTTAATAAGTTTGTACACTGATGGGTGATTGTAAAAATATCTTTTTACATATCTTTTCCTTAGGTTAGAATATAAAGGGCAAATTAACATGAAATGGTACCACCATTTCTAAAAACCATAACCTTAGTTTTATTTACGTTTACAGATTACTTCCACTTAGTACAATAATTACTGAGTTTATTTAGCATAGACTGTAAGCCTTCTGCAGTCTCAGAAAATAAAACCGTATCATCGGCATACATTAATATCATAAGAGATACATCACAAAATTCAATTGCATTGCAATTATGAAATGCATCATTTTCTAGATCGTTAACGTACAAAGGAAACAAAATTGGAGATAACGATTTACCTTGATACAATCCGAGATTACTAGAAAAATCGTCAGATAATAATCCATATTTTCTGACACGTGTTTTTACATGAGTATACAATGATTGTATATTTTTTAGCATTTTACCAGTTACATTTTGTTTGATAAGTTTTTTCCTTCTGGTAATCAACAAAACAGCAGTAGAGAGGTTTTTTCTTTGTTAAATAATTGTTTATAAAAAAATGCATGGCATAATCATAAAAGGCACTGAATTTATTTAATTGTTTTAAGTCTGTACGGAAATGACTATGAAACTTTTTCCATCTCGGAATGTAATAGTCGGTATAACTTTGAGGAATTAAGCCTATTTCTTATGTTATATGCCGACAACTTACTTTGATTTTCAGAGCCTGTTGGAGGGTTACAAGAATTACTGGATAAGCTTGCTAGTTACTCTGAACAGTGGAATTTGACAGTAAATATTGATAAGACCAAGATTGTCTTATTTCGAAAAGGTGGGAGAATTCGAAATGATGACATTTGGTTTTATAAAGGTACAACAGGCACTTGTGTAGATCAATGTACATATCTAAGTGTTTTATTTCAGTACAACAATAAGTTTAATTGTAATCAGGAACAGCTATCTGATCAGGAACGTAAAATAATGTTTGCTTTTTTTTCAAAATGCTCAAATTTTAGTCTTGATCTTTATGGTAAAACTATGTTACATTTGTTTCATACCTGTGTTAGTGGCATATTGTGTTATGCCTGTGAACTATGGGGATCTACTAAAGGTCCCGATATCGAGAACGTACATTTGGATTTTTGTAAGAAACCGCTCAAAGTTAAGAAATCTATATGTAACATTATGGTATTTTCCAAGCTTGGTTATTTTCCATTAGCATGTATCAGAAAGTATAAAATTACAAAGTATTGGGTTAAGTTACCTCGCTCTGGTACTTGAACACCGCATATATTTTTGTATTAAAAAGGAGCCCAGGAACTCCCTTTAATTGGGTGCACTATGTTAAGAATGAATTGTTTACTTTGGGTGTTGGTGATGTATGGTTAAGCCAGTCAGCATCCAGTGTTTAAGTTTACTAGATTCTTCCGCTAAATGTTATTTATACAAACATATTGTAGATCACTTTTCTATTCAGTATTATTTTTCAATACACCGAAGAAATTCTTTACCAACTGAGTCAGGCAGACATCGTAATGTTGCTCGGGCTCAAAGATATTGTACTTTTTGTAATCCTGACTTTGAAGTCGGAGATGAAAACCATTTCATTTAAATTTGTAATACTTAAAAACATCTGAGAGTATGATACATAAAAGGCTATTATCTATGTTAAAACTCCTACAACTTTTATGTGTTAATAATAATGTTGATAAATACATTCCTGAAACAAACAAGTTAAGAAGCTAGGTTTGTACTCCACTCTTCACGGTATGCATAGCCTTTGCCTTGTTGTGTAATATACATGTATGGACATGCTGTACTGATGGGCTGTCTAGCCTAAAGTTAATTAATAAATTGAATATATTCTGACCGGTTCACTTACAGTCAGGAAAACAATAATGACGAATCATGAAAACATTATTTAAGAAGTGTACAATATATACTATGTTGATGTTGATACAATCATTTTTGACGAGAAGTATACGATGCAGCCATGATTATAACAGAGACATTCATTCTTGATTTTGTTTATCTGGGTTCAGAATGCTCCAAGATACTTTTGGGAATTTTAATGAGGTAGGACGATACAATTACAGATATAAGAGAGCTATTCGATTAGATTTTCAGAAAAAAAAGTGATTATGTACAAGTCACGGATAATTGCTTTGTTGTCTGTTTGCTTTGTTTTTTTTATTTCTTATAAACTAATTTGTATAACCAGTTCCGTGTCAATAGCTATCAGACGAAATGATCCTTAGGTAAACAAAAGAGACGATTTCTTCGTATATTGACTGTAGTAATGTGGGAAATCATATATGAGAAATTAGCCCATTAGCAAATGAGTGTATACCAACACAGACAAACTTATGGAACCTCACTTAAGAACTACACAACAGGGAGGATGGTGGGCGTATTTCTGCTCTAAAAGGAGGCCTTCACGTGTCATTTTGTCCTGATACAAGTTAGATACAGTAGAACCAAATAATAAATTAAACTGCACCTTATAACAGCTTCGCCCTTCATTATCTCGTCAGTGATATATTTCTGCTCCAAAAGGAGGCCTTCACGTGTCACTTTGTCCTGATACAAGTTAGATATAGTAAAACCAAATAAGGAATTAAACTGCACCTTATAACAGCTTCGCCCTTCATTATCTCGTCAGTGATATATTTCTGCTCCAAAAGGAGGCCTTCACGTGTCACTTTGTCCTGATACAAGTTAGATATAGTAAAACCAAATAAGGAATTAAACTGCACCTTATAACAGCTTCGCCCTTTATCTTGTCGTTATTGATATTAAGGGGTTAAAGATTTAAAGTCAAAGACCGACTAAGACAAATCCAAAGTGATCGAAATACACTGGGCGATCGTCCCTTCTTGGATCAAATACTTCTCTCGGAGTTTTTCTTTTAATGAAGGTATTTTTTCTATTCTATTTCAAAAGGAAATATTTAGATATGAAACAATCAAATCGTTGGTTGTTTGAGATATGAAATGAAGTTTAAATATCAATCTAATAATTCTTACATCGTCTACAATCACAAAAACATCAGTATATATATATATATATATATATTGGGTATGGGTCTCCCGAGTAAAACAGTACCAACTAAATCTGTATTAGTACAGAGTGTAATTTGTTAAAATCACTCGTCCATGACTGGCCCCATTCGGTTGTGTGCCAGTTTGCCAACACCAGTTAGATGAAAGAAAATGGAGAACAAAGGAAAAACAATTATAGTCTGCTCTATAAAAGTGCTAACTGTTACCTGTATAGATAAATTTACCTGTATATAACATTTCTATATTTTCAAATTACTATGAAGTAAAAAGATGATATACATATGTATATAGAACTTAAGTTTCTTAAAATAAAAATAAAAGAAATTAATATAGTTTAAAAAAGTATTTTTGATTTCATCAAAATATTATACATTCATAATATATACTTACATTTTAAATAAACATATATACAAGTAAATTAAGTAGCACTACCAATATTAATTAACATAAAAAATACTAATATTGCGAATGATGAATACAAATAGCACTTATATCATTAATGTAATTGTATAATAAACATGTAACACAAAATAGCATTCAAAGTTATTAAATTATCATACTTTGAAGTATCACACTTTTAGTACACAGAGTCACTTGATAACACTTATTCGTCGCCTAGATATCAGGACCATTGTGTTGTTGTGGTTCGAGCCGTTGTTGTGAAGACATTCCTTCAGCTGTGCGAGCCTGAGTTCAGTGGTCCGGTATTTCTTGGCCCATGGTCTGTAAGATCCTCCTGTGCTGCGCTATATCCTGGTAATCTCGTTGACTGCCTGTATCTCCTGAAATATCCGGATCAGTGTGTAGATGTTCGGGTGGGAGTGTTGGTTCTTCTTCAGCTTCCCGTGCCAAGCTTCCAGGTGGTTGGTGGTTCTGGGTCCTTCTGTGTCGTGATGGTTCCACATGCGTTTGTTTCCTTCTATCCAATGAGTGACGACGTAATCAGTGAAGCGGGTTGTGTCGCAGGGTACATCAGCATCCTCCAGTTCCTCCAGGGCGTTGAACCAAACATCCTCAACGCGGTCCAGTGGTACAAGGGGTCGTACTGCTGCTAATCTCACAAGGCGGTCGATGTAGTCGTTTTCTTGGTAGGATATCTTTAGGCCGTTGGTCTGGGCTTTCTTCCGAATACACTGGGTGTAGTGGAAAAAACATCCGCGGATGTTGACTGCAGGGAAGACTCGTCGAAGGGCGTTGTGGGCAGCTATCTCGAAGTCCAGGAATGTAGTCGTCGGGTTTAGTGGGAGGTTAACGTTGGCCATGGTCATTTTCAACAAAGTGAAAAATGTGGTGTAGATCTCCTGTGTCTTTCCTGGTAGTAGAGCGTAGACCAAAGGACACATGTGTCCGTCTATCTGTGCGTGTATTGAGTAAATCTGGTAGAAGAGTTTTGCGCAGGTGTAGAATGTTCCGTCACAGTAGATGGTAATAATGATATAGTAACACATTTGTTCAATACAAAACCCTATCTATATCTATCATATGAAATACTAAATACAATTATTGTAAATAAACAAGATTATAGTAAATACAATAAATAAACATATTATTTTTATAAAATACTAAATAGAATTAATGTAAATGTACAATTTCTAAAATTAATCAACTATATTAGCCAACAATAACCACTGTATAAGTCTATAGTGAAAATGTTTGCCCACTAAGTATCTCCCACAGGTAAACAGACATTTAACAGGTAACCCGTAATTTAGAAACTGACTTTAATCCCTTAAAATAACATACCAGATAATTGGTGTTGGCAAACTGGGAACACCCCCCCCCCCCCATTCTACACGTGTACTCCCTTGGCTACGACTCGTCTAAATGTTATTTGTACAAGCTCTTGTTAAACTCCTTTACTTTGCAGCACTATTTATCAAAACCTTGTCCTGGTAATTGTTTTCGACTGATTTCTTAATTTCGATTCTCTTCTCATGAGTTGTGTTTAAAAAAATGTACATATCAAAACATTCCGAGGGAACATAGGATTAGCATTCATTGTAACCAGAATGTAGTAGAAGACGAGTTCCATTTTATCTTTATTTGTCCCCTATATATAAATTTACGTTAAAAAGTTTTTTATTTTTTTTTTTTTTTTTATTTTTCAAGAGTTTTTAATGTACATAACAATTACATCAACAAAACATCATCAAACATACAACATACAATATGCTCACTCACACATCACCATAATCTCGATTAAGTTGCATCATCATCATCATCATCATCATCATCATCATCATCATCATCATCGTCATCATCATCATCATCATCATCATCATCATCATAAACATTACCATCATCATTATCTTCTTCATTATAAACATTACCTCATCATCATTATCCTCCTTATTATAAACATTACCTCCTCATCATAATCATCAGTCATCATGATCTCAATCAAGTAATCATGTCAATACAATCTTCATCATTGTCATATTCAATATGCCTTTGTCACCACCTTCATGTCAATAGATTCATCCTCAGCATTCATTATCACATATGCACCTCATCATCAACCTAACTATCAACACAATTTGTCATTATAACTTGAAATCCATCCATACATGATCACCTGGCATTTTCATCAACACCCTTACTAACATCTCAACACTACCCTTACACACCCACTCCTACACATACATCAATACTACACATAAAGATAAAGAGGAGAGAAAAAGAGAGAAAGAGAGAGAGAGGGGGGGGGAGAGAGAGAGAGGGGAGAGAGGTGATCTGGGTTAGTAAAAATTGCAATAATCAGCGAAACAATAGGAACTCGAGTATAAAGAAAAATACCTGGTAAATAAATAAATAAATACTATAAGGGTAAGCAAGGGGCCTGCTATACTGTAAAGACAGAGAATACTAAAATACGGTAAAACATAATACATGACAGTAAATGTATTTAAAGTTAAGAATTGGCCAATAATTTTCTCCATTTTCTCCATTCCTCATTAAAACTTAACTGTGCCTGTTCACCTTTACTATTGGCAATATATTTCTGAAAGGTATAAAATTCCCTGACTGAATAAATAAGACTATATACACTTAAGGCTTTGTGTTGACATCTTGCCTTATATATGTAATATTTAATGATAATTAAGATTTCATTGTCAAGTTTGCTACTGATTAACTGATTTTTATTAGCAATGAAACCAAACAGAAAACTTATTTTATTGAAGGAAAATGGAATAAAAAGAGCCTCCAGCAAAACTTCTACACTTTCTAAAAATTTTTGAACTTCTGGACATTCCCACATATGAATAATTGTCTCCTTTTCTAAGTTACAGAATGTACAGTGTGGGTTATTCAGTAGTCGAATTTTAAACATATGTAAATTTGTTGTTAAGATGTGTTGAACCACTCTGTACTGAAACCATTGAAGTTTTGTATTTTTTGTCGCACGAAAACAATTTTTATAAATATCCCTCCAATTTAGAACATCAAATTCTAATATTTCTTCCCATCTTTTCCTCCCAGTAGAAATTGTATCGTTTTTTACTAAAAGATTATATATATCTTTTGACCCATTTCCTTTTTTTACAAAACACTCAATACTACTTGGAATGATTGGAAAAACTTGAGAGGTACATGTTCTTACAAAGTCAGATCTAGCTAAATATGACTTAGCCACAGAGACTACAACATGGTATTCAAGGAAATTTGAATTTACATTATAAATTTGCTTAAAATCTTGAAAAGTGTAGAAAGTGCCAGTAGAACAATCTTTGAATAAATCATTAACTATTATCACTCCCTTATCATACCATGTCTTGTAGAATATACTTGTCTTCCCTATCAACAAATCTTTATTATACCATAATGGAGTTTTCCAAATATTTTTCTTAACATATTCTACCCCCACCCTTTCACTGAACCTCAACAGGGCTTTGAAAACATCACTCCAGAAATTATTTCTACAGATATTACAATATTTCTGAATGTAATCACTTCCACAGGAAGATAGCATATGTAGGTCAATATATGTTTGATGAATTGCTTGCCATTTAGCAGATTTCTGGTGTAATCTTCTAATCCAGCCTAATTTCAGACTATCTATAAACAACTTTATATCTACCATTTTAAGTCCACCGTTATCAAAATTCTGGGTAACAATATCTCTCTTTACCTTGTCAGTTTTACTGTTCCATAAAAAGCTAAAAAGGATGGAGTTGAGCTTATTCAAGAACTGGTTGTCTGGGTTTGGCAAAGACATAAATAAATGGTTAAACTGTGATATCATTAAAGATTTAATAAGATGAATTTTCCCAATTGGAGTCAGTGATCTCCTATTCCACATCTTAATGATAGATTTCAATTTAATTAATTTTTTATCATAGTTTAATTTTGGAATTTCATGAAGATTGACACTGAATTCAATTCCAAGAAGCGTGAATTTGACCTTTCCCCACTGTAATTTCAAGTCAGGTAACAAAGTTTTTTTTACTTCCTATCCAGATCACTTGTGTTTTGTCAATATTTAGATTCAAACCAGAGAATTTTGCGAAAGCATTCAATTCTAAAATAGATTCTTTTAATGATATTTCAGAGCCATCTAATATAAGAGAGGTGTCGTCTGCATATTGTGAGATAAGAATTGGAATATTACTGATGTTTATACCCTTAATGTTTTTGTTATGTTTTAGTTTAATGGCCAAAATTTCAACACAGAGAATAAAGATATATGGCGCGATTGGATCACCTTGTCGACAGCCCCTTCTTATATTGATGGATGAAGATACATTACCACCTTGATTAACAAAAGCACTGACTTTAGTATGAAAAACTTTTATCCATTTACGAATATCTGGACCAAAATTAAAGAATTTGAAAACCTTGTCAATAAATTTCCATGAAACGGAATCAAATGCTTTCTCAAAATCTATCATTAACAGCATTCCGGGAATATTTTTTTCCTCTACATGTTGCATAATGTCATATATTAATCTTGTGTTCTCCCCAATATAACGACCTGAGATAAAACCTGACTGATCCTCACTAATTAATGTGTCTAAAACTTTCTTAATTCTTCTAGCTATGGTTCCTGATGCAATCTTATATACTATATTCAACAATGTAATTGGTCGCCAATTCTTAAGAAATTGTCTAGACTAAAAAGACGTTAAAAAATTTATTAAATGGTATTATTGGAACTGTTCGTAGTCTTACATGCACGTACAATTACTAACATTACGTAATAGAAAAGAACTTTGTTTTCTTGGCAAGTATTTGCAATCGAGTCTATCGTTACGTTCAACATTTTAAGCCTAATGTATGTTGTTTAGTTGTGCATATTATGCCAATAGTCTCCCGTAAATGATATTGCGCTATTCAAATAATAATTGTCCTTCTATTATACTTTTGTATGTGTACTCGTTTAGGATATCTGAATACTGAAATAAAATGACAGTACATCATATCACAATTATGGCATAGGCAATCGGTTTCCTTATCACGCAAGTCGACGCGTAATTAAGGAATTTTCCATAAGTAAACACTACATCGTGGAAAACGCAGAACAAGTTTCCAAACCGTACACTGTATACTATTAGGTTAGAAAAAAGAACCAAGAGAAGTCGCGATCTGAGTGCATTCTTTCACAGTTTATTCCTCTTCTTGTATCTTAACATTGCGATTAATTGATTTACTTCGTTGAGGTGTTGGAATACACCATTCTCCATGAGTTCATCAATAACATTGTAAAATTAGTATTTTTTAACATATCAATGTCAGAAACAAACCCTCTGCTACAATGAGACAACTGAAGTTCAATAAAGGTCTACTGTAGCCAAGCCATTGTACATATTCTACCAAGAAAAAATATATCATATTGATATTACTTCAACTGAAAACCAAGGGATTACAGATGTACACATATCTGACCTAGCTCCTAAACTTAATCCTCGAATTAATTTAACAATGACATTCTGTGCTTTTTCTAACATGTAAATGTCAGGTTGCTTCAGCTGCCACAAACCACAACCATGCAATCCTGAAGGATAACCGTTACAATAAATTATTTTTACCGTATTTTAAGGGATTGAAATCGCATGCATGTTTCAGAACGAATGTTGAACATGCTTGTTCTGTGCGTTCAACATTATTATTTTCGCTAAACAACAAAAGCTCAACATGTATTATACTTTTTACAACTGGTAACTCATTTCAATTATAATGAAATGTACACATAATTGTTTTGTATACGTAAAACATTAAGTAGATGACAATAACAATCTCCGCTTCCAGATATATAACTCACTAATAATGAGTAAATGTTGTACACTGTACACGTATGGAGATATAACTCACTAATAGAGAGTAAATGTTGTGCATTGTACACGTTACTGATATATAAATCACCATTAGAGAGTAAATGTTGTACACTGTACACGTTCTGGAGATATAACTCACTAATAGAGAGTAAATGTTGTACATTGTACACGTTACTGATATATAACTCACTAATAGAGAGTAAATGTTGTACATTGTACACGTTACTGATATATAACTCACTAATAGAGATTAAATGTTGTACATTGTACACGTTACTGATATATAACTCACTAATAGAGGGTAAATGTTGTACATTGTACACGTTACTGATATATAACTCACTAATAGAGATTAAATGTTGTACATTGTACACGTTACTGATATATAACTCACTAATAGAGGGTAAATGTTGTACATTGTACACGTTACTGATATATAAATCACCATTAGAGAGTAAATGTTGTACACTGTACACGTTCTGGAGATATAACTCACTAATAGAGAGTAAATGTTGTACATTGTACACGTTACTGATATATAACTCACTAATAGAGATTAAATGTTGTACATTGTACATGTTATTGATATATAACTCACTAATAGAGATTAAATGTTGTACATTGTACACGTTACTGATATATAACTCACTAATAGAGGGTAAATATTGTACATTGTACACGTTACTGATATATAACTCACTAATAGAGATTAAATGTTGTACATTGTACACGTTACTGATATATAACTCACTAATAGAGAGTAAATGTTGTACATTGTACACGTTACTGATATATAACTCACTAATAATGAGTAAATGTTGTACACTGTACACGTATGGAGATATAACTCACTAATAGAGAGTAAATGTTGTACATTGTACACGTTACTGATATATAACTCAGTAATAGAGAGTAAATGTTGTACATTGTACACGTTACTGATATATAACTCACTAATAATGAGTAAATGTTGTACACTGTACACGTATGGAGATATAACTCACTAATAGAGAGTAAATGTTGTACATTGTACACGTTACTGATATATAACTCACTAATAGAGAGTAAATGTTGTACATTGTACACGTTATTGATATATAACTCACTAATAGAGATTAAATGTTGTACATTGTACACGTTACTGATATATAACTCACTAATAGAGGGTAAATGTTGTACACTGTACACGTTCTGGAGATATAACTCACTAATAGAGAGTAAATGCTGTACACTGTACACGTTACTGATATATAACTCATTAATAGAGTGTAAATGCTGTCCATTGTACACGTTACTGATATATAACTCAGTAATAGAGAGTAAATGTTGTACATTGTACACGTTACTGATATATAACTCACTAATAGAGAGTAAATGTTGTACATTGTACACTTAACGGATATATGACTCACTAATAGAGAGTAAATGTTGTACATTGTGCATGTAACGGATATATGACTCACTAATAGAAAGTAAATGCTGTGCATTGTACAGGTACCGGATATATGACTCACTAATAGAGAGTAAATGCTGTGCATTGTACACGTTACGGATATATAACTCACTAATAGAGAGTAAATGTTGTACATTGTACAGGTACCGGATATATGACTCACTAATAGAGAGTAAATGCTGTACATTGTACAGGTACCGGATATATGACTCACTAATAGAGAGTAAATGCTGTACACTGTACACGTTACTGATATATAACTCATTAATAGAGTGTAAATGCTGTCCATTGTACACGTTACTGATATATAACTCAGTAATAGAGAGTAAATGTTGTACATTGTACACGTTACTGATATATAACTCACTAATAGAGAGTAAATGTTGTACATTGTACACTTAACGGATATATGACTCACTAATAGAGAGTAAATGTTGTACATTGTGCATGTAACGGATATATGACTCACTAATAGAGAGTAAATGCTGTACATTGTACAGGTACCGGATATATGACTCACTAATAGAGAGTAAATGCTGTGCATTGTACACGTTACTGCTGACAGACAGACAGACAGACAGAGTAAATATTCTACATTGTAAACGTTATTGCTGACAAACAGACAGACAGCCAGACGGACAGACTGACAGGAAGGCAGGCAGGCAGGCAGGCAGAGTAAATACTCTACATTGTGTACGTTATTGCTGACAGACAGACAGCCAGACAGACAGACTGACAGGCAGGCAGGCAGGCAGGCAGAGTAAATACTCTACATTGGACAGGTTATTGCTGACAAACAGGCAGGCAGAGTAAATACTCTACATTGGACACGTTATTGCTGACAAATAGGCAGGCAGCCAGCCAGACAGACAGACAGCCAGCCAGCCAGACAGACAGACTGACAGGCAAGCAGGCATGCAGAGTAAATACTCTACATTGGACACGTTATTGCTGACAAATAGGCAGGCAGGCAGAGTAAATACTCTACATTGGACACGTTATTGCTGACAAATAGGCAGGCAGGCAGAGTAAATACTCTACATTGGACACGTTATTGCTGACAAACAGGCAGGCAGGCAGAGTAAATACTCTACATTGTATACGTTATTGCTGACAGACAGACAACCAGACAGACTGACAGGCAGGCAGGCAGGCAGGCAGAGTAAATACTCTACATTGGACACGTTATTGCTGACAGACAGACAGCCAGCCAGACAGACTGACAGGCAGGCAGGCATGCAGAGTAAATACTCTACATTGGATACGTTATTGCTGACAAACAGGCAGGCAGGCAGAGTAAATACTCTACATTGGACACGTTATTGCTGACAAACAGGCAGGCAGGCAGAGTAAATACTCTACATTGGACACGTTATTGCTGACAGACAGACAGCCAGACAGACTGACAGACAGGCAGGCAGAGTAAATACTCTACACTGTATACGTTATTGCTGACAGACAGACAGCCAGACAGACTGACAGACAGGCAGGCAGGCAGGCAGGCAGGCAGAGTAAATACTCTACACTGTATACGTTATTGCTGACAGACAGACAGCCAGACAGACTGACAGGCAGGCAGGCAGGCAGGCAGCAAGTAGAGGCAAGATCACGTTCGATGCACGTGGATTAGTTCGGAAACGCCTTATTAAAAAGTCATGGACATTGGAAGAGAAAGTATTCATACTGAGCGCATCGGACGCAACACACGTGTTATCGACATACGATAACTTTCTTCAGCGGGAGACCCCTTCCACTCTATTGAACCAGACTTAATTCCACAGACATACTAGGTCACATACTATAACATACGGCGTGTCCATGTGTTAAGACTAGATAACGAGTACGATGTTGATTCGTGTCATCCTGAGATTGGTTTATTTGATGAAAAATCTCATATTGTATATTTCACAAGCAATGGGGAAATATGTTAACTAACACGCGTGTGCTTTCACTCGTGGTCTAAGGCACACACTTTGTATACATGTATGTGTGAACCTGATTGTCATTTCACAATTACCTCATGGTCTTAAGTTTGTTTTATTATATTATGTTATCGTTTCTAAAGGTAGTATTATTACATATGTTGGAGATGTACGCGCCTATCACAGATACATTTACTACAAATGAATACATAGGAACTTTAGTGTATAGGCAAATAGGTGTCATATATAAAGTCTTTGTCAATGTCAATAGAACTGGCATCATTTCGCTGTGTAAGTGAGTGATCAGTCTTGTAGAGGTGTTTTCTAAGTGCCATTTTTTAATGTTGCCGTTCAGAGATACATCCGTCTTGTTGTCCGAGCACATAGCTAAATGTCCTGGGTAATTATAAACGTATATAGGAGCCTATGTTATATACACATTCATACATGTAACATATGGAAAAGTATATGCTGGGGGTTTCTATTTAGACTTATGAACTGGCAGCAACCATTGTACATATTTTATCGGAGCGTGAGAACATGTATATAACATAAACATATGGGTGGTTGTAGACCTTTATGTAATAATGTACGTCCTAACGGACGTTTGTCAGTCCGTCTGTACGTGTGCAACATTCAGCATAAGAATCGTATTTGTAAGGGATGTGAGTGGTTTTGTGTGGATGGGCGTCTGTAGGATTACATGTGACCACACCATGTATTCACGCACGTGGCATTTAGTGTGTTCCCTAAAGTATTCTCGATTACTTTATATGTCACAATGGAGGCGGTCAGAGATTCTTTCTTAAATTTTTTTTTAAAAATTAATCTTTTCACTCAGTGTAAAGTTATTATTCTAAACACTTTCCATTTGTTGCCGCGTGCTAATGCCAGCTGATTGGTCATACTGACCCTTGACCTGTCGCTGTTGTGTTAACTGGGAGGCGTTGGTGCAGCGTTGATGGAGCAATTCGCAAGGTTATCCGACCATGCATCTAATAACGGATGTCGACCTTTCGGATATATCTTATCATAGAAATAACACTATAAGGCAATATCACGATTACCACTGTAAGTCAATATTACGATTACCACTGTAAGTCAATATCACGATTACCACTGTAAGCCAATATCTCGATTACCATTATAAGTCAATATCACGATTACCACTGTAAGTCAATATCACGATTACCACTGTAAATCAATATCACCATTACCACCGTAAGTCAATATCACGATTACCACTCTAAGTCATCACGATTACCACTGTAAGTCATTATCACGATTACCACTGTAAGTCAATATCACCATTACCACCGTAAGTCAATATCACGATTACCACTCTAAGTCATCACGATTACCACTGTAAGTCATTATCACGATTACCACTGTAAGTCAATATCACGATTACCACTGTAAGTCAATATCACGATTACCACTGTAAGTCAATATCACGATTACCACTGTAAGTCAATATCACGATTACCATTATAAGTCAATACCACGATTACCACTTTATGTCAATATCATGATTACCACTGTAAGTCAATATCACGATTACCGCTGTAAGTCAATATTACGATTACCACTGTAAGTCAATAACACGATTACCACTGTAAGTCAATATCGAGATTACCACCGTAAGTCAATATCACGAGTACCACCGTAAGGCAATAACACGATTACCACTGTAAGTCAATATCGAGATTACCACCGTAAGTCAATATCACGATTACCACCGTAAGGCAATAACACGATTACCACTGTATGTCAATACCACGAGTACCACCGTAAGTCAATATCACGATTACCACTTTAAGTCAATATCACGATTACCACTGTAAGTCAATACCACAATTATCACTGTAAGTCAATATCGAGATTACCACTGTAAGACAATATCACGATTACCACTGTAAGTCAATATCGCGATTACCACTGTAAGACAATATCACGATTACCACTGTAAGTCAATATCGAGATTACCACCGTAAGTCAATACCACAATTATCACTGTAAGTCAATATCGAGATTACCACCGTAAGGCAATATCACGATTACCACCGTAAGGCAATATCACGATTACCACTGTAAGTCAATAACACGATTACCACTGTAAGTCAATGATTACCAGTATGTCAATATCAGATTACCACTGTAACTGTAAGACAATATCACGATTACCACTGTAAGTCAATATCGAGATTACCACTGTAAGACAATATCACGATTACCACTGTAAGTCAATATCACGATTACCACTGTAAGTCAGTATCACGATTACCACTGTAAGACAATATCACAAGTACCACTGTAAGACAATATCACGATTACCACTGTAAGTCAATATCACGATTACCACTGTAAGACAATATCACGATTACCACTGTAAGACAATATCACGATTACCACTGTAAGACAATATCACGATTACCACAGTAAGTCAATACCACGCTTACAACTGTAAGTCAATATCGAGATTACCACTGTAAGTCAATACCACAATTATCACTGTAAGTCAATATCACGATTACCACTGTAAGT
This sequence comes from Ylistrum balloti, assembly GCF_031769215.1. Classification (NCBI taxonomy): domain Eukaryota; kingdom Metazoa; phylum Mollusca; class Bivalvia; order Pectinida; family Pectinidae; genus Ylistrum; species Ylistrum balloti. The sequence continues at coordinate 301,462 of NW_026782244.1, forward strand.
CAATATCACGATTACCACTGTAAATCAATATCGAGATTACCACTAAAAGTCAATATCTCGATGTTGCTAGTTTCATATATAAGTTAACTTAAGTGTGTGTGTATTGTAATTGATCAAATTAAGGTCACTGGGAGTTACTTTGTACTCAGGTGTCAAGGACACCTGGCTGTGTTACGCCATGCTTGCGTGTACGTGTCCTCTAGTTTTTTGTTCATTATAATGAAGGGAGTGCTGAAAGTGTTGTATTTAAAAATGGAGGCCGTATACATGACAGAGAATCATGGACTTATAAAGGTAAAAAATGTGGAAGTTGTTGATGTTTTCACCTGAGAGTGAAACCTAAATACGATAATAAATTTTCGTCAGATACAAAAACAGTTGTCTGACCAGGAACGTAAAGCTATGTTTGCACTTTTGTCAGAAATTGTTCTAACCTAAGTCTAAAATGTCAGAAATTGTTCTAACCTAAGTCTAAAATGTCAGAAATTGTTCTAACCTAAGTCTAAAATGTCAGAAATTGTTCTAACCTAAGTCTAAAATGTCAGAAATTGTTCTAACCTAAGTCTAAAATGTCAGAAATTGTTCTAACCTAAGTCTAAAATGTCAGAAATTGTTCTAACCTAAGTCTAAAATGTCAGAAATTGTTCTAACCTAAGTCTAAAATGCAAAACCTTATTACACAGATTTGATACATATGTTTGCAGTATACTGCATTATGCGTGTGAAGTTTGGGGTTATTTAAAGAAAAGCTCCTGTTTTGTAATGTGAGAAGATTTTAAAGTTAAGAGATCGACACGTAATGTAATAGTTTATTTTGAGTTAGGTCGATACCCATTAGAATGCATCAGTAGAGAATGATCTAATACTGGTTAAACTAATGTATTCGAAAAACTGTATTTTGAACACGGTGTATTCATTTCTAAGTAGTGGTTATATAGGTTATTGTTTTAACTGGGTAAATCATGTTAAACATTGTCTTTTTCACTCGACTTAGGAGATGTGTGGATAAATCAATTTGCTTATAATTATAAAAGTATTTTGTATTTGATAAAGCAAAGAGTTTTAACTTAAGTCAGCAATATCTGAGAGGATTGTTGGAGTCCTCATATAAATGTACTGAATATAAGCACATTATAAATAATTTTACCCTACAATATTATTTGAGGAAGTTTATTGCCATACAATATCGAATATGTTTATCTAAACTTCGCCTTTCCGCGCATTTTGGTCACTGAAACTGGCAGATATAGCAATATACCGAGAGAGTAAAGACTTTGTCCGAGTTGTAATTTAGACACAGAAGATGAATATCATTTTATTTTGGTAAGTAGGAAGTACCGAAATGTAAGAATGAAATATACAAAACCATTTTATTGGTCGAGAGTATAAACGATCTTCGTAAACTAGCTAGATAGATATTTGAGACCAATATATTACGACCATAATTGACATAATAATTATCATATCTCATATCTATATTAACTAGTCAGTGTGTAAATTATAAGATTATGTCGAATATATATTGTAGTCATTTCTTGTTACGTTAATAACACTGTATTTGTTATTGTTGATGTATACATTAGTTGACTATGATGAAATATGCACGACTATTCTTGAATGCATATTCTATAATATCATTGGTTGTATGTTTTCAACAAGTTGATGATGATGACTTAGGCACGACCGTTGAATGTATATTATGTTTATGCCACATGATTGAGATATTGCACTAAATATATAGATTTTATTTGTTGAATAATACTGATTAATTGATTTTGTCTGCATTCAACACAAAAACATTTATAAATGAATTAAATCATTATGTTGGATTATCTAGTACTTCACCCTAACATATTTCTAAAATCAAATCACATGTACAACAGTAAAAGTCGGTATAGTGAACAGATGTACGCAAAAGGAATGGAGTGGAATCACAGAAAGACATCTGTAAAGTGATAAAGTAGCTTAGACAATATGCTTGGAAAGGTTTTCAAGACGAGAAAACCAAAAATAATGTATTAATCATAATTTCACCTGCATCAAACTAACCACTAACTATAGTCCAGCGGATGGGACTTTAAACGGTGGCCCGTGTAAGGACTGTCCACTTACGCATGCTAAATATCCCTTTGTGAGTTTTCGTTAAAAGAGTAGACGTGATAACGCCGGTTCAGGATTCCAGGGATATTGTCAGACTATACAATTATTTTTAAGACATTAAACGGGCTTCAAAATTACCCTTACACAAACCAAATCTAGAAAGGCCCCAGCTCTTCCTTTCAGCTTATGGACAAGTTCCAACTGTTAGAGTTAGGATAAGGCACTATTAGGCCATGGAACCATCTTCTGAGACTAGTATTATGAAACGATCATCACACTGAGGGGATGCAGGTAGCCCCTTCACGTCGCTAGAACACTGACGTTCGTCGGTAAGACGGTACCCAGACACGGGAAGAGTAAAGGAGACGAAAAACCTGCCAACCAACCCACCAACCAAGCAGGCACTAGCTTTAAACAAGGAAATCCATAACAATACTTGGTATACATTTGTTTAGGAGATTTTCAATGTACAGGATGTAGAATAAGGCATGTCCCCTATATCTATTTGTATCAACAGAAACCAATACTTGTTGACAAACTAAATTGTTTAAATGAGAGTAACTTATTAATTCTATACAAACCTATCATGACCTTGAATTAGTTCATGGTAGATGTTCTACTGTGGGAGGGAAAATATACATGTTTGACCCCGTCAACTTTCCAACACAAATGCGTTATCAATTATTTTAGTGCCCCTGAAACCTTTCAAATTCGCTTCTTCGTTGTTGTCTGAATCTGACAATATTGAGGTGGGTTTGCATATTACATACGGCGAAACTTTTTTATTATTATTTTTTTTTTTTTTATTTTTCAAATATTTATTTATATTGTTTTCACATTTACATATCACAGCATATAGGTCATGTCATTAAGTAAAGATAGAATGACAGAAACCTTGAATGGGAACCATGTACAAGGATTACAATATACTGCTTAGAAACCTGGTTTCAGGAGTTGCTTATGTTCTTTTTATCTTAATGTTAAGTGCACTGTAATACTGCTGTCACATAAATTTGGGATGGTAGAAATTTTCATATTTTGAACAAACCTACATGTGATATAGCCCTGCAGCATAAAGCCCCAATATATGCAACTTTCACAAAAACGTGAGGAGAAAAACTGATCTCTAAAGATCTTAAAAATTAACTTATCTGAGAAATACTCCAAAGGATATCATGTATGGGCATTAATATAAAAGACAATTACATTTCATGTAAAACATGTCTCCATTTACTAGCTTTGTTGGAAAATCCTTTCCGATGTTTCCTTGAGAGGTCTGTACTATTAAAATGTTAGCATATGAATGACTATACACCTGCATTCTACCTGTTATATGACAACATGAAAAGCTGGCAGCACACGTGACATCACAATCCACCTGTACAGATGCCCACTACACCTGTACATTTTCTGATTATGCTGAGTATGCGGCGAAACTTTCCTTTCTCGCTATCATGCCATTTTGTAAAAATGACGACAAGGATTATACAGCTGTTGCCATTTCAGATATGTGATTCTCGTGGAAACCCCGTAAAAAAAACATCATGATTGTTGATTAAATCAACGAGTACGAAACGGTGTCAGGTGTAATGATTGACTGGTGAAAATAGGTCCGGTTCCAATTATTTTCAGAGTGCACATGTTCTCTGTTTTCCTGCTAAACCTTTTTAGTAGATTCAAAATTGAAGATGGCGGATATGCACATTATTCTGCCGTATGACATTGATTCGGAACGGAATAACTCTGCACGACCCGTGCAATCTTCAAAATAGATAAAATCGGCTGTGAACGGGAGCTAATTATTAACACAGGAAACATTGAAACAGACATATTTGAAAAGGGAGAATAAGACCAGGCGTTTTCGAAACGTAAGCGTCTTTCACAAACGATGCAATCTACTTAATGGAACGTTCACAAAACGAGAACCAGATTTATAACAATGAAATCCATGTATGTTTACTAAATACCATTTAGTATTTATTATAACTTCATGCCACAAAAAAGGAATGGAGTATATCCAAAAATAATTGAGGAAACTCCCGCACTTTACTCTCGTTCAGTTTTCAATTTTAAAGTTCTGGTAAGACGTGATCAACCAAACTTGATTGAGTCTGATAAGTTCATGATAAATCCACACGGATTTAGATGTAGACACCACCAACAACGCTATAAAGCTCACACAGACCGGACCCACGCCACCAATTGATGCTGCTAAATGGGTCCGTTGGTTTCCGTTTTGGAGTAACATGAAAGTCATGGCGTTGGTAAACATTCTTTGTTGCTTTTCTTAATTTATTCTGACTTTTACTTGCAAAATAGTTCAAGCGATAAGAAAATTACCTCTACCATCCTCGTGTTTTCGAATTATTCCCCACAACCCATAGTCTAACATTATGATTTTCTTCTACATAGTTCCTTCAAAATTTGAAATTAAGCAGAAGTCTATATCAAATAAAGATTAACATTGCAGTTATTTGCGTCATTTGTTTTGAAACGAATTATGAAAAACACAGAATGACTTTCCGTAATTGTGTTAAATAACTTCTTCTAATTGGACAATTTTCAAGAAGTGATATTTATTACTTTATGATTAACAGATAAAACATTACGATGTAGTTAACCAGGAGGAACAACAAGAAGAGAGAAGCAATCAAGTGTTTTTTAACGATGACAACTACTCATGTAAAACTATCAGCGACCGGAAGTACTTTAAAGTAATACTTGTATCATCATTGAAACAATTAAACACATTTATAGTACATTGCATATTTATGTAAATAATACATTTAAATATAAAATTACAAACGTTCAAAGGAAAATGAAATCCTGGACGGAACATTGAGACATTTGAAGGATAACAATGAATAAGAAAGTTATTCCCCTTTACAAATCTTATATGAACAAAAAGCGTTATTAATCATTTTTTAGAAACTTCCGGCTTCTTTCTACTCATTTAATATCCTGATAGAGAAAACATTTTTGTGACCTATATAAAGTCGAAAACCAGCAGTTCCAACAATTTCTAATACAAAAGTTTTCTTACAATGTAAATCCTTGTATGCATACAACGTGGTGAAGTGAAAGGATTTCCACTTTCAAGAAATAAGTCAGAAATACATGTAAAGTTGTAGTTATATGGAACTGTTCCGGATCTAGCCGCTTCCGACAGACATATAGAGGTTGTCCGAAAGGATACACTAGGAAATACCAGACACCATGAACTAGTTAGGAATACAATAAATACAATAATCGAGGAAGGAACAGTTTTTCTTCTTAATAATGGCGGCAATGACAGTGGGCTGATTTCTTGCTCTGAAGATTTCACTGGGTTTGACTACTTTCTATGTGTTTTTAAGTTGAATTTGGTGAGATGGGACGTTTGTGTTCTACAATCAATAACTGTAGCATTATTCTCACAACTGTGTGCATATATTAGTAATTTTGATATTGGAAAACTATACTTTGCCGTACAAAGTACTATTGTTTCTCATGGTTACGTGCTTACCTATTTGTCGATCACCTATGTCATTTATCACTCACAAACTTGTTGAACTATACAGGCACCATTCCGCGCTGTACAATACAATATCGTTGTGTCCACCATGTCGAGTGTTTCCCAACACACTCCTGTCCCCGAGCGTCAAAAGAGAACAATGAATCCGACATTTAGTCCAACTGATTACGAAATGGGTCACGGACAGAATGTTGATGCTCCACAACCTTTGAAAAGGAGAAATTCTATGACAGATCTTTCTTCGTCGAGTTATCTGTGGTCAGCTACCAGTGGAAAATTTTCGACTTGCATGATATAATTCAAACCTCTATTTTTGGCAAGCTCAGGAATGGAAAAAAAAAACCAAATTATATGTCGGTTCAGGAATTGGAAGATCAAAAATAAAATATTCATGTCAAAGCTACTCATAGAAACCACAGATCAGGATCGTTTAATGTGTTTGTATCAGAAGATCTTACTAGACAGAAACAGATCAGTGATCTTTCACGTTCGCGTAAAGCCAAAGCCATCGCCTCCTTCTGGACGAATTATAGTTGTATTTTCTTCAAAGTCACGATAGACTCGCAGAAAATGATTGTAAAGTCGTACGACGATATCGCATCCTATGTCCCCAATGCTGGTGAACGAAGTACTGGTATGGATTTCAGTGTCAGTAATAATAATATACATATATGTTAATGTACCTAAATGGTGCAACATAAATCAATATCAACTCCACATGTTTGTTAAATATTAATTTCACATTTAAATAATTACAACATACCATTTTTTTTATCAATAAAACTAATTTGAATAAGTAACTTCATACACACTGTATCCTTCAGCATTTTTTATTGCGTTTTTCTACTTCGTATGATACCTCTTTATGTTAAATATACTAAGCAGTTTGTCTTATGGTAATGCTTAATTGAATAAGATATAGTCCCGCAGCCGTGGTGAGGTAAAGAGTCCCGGAAGCCGTGGCGAGGTAAAGAGTCCGGACAGCCGTGGCGAGGTAAAGAGTCCGGACAGTCGTGACGAGGTAAAGAGCTGCAGCCCGGGAGCTTGAATGTCCATAGGCATTTTGTAAGTGAAAGACCCGGATTGTCTTGGAGCCTGTTTTAAAGTTAGAGCGGTGCTATGAACTTTTGTTAAGATATTGGCTGTGGATGTAGATGCTTGCTTTGTACACATCACCATGTCGGTGTGGACTATGAAACCTGTAACGTGACAAATTACTGTGGTAGTTGATGTTAGGTCACGTGCAGAGTTAGACAATACACACTGATGTTGATCGATGTTATGTCACGTGCGGAGTTAGACAATAAACACTGATGTTGATCGATGTTAGGTCACGTGCGGAGTTAGACAATAAACACTGATGTTGATCGGTGTTATGATTGTACTTTTTAAATCATTAGTTTTCCTTAAAAAACAAATTTGTGATTTTAACTTCCTCACTACAATTTACCTTACAATAATTTCAAACTCGGTCTGAATCAATGTTTAGATGTTCTTTACAATTATTTATATATAAATGTGTACATACACATACTGTTTATTTTTGTTGTCTTTCTCGAGTTTTCTGATTGCTCTCCTTTGTATAACTGTTGGTGGATTGTACATTCTTGCACAAAAACTTTAAATTTTGCCAGTCACCTAAAACATATCCTTATGTGATTATTTTTTGAGGACGGGAACTGATATCATGTGCTACAGGATGGCGATAGGTAATTTTTACAATAAGGTCTACGGGAGATGTTTCAGCAAATCTACAATAGCTATTTTTAATTTTTAGAGTTATATACTCAGGATTTACTAATATAGAATTTTCCATAGTACTTCTATTACTTTTGCTAACTCATCGACGTTGAGTCTAACGCAGAACCAGATGAGCTATCAATATTTCATTTGAATATTAGAAGTGTCAGAAATAAGTTAGTTTTACTAGAAGATATAACAGGATAGTATGATGTTTTGTGTTACTGAGACCCATTTACACGAGCATATAACGAATGATAGCTTATACTTACAAGGTTTTCACATTTCGGTTAGACAGAAATTGTACTGGGGCGGGGTCTTAGTTCATATCAATGATAAATTAAAAGTTAAGTGTTTATATGTTATAGAATATCCCGGAAACGAAGTTACCTGATCTCTGGTAGAATTACCGACATAGGGACAACATATAGGACTGATTATTCTAATTACACTCTCTGGAATTATTTACAGTCATCAATAGAAAAAGCTATGGATATTTCATCAAATTTGGTTATAAATGATGACCTCAGTGTAGATATGTTTACTATAGCACCAATAAATCCTGTATCACACATGATAGCATCTTTTGATCGTAACAATGTACCGAGGCATCCTCTATCACACATAATAGCATCTTTTGATCTTAACAATGTACCGAGACATCATGTATCACACATAATAACATCTTTTGATCTTAACAATGTACCGAGACATCCTTTATAACACATAATAGCATCTTTTGATCTTAACAATGTGCCGAGACATCCTTTATAACACATAATAGCATCTTTTGATCCTTTATCACACAATCTTTTGTGCCGAGACATCCTTTATAACACATAATAGCATCTTTTGATCTTAACAATGTACCGAGACATCCTTTATCACACATAATAGCATCTTTTGATCTTAACAATGTACCGAGACATCCTTTATCACACATAATAGCATCTTTTGATCTTAACAATGTACCGAGACATCCTTTATCACACATAATAGCATCTTTTGATCTTAACAATGTACCGAGACATCCTTTATCACACATAATAGCATCTTTTGATCTTAACAATGTACCGAGACATCCTTTATCACACATAATAGCATCTTTTGATCTTAACAATGTACCGAGACATCCTTTATCACACATAATAGCATCTTTTGATCTTAACAATGTACCGAGACATCCTTTATCACACATAATAGCATCTTTTGATCGTAACAATCTACCGAGACATCCTTTATCACACATAATAGCATCTTTTGATCTTAACTTAGTACAGATACATTTATGGATTTTGCTCAACCATGTACACCCATAAAAGAAATAGTGATTAGGCCATTTGATAATGCCTGGATGTCATCAGGGAAAATGTACGGATCTGTCATAGGTTACACAAAACGCTATAATGTCGAAATTACAAGTTATTATCAATAAGGTTAAAGGTCAACGAAAAAAGTAAATAACATGAAAAATATTCTCGTGTCAATTTCTTTGAAAATATTAATGTTGTTATTGATCATTATTCCAATTCCTACCCAAAATCTTGCTGGAAGTTGATTATACGCCTCATATAATCTACCGGTACTTCCCAATCAATACCTTCTCTTGTTAGTCCAAATGCAGACAATGTCGATTTAGTTATAAATGATAATGATAAAGCAACTGTTTAAAACAATTATTTAAATCAAAGTTTTGCCTTGTTACCGATGTTAACAATATACATTCTGAACTACCCGTTATTGGGGACAAAACAGAAAAAATATTGAATTCTATAAAGGTAAAATCATGTGAGATAACAGACATCCTCAAAACTTTAAAACTAAGTAAAGTCCCTGGTCACCAAGGAATAAGTAATTAAATGTTAAACAGCACAAACGGTTTCTAAACCGCTTGAAATACTTTTATCTTTTTTTCTTTATCGTATGGTGTGTATCCATCTATTTGGAAGTTAAACACAGTAATACGACTGTGATAAGCATTCTCCTTATAATTACAGACCAATTTCATTATTATCTGCAGTAGGTAAAGTTTCAGAAAGAGTAATATACCAAAATTTTCCTAATTATTTCATGCAAAACCATTTGTTTTATAAGTACAAGTCTGCTTTCATGCCAAACCACTCTACTGTTTATCAATTAATTGAGAACTTGTTTAGCTCTTGAGGAAAAAAAACCCAAGCATGCTTAATATTTTGTGATCTTTCCAAGGCATTTGATCGCGTTTTGCATAAGGGGTTATTGATTAAACTAAAAACATGGGTTATATCAGGAGAATTATTAAATTGGTTGAAAAATTACTAATAGACAACATAAGGATGAATTTCGAACTAATTTTCTAATACTGTGTGGTAAAAGCCGGTATTCCCGAAGGATCTATTCTTTATCTTTAAATAGATCTTGTCAAGAGATTGAAATTTCATTGAGGCCTTGAATCTTTACATAAATGGGTCAAAACGTGGTTAGAAGATTTTAATCCTAGTAAAACTGACGTGCTTTTTATTTCAAATACTAAAAACATAGTAGAAAATCTTGATTTAAAAAAATGATGAATAATTTCTAAACTTTAGTGTAAGCCACAAACAACTTAGAATTGCGCTAAATACTAAAGGTAAATGGAATTACAATATTGAAAGTATATATGAATCAATAATGAATAAAAATCATGTCTTGCGTAAACTTAAATATACACTCAAGCGTAACACTCTACTTAAGTTTTCTAAGTGTTTTATTACTCCCTGTCCTTGAATACGCCTGTGAAGTAAGGGACGGCTGTACTTTATACGAATCAACGTTATTAGAAGAAGCCCAACGTGGAGCCATCCGTATAATCACGGGAGTGCCGTCTTTCGCAAGAAGCGAATCTTTTTATGTTGAAACTGGATTGGAACCACTTTCTGAAAGGAGGAAATGGCGTAACTCAAACAAATTAACTCCACATTTTCTCTATCCTGCCGCATGCTGTTGGTCACAATACCCGATACCCGTTAAGAACCCAATCCGATTTTTCAATTCCCAGCTATAGACTTTCCAGTACAAACTTTTCATTTCTGCCTCTAACTCTTCGTGCTCGGAATGAACTGGACATTTCAGTTAGAACATTACCTACTTAAAATAACTTTTAACACATCATGTCTTCTAATCAGTACCAACTAAACTAAATATAATTCATACTGTACTGAAATAAGGCTGAACTAAAATTCTTTGAAAAATTATTTATTTCGGGCAAATCTCATCGAAAGCTCAGAGTGTAACTGTGGTCATCCCTGTGAGAATGCTTATCACTTCTTTTTCAATTATACAAGCTTTGGTCAACAGAGGCGAATATAATTTCAAACCCTAAATACACTGTATGCCAATAAAGATTATACGGTCAATATCCTTCTTTGTGGAAACCGTAACTTTCCCGTAGACCTTAAGGTGGAAATATTTAGAAATGTACATTTGTTTATCAAAAGAAGCAATAGATTTTGAGTTATCTTAAAATAATTGTTAGGGTAAATTATTACCTCTATAAATAAGGATGTAGGATTGTGGAGGGGGCTAAAATTATGTTGTAATAACATGTGCCGAATCCGTTTGCTCGTGTCCTTGACAATATGTTTAAATCGATCTGTTCCTTAAGCCTTAGGATTAATAAATAGTGTCGTCAAGTCGTTTCATGTTTGTTTACCACAAAGAAATACATCAGTAATAACGACTGAACTCGCTCAAAATTGATATGCCATAATTGACAGTGAACCCTTTACGGTATTGCGTGTGGTAATTCAAAAGAAGTGACAGAAGTTGAATTACCCCCAATACAATTTCCGCACAATGAGAACTGCTGATTCATAGAATCCATTTACCTTTTTGGAGTGTCAAAATACCTTTCAAGCTTTCATGTTGGAAAAAAATCATAATAGAAATTTTAAATATTTCGTACATGTTTTGACTATTACATCATTAGGTTGAGGTTACCCTGGTTCACGAAGACGAAGACCTGAACATCGCAGTCTAATTATCAGGTTCTTAGCTGGTATAGCTGTCACAAAGTAATATCATCATCCTGACGCAACTATCAATCTTGATACAATTGGAAAGTTGATTTACTAGTATTGTTATATCATTTTTGTGCATGTGTTAAGCAGTCGTTATTGTTATTGTTGTGCATGTGTTAAGCAGTCGTTATTGTTATTGTTGTGCATGTGTTAAGCAGTCGTTATTGTTATTGTTGTGCATGTGTTAAGCAGTCGTTATTGTTATTGTTGTGCATGTGTTAAGCAGTCGTTATTGTTATTTTTGTGCATGTGTTAAGCAGTCGTTATTGTTATTGTTGTGCATGTGTTAAGCAGTCGTTATTGTTATTGTTGTGCATGTGTTAAGCAGTCGTTATTGTTATTTTTGTGCATGTGTTAAGCAGTCGTTATTGTTATTGTTGTGCATGTGTTAAGCAGTCGTTATTGTTATTGTTGTGCATGTGTTAAGCAGTCGTTATTGTTATAGTTGTGCATGTGTTAAGCAGTCGTTATTGTTATTGTTGTGCATGTGTTAAGCAGTCGTTATTGTTATTGTTGTTGAAGGTTTTGTTGATTTTGTTCATCTTTTGAATAGAAAATTATATTCCATTAATTAATTTCTGTATACATCTAAAATGGAAAACATGTGTATTGGGTTTGAATGCATTATCAAGTTTGAGTACTTCAAAGTAGCTGATGGCATCCATCCTCGTAGTGTTCAGCCGTGGATACTAAAGATGTGTCTGAAGAAGGTGTCTCTTTTACAGCCAAAGAGAACATGAAAGTGTGTCCAAAGTGCTACGTTAAATATTTAAAAAAAAAAAAAAAAAAAAGACCTAGGCCAGATGACAATGACAATTCGATACAAAATCTAATGATAAAGGCGGAAACGATGGCATAACTCTGCCAAATAGTTAATGTCTTAGCGTAGATGGCCTTTTCTATGGCCCAAAAAGCCTCGCATCGAAAGTGTAGTATAAGTTGCAAAGATATGAAAGACACATACAGGATATCAAAACGAGTTAAGCACCAGTTATTGTTTAAATATCATATCTCGTGTTCTATAGAAGCTAGGGTATGCTTCAAGCATTTGGTTGGAAAGGATTTGAATCCTAACGTCCCAGTGTCTGTTTCAAACAGGGATGAATGAACTGACGTATGGAAAGTAAGTCTAAAGACATCATCAATGTTCAAAATAATGTGTTCGTTTCATGAGTCCACATGTGTATTTTCCCATCATTGACTCCATCATTTGTCAAGCGAACAAGCTCTAAGCTACAATACCTTTTTTACAAAGACATTTTTTGGTAACACATGACCCTCATACTTCATGGTACTTACATCTTCATTGGTAAAAGTGATGATCAAACTCTACAGAGAAAAACCTATTGTGGTCAGAAAAAATAACAGACAAGATATTAAAGTCTGTTGATAACTTGAAGCTCCTTTTGTTTGATGAGGATTACGTAATAGTTGGTCATGGTTTCGAAGAAGATTTGGGGAAACTGGCAGATTCTGGATGAAAGCATATTATGTCTTCAGCTTTAAAGCCCCGAGAAAGTAAACACGATAGTGCAACATCATACACTGACAGATGTATCACTAGAATACGATGGGTTGTTGAATCGTACCATTCTAGATTCAAACAAAGATTTTTTCAAAACTGAGTTGACAAACTGTTTTGTATGTTACATCAGCAGATTGCTGGACATTGTTTCGGCATCATTAATTGGTTACGTGGGCCCATATACTTTCCCATCTCAAATAAAAACCTTCTGCTAGAAACAATGAAGCTGTTGTTAAATACAGAAAGTGATTTAGCAAAACGTGTACAAAACGAGCCTGAACTGTCTATGAGATGGAAGGTAACCTGGCCACAGATTGGAGAATCTTTCCTTGAATTCCCTGTGTTAGATTCCGAATATTTAGAGACAATAACATGTGGTACCTACCAAATGAAGCAAGCACCAAGCTATCTTTACGAAATCCTGAGTGAAGCAGGAGCTCATGGAATTATGGTTTATCGTCAATCCATTGACCATATACGGTGCCAGATCAATTCGCGACATAAATCGCAAACAATATATATATACAATGACAGATGACGAACAGCCAATCACAGCGTATTACTACACCTGTCCAGCAGGTCAGAGGACTGTCGGTGTTCACATACAGCCAGTGTTTTATCTTATCTTGGTAGATATTCAAAGCAACTATACAACAAAAAAGATAAAATACATAATTAATTTAGTAGTAGTTTTCATAAGGACAATCTCCATAATTTCTCTAATACCACAGCAACCAGCCACTCCCTTGTCTCCTATTCTTAAGTCAAAACCTGGTACAAACATCTGATGATGTGCCTACATTGTTCATTTTCAAACAAAGCCTGTAAAAAATATCGGATTATGTACCTACATTGTAGTAAAAAAAACTGTCAAAAATATTTTATAATGTGCCTAAATTATTGTAAAACCTCTTACAAATATTTGATATTGTACACACATTGTTGTAAAATAGTTGTTACAAACATCTGATGATGTGCCTATATTCTTATTCAAAACTTGATACAAACAATTGATAACGGTGTCTGCATTGATGTACAAGACTTGATATTAACATCTGATACAATGTTGTACAAAACATGATGCGGTCTAGTCTCACTGATCACGTTCAAATTTTCGGTGTGGTTTGCTCTGGTCTCATTGGTCAGGTCTGGTCAAATATTTACAACATTTTGTATATATAATAACCATTTATGAGACTGGTTATGTTTTATAGTGTGTCATTTAGACCGATTTACTATCGCAGTGATAAAAAGGTCAGATTGCATTTTCTTTCATTAATTCAAAACTCGAGAATACGTATAAGTTGAGCAGACGTCGAGAACCAAGGGTCAAAAGGCATACTATAAGACATGGTCTGATCTGATCTTGCCTGGTCGGATCTCAAGGGTTTGGTCCAAAACTTTAGTCTGGTCTTCTCTAGTCTCACTGGTCTAGACCAAAAATGTGGTGTGGTCACATCTAGTCTCATAGGTCTGATTCGGAGTTTTGGTCTGATCTCCTCTACCCTCATAGCTCTGATTCGAATTTTTGGTATTATGTTCACAGTATTATAATAGCATAAAACCATTACTTAAGTTAATCACATATTTATCGGAAAGTCTGTTTCATATTAACATGTGTATACATGTAGATTGTAGATTTGTCATGAACACTCTATCAACTGACAAGAAACCTCCTCTTCTTTTTATGGTACACTCTATCCATTGACAAGAAACTTCCTCTTTTTTATGGTAAACTATCAATTGACAAGAAAACTCCTCTCCTTTTTTATGGTACACTCTATCCGTTGGCAAGACACCTCATCTCCCTTTAATGGTACACTCTATCCGTTGGCAAGACACCTCATCTCCCTTTAATGGTACACTCTATCCGTTGGCAAGACACCTCATCTCCCTTTAATGATACACTCTATCAGTTGGCAAGAAACCTCCTCTCCTTTTTATGGTACACTCTATCCATTGACAAGAAATTTCCTCTTTTTTATGGTAAACTATCAAATGACAAGAAATCTCCTCTCCTTTTTGTGGTACACTCTATCCACTGTCAAGGAACATCCTCTTTTTATGGAACACTCTATCAACTGTCAAGGAACATCCTTTTCTTTTTATGGTACACTTTAGAAATTCACATGGAACATTTCCCTTTTATGGTACAATTTAATATTTCGACTCATATATCATAGGTGTTTGAGATGAAAACTTTTAAACATATACCGTTCAACATTTTGCACTACTTTTTAATACTTTTTGATGAAACCTCCGTCAAACCAGGATTTATTTCCCGTTAAAGGTAGTTATCTTGATCTGTCTGTGACTAATATAAACACTCCTGTCTTCTCTTCATGCTTGACTGTTACATTCTTGACACTTCAATAATCAATTTTAAGTCAAATTGCCTTTTTAAGAACACATATTTGAATGTCACAAAACCTGAACAAGGACAAGTTATTCAGTTTAACATTTGCGTTCCCAGCCTATGGTGATTGCATGTCGCAATTGGTTCGATAGTCTAGGTGTTGATCCCACGATGTCCGCAAATGACACAAGGTTTCTGGGTACAGTTTATTGATGGTCATGAGGGAATTTTATTGTTGTCGTAATGTTGTCATTTTGAGAAATATTGCATTTCCTTGTGCGATATGAAGCTGGAATGTTTAATGTTCGTAAATATGCCTAATGGTTCCGTTATTTATTTCCTTTTTTGTTTGTTTGATTCTTTGAAAAAGTAAATCTTTCTTGTGTTCTCATTTGTAATCAAATTTGTGCTTTACTTGCAATTATTCCGATATATTGGTATTATCTTATTTTATTTTTCTATACATGGTTGTATTACTATATTTTACGTAAGGTGAATGCAACATTCTCTTTTCCAGTGAGATACAAGCATTTAATTATTACAAAGACTAAACGGACAAATGTCAACAATTAGAATTACAACATAGACAGGTTCTTGATATGTTGATATCAATATTACGATCATTGACAAATCTACGAGACCATATCAGACCAATAAGTTTGAAGCAGACCATGTTTAAAAGTGTGCCGTGGCTTGGCGCCCCTTCACGTTACCAAAGCTAAAGGAAATATGCCAACCTTAACCTGTGCTGTGTAAATGTATCTGACAAAATAAAGAGGGTTGATATTTATAGCTTCCGCTGTAGGGATGGTTCGGGGCGTGTTTTTCAAGAGTGAAGTGTAGTGAACGTTAGTAACATAATATACACCGACAGGTTGTCGATTTTCTTATCTACGATAGTAGGACAAAAGTAGGCTTTCCGTAATTAAGTACTGAGAGTGATTGTTTGTTATTTATAGCTATAAATGTAGGTCAGGTGTGTGGTTAGCATGCTACTTATTCAGCAATATCATTCACAGAGGAGTGTCTCCATGAGTATACATATTATATTGAAATCAAATTAAGGCAATATAATAATAAAAGCCTCTAGTGCAGGTTGATATAAAATTCTTGTAAATAAACAAATGATGATATTAAAACCAATTCATAATCCAAACTCAAATTCAATAAAACTAGGACGAAATATGAACAATAGACTATTTTTTAATTGCGACGCATGAAAAAGTATAAGGAGAATACGTTCCGGTAGAGAAAGCGTCTTCTTCAGAATTGACGACACCTGCCATGTAAGCATTGCTCAATCCAAGATTGAAATGTCACGTTCTCAAATAAGAACAAGGTATACAACAACGGAACAAACAGGCAAAGTAACGAACATTAAACACGTCCAGCTTCAAATCGCTCGTAGAAAAACAATATTTTCATCTCGATTATCTTCATTTTATTTATTGCTAAAATAAGTCATAACAAAACCTTATATTTCTCGCTTGTTATAACAGACAGAGACACGCAAGGCAAATCCATGACCTAATACCTTTTCACAACCGAAGGTGGGGGAGGGGGGAGTTGATGAAAGGCAAGGAAGTTGCCGCTGCTCCAAGGGAATTTCCTATTGCATGTTAATGGACATTTAGTTTAGATGTGTGGTACAAGGACATTTGAAAAAAAGTTAATTGCTAACTGGAAAGACCCCGATAATTACAGCATTTTCCTAAAATTGATAAGCATTCATATATAAAGAGATAGTTGTTAAATTAGTAACCAATTATTTCCACTACATAAATTCATACTAATTTTGTGTATTGACGTAAATGAAAAACATTTTCTGTATGTTTATGAACTTGTAAGTCAAGAAATGAGCAAATACAAATGTGGTTGAGAGGACAATCCAATCTAGAACATATGTTTAATTATCGTGACACGTTTTAATGTTGAATAATGTTCTATAGTATCGGAAGAATGGTTACTGCTATTATTATTTACATACATACAACACCTACACCACAATATTCGCCTCAATAAGGTTTTACTATTAATTAATGGAAAATTCACAAAGAATTTTAAATCGTCATACACATAATATATATATATATCTAACACTACTTAGTATTAATTCGACCCAACGATTTCAACGTTAATAAAGTCTACATAACAACATTTATTTCTAAAAGATGTACAGTCAGATACATTGTGTATCCTTAGTAGTAATGAAGTATACACTATCATGAGTGATGAAATCCGATTGCTGGTCAGGTGATACCAGTAATTGTCAGCTGTATACAGATTTTATTGCGGTCACCAAACACAATACGAAGCTATATTATTAATTTGCTTGAGAGGTTTATATGTTTACATTGCAAATAAGATATACAAAGAAAACATTCTGTTTCAAGAATTTATTAACAAAAGTTTTTTTGATTCAATGTTTTGATAAACCCACAAAAATGACAAATCGATAAAAGCAACCTTTAAAGTTTATGAAATTGATGGATCGCTTGATTAATTAAATACAATTTAATTTACTGACAGAGTGAAATACACTAGATTAAGATGAATCGAACATCGCAAGTACATAGAAAACTGAGAGGTTGGTCAATACCTCAAAACTTTGCGAAACCCAACTTTGTTTTAGAGTAAGCCGTTTCTGCAGCAGGCATCTATCTGGAATGTTTTGAGATTCGGGAAAGCAATTGACCTCAGAGACGTCTATAGGCTAGTAGTTTTTATGTGTGGCGAATAGATTACAAGAGTAGACAGAAGTGTACATGTAGCTAACCCTGGAGATGGAACGATCTGACCGTAAACGTTTCATAGCTGGAATGAACACTTTTGTAGTTGTGATATACTTACATTTTTGTGTTGCGGATATTTATATAATGGAATATCTAGTTTTAATTGCATATAATGTGATAAAAACAATTCTCGCAAATCAACATTGTGCTACCGTAACACTAACCTACGGGATTAATATTTTTTATTCATTTTAGTAGTATTCTCTAGCGTTCGAAAGAAATATTGGAACCTGAATGCCATGTTTTAATACATTCGGATAGTGGCACAGTTCAGAGAGCACACGTTTTTTCATTATATCTGAAATAATCCAATATTGAAATTAATTAATGATTTTTTGAGACCATTACACTTTCCCATCTGGATTTTGACAGTGTGTTCAATAAGTTTTGATTTTCTATAATTACATAGTAGGTATCAACAATAAATGCTCCCAGCATCACTGTGTGATTCAATTATACTGTATCCTATTCTAAACTTGTGTCGACAGATGTTATTCATGTGTATCTTTTGTACGTTTAACTCTCTGATATTGTGACTACAATGTATAATAAATTTCACTTCTGGAATACATGACTTTGTTATCCTTATTGTTTTCGATGGATTTCAATATATTTTGTTTTCACCTAATTTTTTACTTATTGCCATTGATTTATACACGTTTACACTCTCCAAAATCGAATTTATGTATTCTTCCTTCGTGCGGTATAGAAGGACACATCACTTGATACAAGTGTACCGACTTGTCCACTCATTATGAGGAAGTGAGTACCATACTCTGGTGTTATACACTTTGCAGTCATCTATTGACAAACATCTTGTTATATAACATACCCTGAATGAAATATACCCAACAAACAAGATGCCGTTAAACTATTATACAAGCTATTGCTTTTGTTATTGTGATGCGTAATAGGAACCACAGCTTTAACAAAGTGCCAAAAGGTAACAAGATCAACTTGTATAAGTAATGCATGTAGTTTGCTTACGCAATGAAAATCGTATTTCAGAAGGGCAATAGTTATATCACTCCCGTATACCAGTTGTCAAAGCAAATACAACGTTCTATCAAATCATTTGACTATGGAATATGGAACATGATATTGTGCAAATAGATTCTGATATATTTTATTATTGAAAAAATACTTTTTACCTTTTCTCTACAGGGAAATGTGAGATCCTAGTGTGATGAAACCTACACATTTCATCCATGCACAGGCTCCAATCGTATCTGAGGCCGAAGAAGCAGCACATGAATATGCTATCAGATTACCATACATTGCTTGTAACTCTGTTTGCGTTATTTTCAAAGGAACTTACGAGACTTATACTTAAAATGTATTTTCCCTGTACTTATTGTATTAAAATTTAAATCCCTTCCACTTTTTGACGCTTAGGTCGTGATAATTACAATTTTAGTCAGGCACATAAAGACCCGTCTTTCAGTGGAAAGTATTTGATTTGAAATTTCAGTCAGTTTGACCCATTTACATTGTAGTTCCGTTTTGTAGGTTTATCATGGATAAACTATGTCAAATAATTTTGAAGATTGAATCCCGAAGGAAAAAGTCGGCATTCTTCTTAAACTATTGTAAACTGAATAACTTCCTTGGATGTAACCTTGAAACCATTGAATTATGAAATTCACATGTTTGGTAAAATATAAAGAGTATTGATCCATCCCATATATATTTTGAAATGACGACTTTGTAATTCTAACAAATTTGCTTCCTTTTTTCCTTGTTTCTTTTGGTTGTTTTGTTGTTAAAACTTTCACTAAAACTGGCTGTGGAGATTTGGGAAAATGAAATTTTCATTTTGACGCATGAAGGCTGACACATGATGCCGGACAAAAGGCTATTGAATTAGGTCATTTGATTCATGTTTGAGGAAAAACATAAAAACTATGTACATTGTCTAGAACGGCATGTGTTACTAAGTGGAAAAGCTGACTGGCCGCTTCACGCATGCAAGGTCACAGTGGAAAAATACCAGCACAAGGCTGTATTAACCCCCTTCAGGCATATAAGATTAGTGTTTAAGAATAGGCCACTATCGACCTATCGTGATTCACACACAGGTAAGTTAGGTTTTTCGTAACTTTTTATTAGTTTATTCGTGTTTATTTAAGATTTACTGTATAATCATAAATGATATTGGTATGAAGAATAAGTGGATTTTATCTTTTTCATATATCCTCGTCAGCAAATTACTTAGCTTATCTAGTTTGACGTGAGCGCCATGTTTGTACAATGTGTGGCGCGCTGAATCTTTTTCAGTTTCCTTTCACCTCTTCTACAAAGTTTTCTACTATGATCTGATACTTCTTTATCGGTCCTCAAATGTACGTAACTTTTGCGATGCATTTTTTTTTTATTTCATTGTCTGTTTTCACGGGTTTTTAAAATTTTGATTTTATATGTATATTTGTACCCAACCAATTAGCTCAAGGTTAATTATTGGGGTGTTTTACATAGTTTCTTTATGATAACACACGCATGTACCGTGTTTTTCATATGTTACTATGGAATAGACTCATGCTCTTTTTTATATATGCTGATTTTATTGAAAACGACTAACAACAATCAATAGTGCACGTTTGTATTTTTACTGAATACAATTTTATGAATTATATGACTTTCAACCTGTTTAAGGAAAGACTAATATTGGGACGAGTCTCTAAAGCATTATTATCAGGTGAAAGCTCTAATATCCATCCCTTCTTTTCCTTACGATAAATATACATACACCGTGGT
The DNA here is from genome assembly GCF_031769215.1 of Ylistrum balloti. Lineage (NCBI taxonomy): Eukaryota > Metazoa > Mollusca > Bivalvia > Pectinida > Pectinidae > Ylistrum > Ylistrum balloti. The sequence goes on from NW_026782244.1 coordinate 322,280, forward strand.
CGTGAAATGGATAATAACCTACCGTTTTATGATGATACATAAAATAGCGTAAGGTTTTGTGCTACACAAAGTTAGGCTATATGCTAGATATCCAAAAGAAGTCTGTCACATCATGATTTTCATAATCATTGCTGTATTTAGTATTTTGAATTAATCAAAGGTACACGAACTTCGATATTGTAATGTCGAAATGTGTATCTTTCTATATCACTCAATATAGACAGGAACTATGATCTTATCTGGGAGGTCACCCTTCCTGTATTCATAGATGACAGATATGGGTACCCTTCTGTATCATTGTATATCTAGAGATGTATGATAAGAGACAACCGCACCTTATGTACCACTGTTTATTTAGAGAACCCTTCTGTATCACAGAATATCTAGAGATGTTTGATAACAGATGTGGTTACCCTTCTGTATCACAGAATATCTAGAGATGTTTGATAACAGATGTGGTTACCCTTCTGTATCACAGAATATCTAGAGATGTTTGATAACAGATGTGGTTACCCTTCTGTATCACAGAATATCTAGAGATGTTTGATAACAGATGTGGTTACCCTTCTGTATCACAGAATATCTAGAGATGTTTGATAACAGATGTGGTTACCCTTCTGTATCACAGAATATCTAGAGATGTTTGATAACAGATGTGGTTACCCTTCTGTATCACAGAATATCTAGAGATGTTTTATAACAGATGTGGTTACCCTTCTGTATCACAGAATATCTAGAGATGTTTTATAACAGATGTGGTTACCCTTCTGTATCACAGAATATCTAGAGATGTTTTATAACAGATGTGGTTACCCTTCTGTATCACAGAATATCTAGAGATGTTTGATAACAGATGTGGTTACCCTTCTGTATCACAGAATATCTAGAGATGTTTGATAACAGATGTGGTTACCCTTCTGTATCACAGAATATCTAGAGATGTGTAATAATAGACAAGAGCACCTTTCTGTATCACTTTAAAATAAACGTTCTCTTTGTTTTTTATTTCATAGTGTTTTGTAAGCAATAATAAAATGCGTAAATACAGTAAATATAGTAAAAACATGCTATTTCTTTTAATACTTCTGATATTGTTTTGACTGTAAACTATATTCCTTACTGACAGTACCAAAGAAATATAGAAACAAAATTTATAGTTATCGGAATCCGTGGTATCCTTTTGTGAGAAATGACAGGTGCACTCTGTATCGTCTTGAACCCTGTTGCAAATTCTATTTTACTTCATACATGCAGTTCTGCTGGTCACTTATGTATTTAGTGAAAATACATGTTTTACTGAAATTATCTTTCAAAGTTATATCCAGTTAATTGGATTTAACTAAATTTAAACAAGTTTTAGTTTATCAAGACTCCAGAATTGTGATATACCAACATTCTTATTGACACTCTTTCTCTATAAATACACATTGATTTGGGTTACTTCAATCATTAGGACAATGTATGGTTTTTACATATCCTTTACCTGATATACCCCCTGTAACCATACTTACACTATTATGGTATTCCAGTAGGTTTGATCAACAAACTACGCAGTGTACATTTACTTGGTTTGTACTGGAATCTAAGTCGTACCAATAACAGAAAGGATGTATTTTCTTTTTGTTTGGGAGTGGGATATAGATCATAGCATTTATTGCATTCAGGACACAAAGTTCACAGCAGAATTACAAAATCAAATAAGAACAGAATGGGGTTATGATTTTTTTAAATTCACATAAATAAAATGCCAGAGGGGTCGCAATGTTGTTCAACAATACTTTTGAATTTAGATTAAAGAAACTTTTTAAAAAGGTCAAATTTGTAATGTTTTAACACTAGAGATTGATATTGACTGTAGGTTTGACTTTATCAACTGTATATGGTCCAAATAAAGATAATCTCAGAAATAATTAGAGGGCTAAGTAACAATAGTTTCATCATTTGTGGTGATTTCAATCGTGTTCTTAATCCCCAGCTTGACTATGATAGGACATCAAAAATAAAAATAATCCCCAAGCCCGAGATATGGTTTTTAAACATAATTGAGGAATATGATTTACCAGATATTTTCAGAGAATATCATCTCAACATAGCAAAATGCACATGAAGAAAATCGCATCCTTTTAAGTAATCAAAATTTAACTGTTTTGGTTGCTGATAGTTTTTCTTTTGTTACATATTTTGTAGCTATATGTAGGATCATTCTTTCACAAAGCTAGTGTTAAAATTTAGTGAATTCAAAAGAGGGAGGGTCTTTGGAATTTCAATAATTCACTTCTTAACGATACAAAATATGTTAGATTAATTAACGACATTATTACCGATAAAAAAGAGAAAAAGAATATATTTACCTGTATAGAATAATAGTCATATTGATGACATTGATGAGACGTCTTAGCAGTATACGATTAATGATCAATCGATCCTGGAATCTCTTTTAATGACCATTACAGGTAAAACCATATCTTACTCTTCCTACAAGAAAACAAAACACAGAAATTTGAGAGAAAATGAATTGAGTAGTTCATACATGATTTAGAAAGTAGTGACACTATTGATATTACAGAACTAGAGGTGAAAAGAAAGACGTACAAGCTATTCTGTTGTAAAAGTTAAAGGCAAGTATAATAAGATCTAAAGCCAAGTGAGAGGAAGAAGACGAAAAACCTACAAGCTACTTTTTTAGCCTAGAGAAAAGAAATTTTACTTCTAAAACAATCCCTTAAATTAAAAACGATAATGGAACTATGACAGAAAAAAAGATATTTTGGAGAATGTTCAACAATGCTAGGAAAACGTATATAAAGAGAATCAAAATTTAAATGACATTGATCTTGAAACTTATTTGAACTTTAATGATATTCCCAAACCTACAGAGTCAGTCTCTAGAAGGTGAGATCAAAGAAGCAAGTAATTTCTTTAAAAATATGAAGAACAACAAAAATCTAAGATCTGACTGTTTCACTTCAGAAATGTTCAAGTTTTCTGGAATAAGGTCAGTAAATTGGTAGTTCGATCTCTAAAGATTGGCTTTTCAAAAGAGAAGTTATCTGTAACTCAAAAACAAGGTGTGTTTAACGCAAATGCTCTAAACAGATCTTTCTACCGAATACCCAAGATATGGGTCCAAGCCGAGTTACTGAACCAAAGAAGCAAACGTATGGGTGATGGAGACTTCTAACACACCATATTAAAGCCGTACCAACAACTTATTTTGCACTACTATTATCTGCAGATTTCAATTGATCTCAAAAAAATTCCACACAGCAACCTGGATTTCATTGGTTGATAATGTGATAAAAGCAAGACAGACTTCTGCAGAGAAACAATATATCCGTATGCAAATTCAAATGCAAATCGGCTCTATACGATTTCTAACAGTCTTATTCCCTTATTACGCAGAATTTCAAACAGCTAGAAATTGTGTGATAATGATAATTTTAAAACATTTGCAAGTTTATCAATTTTGTCCTTTTTGGCAATCACACAATTATATTATATGCACCATCTTCCGCTTTCACAAAATCAAACTTCCATGCATATATGTATATGTAGATTAACAAATGAGTATATTATGGATATTGCTGAAACGTTTACACTGGAATTATGTTCTCACATTTATCTACATGTACCTAATATATATTCTATTTTTTAAGTTATCCAGAGATAAAAACTGGGTAGTATAACACTCATTTTCATGAGAGACTTACAAATCGCATAGATATATAATAACATAAAACCAGCATACTTTGTCGACTATAGTCGACACCAGTATTCCATTGTTTACAGTAAAATAGATTAATACAATTTCGATCTGTTAATTGCCTTATCGCCTTTATCAACCGTCACTTTTATTGAATTCATGTCTTCCCCCGAAATCAACGAAAAACGCTTGTCATTTTTTGTCAAAGGAACACAAATAATGCTACGAATCTCCAGCTAATTAAAGCACCTCCAACATTACATTACTTTGTATGATTAACATACAAATATTTATAAACAGTTAACATTAATTACTTCTGTATAAGTAAACCTGTATTGAAAATGCATTACAGATTTCAAACAATACCCAGAAAATGGACATTTTATGTTACCACTTAGACAAAATATGGCAATAATTCTGAAAAAGCATAGTAAGACAATCACTCAATATGTTTTCAACTAAACCAACTGAAATTGGGGTTTGATAAATTTATAGCAAAATTGGAAAAAACATAGCTAAATTTTTCGTAAATTAAAACACATATGTTTTGATGAAGATAGTGTTATCTATAAGCTTGGTCAAGTATTTAGGTAACGGTTACCACCACCGATAAGATAGGCCAGTGACGTACTTTTGTGATTGATTATCATGTTTGACATTGTTTACACTCCTTTTATTAACAATATTATCATGCACTTAATAATTTATTATTAAACGTTATAATTAATTTATTACTTGTTTTGTGTTATTTATGGCGATGATAAGATTTATTAGTTTTTTTAGATAAATGAATACTAATTCTAGATGGCCTATTTATGTTAAATTGACATCATTTGACCCTGTCAGTTGTACGGACATTGACACTATCTAGTCGCTAGACCCAAATAAACAAATTTATATAAGGATTGAGTGACATTATTTCAGTCAAAGGACAGCGGTTAAAGCATAATCAAGGCGCTTCTGAGGAAAATAATTTCATGGTAGTATATTATTTGGTTCGTGGAAGTCTTTGTTTTAAAATATAGAAAACATAACTGATGTGCAGAATACTTTGTACTATATAGTGACTATAATGTTTGTGGGATTGTTTGTCATATGTCTATATAGCTGAGAGTACGTTGCAATAGGTATTATGTGTATTGCGGGATTCCTTGTGCTTCGTTGTAATACTCTCCATTTGTTTTATGGGATTTGTTACCACATCGTATTGTATTTGTTTTGCTGGATACTTTTTGGCAATATGCGGGAATGTTTCCTAATTAGAGAGTTTTTGTGAGTGAAGACACAAACATTTAGATGTTAAACGAAGTTGCCCAGGCTACACAAGGCAAAAAGTTTGGTATGTTACCTTACCGGGCCAGTGTAAACTTTTGTACACATCTTGAATGATACCAGATACTATTCTATTTCATAAGGAGTGTCGTTAACACTACCAACACATTCTTGATAAAACATTTTGTTATCGATATAGTAGTGGTGTTGTGGTTTTTTCCTGACGTGTATTTAACTGCAGATTACTTTTCCGTGACCAAGTTTTCATGATATCAATACGTTGACTTATTTGCTACGTTTAACTTCCATTGCAGGTACCAAGTAACGCGAAATGGATGATAAAACAAAGACAAAAATGCAAATGTTTGAAAAGGATGATGACATTAGCGAAGATTCCAGCAGTAAGGATGATGGTCGAGAGCGCGAAGTGTGGTCAAGAAAAATAGAGTACATTTTGTCCCTCGTCGGCTATTCTGTTGGCCTCGGCAATTTGTGGAGGTTTCCATATCTGTGTATACGAAATGGTGGAGGTATGTGTCATCATATAATATAAATTCTTACATGAATTACTGTAACAATTATGATTTTTAATGAGATCTAATTATTTCTATATTCACTGAAATAATTTGATATATATGAAATATTTATACATTGAAGATTAAACCAAAAGAGTGATTGATAGGCTGCTTCAGGCGTTGAACAAGACATTTTTTTAGCTTCCGGAATGTAACGAGTTTTAAAGTCTGATATACATCTTGAAATTTTTCACCATATATCAACAGGAATACGTTTCTTCCCTAAAACTTTCTTATCTTTCAAAATGGACCCTTACCAAATGATGTCATGCTTTGAATATACCATATGGTATGACAGGTTGTGATGACAGATTTACATAAAGACATGACGTCACACCTTCACAAAAAGCATTGTTTGATAGTTAGACGTAGATGTAATGCGAGATCTTTTAATAAAAATCATGAAATTCTATTCCATCTGATTTGAAATTTATGAATCTCGTCACTATTTTCTCTAGATGGGATGGTGAAAAGCACATTTGAAAATGAGCGGAAATGTGTCTTTTCTTGTATATTGAATCAGTGATTGAATATTTTGTATCATAGTTCACTTACACATATTGAGAAAAAAGAAACAAAAAAATGATAAAGAGTAAACAAAAACAAACAATGTTTGTGCCTATCTGGGGCCACCATACGATTATGTAAGCATTCGAATCACAGTCGCTTTTCAAGCGATACAGTTCATCACAGAGACCTATATAATACAACAATTGTGAAATAAAGTTTTTGTCTTTATTCCAACGTAAGTTGCTTAATCAAAATATAGATGTAAAACAGAATTTTTGACACAGGTTAAATTATCTTGTTTTTTTTTCATACTACCGTTAACATGACAGACATTACTAGCAGATTATTTGATATAGTGAGAACAAGAAAGAATTGTCTGCCGAGAAATTTCACAGGAGTCTGACTATTTTTCACAATTTAATTGTTTTTTACGCAACATTTTATTGTGATATAGTCAAAAGTAAATTCAGCTGGCTAGACAAAGGTCTGTCAAGTTGGAAAGACCTCTCTATGACAACGAGTTGATCGAACGACACCGTGACCTTTGGTGACGGAGATATCGTATTACCAATGTAGAATGTCATTTATTAAATGGAGTGAATCAGGTTTGTCGTCTATTTATTTGATCAGTGCTCAAACAGGTCATGTACAACAGCGCAGTATTATCCATTGTCGTCCATTTGATAGAGTTTCAATTTGAGAATGAAATAAGATTCTGTTTTCATGTCATATTTTTTTCTGTTTTTTTTTTTATTAATGCATAGAATTGTATACAGTCATGTTGCATAATTGTATAAATCCTTTCAGTGTTTGTAGATGTAGCATGTGAAAATATTCCTATACCTTGCTTCCCACGCAAATATTTGTGATGTCCAAGGTCATATTCAAACGAGACACTCCTCCAGATCATGCGATATTTAGACAAATAAAAGACAAAGGACTGACAGTTGTATATAGCGGAAACGTGTACACATAATCAGTGTGCTCCTGAGCGGCAAGTCACTCACATGTATCTTAATGCTATGATATAGCAGGTGACTGTCCAGGGTTATAGAAGTTTGACTTTACCCCCCAAGTAGATGTCGGAAATGGGGTATAGTATCAGACTGTGACCTACAGACACAGAAGGGGAATTGCTGCGGCACTCCCGCCTTCCTCGCGGCATACTATAAATGATGATCTGGTATGTTTCACAAATTTTGGTCTGGTCTGTTCCGGTTTGAATAAGGCAAATAAGACTTGACAAGACAGTCAGGTCCGGTTAGACTAGACGAGATCATGGTTCATAATATGGCTTTTGCTCCTGATGGGAATTACAGCAACAACAGCAAGTTAAGTCTACTATATAGGTATTCTTACTCCAAAAGCTTCCATTCAACATTGTAAAACAACTTCGTAACTTTTGTTACCAGGTCTATCAGTTTGGAAGCTATTTTGAATAAAATATGTATGATATATATATGATTTTAAGTATGTTATTTCTGACTTTACGGAATACATTTAAAACACATGAGAAATTATTGTCACAGGCTCTAATTGGTGAATGATTAAATGTGTCTAACATAAGTTACCATTCTAGACAGAAGATACCTAAGATAGTATCAAAGTTAACGCTGCGACATGGCGGTGAGGTGAAACAAAACTTTCTTCTCTCTTTCTATAGCAGTATAGCTAAGCTAGCAAGACACATACAAATTATAGGAGGTTCTTGGCAAAGCTATACACTATTAATCAATCCTATATAGGTTTCCCAGACCAGACCAATAAGACTAAACCAAATCATACATGATACTAAACCTGATAGACAATAATATGTTGTTTGCCATGTAATTCAAACATATGTTCTACAATACTGGTCGAATTTCAGATTGTTCATGTATGGCATAGGTAAACATCTACGTGCTGTTACAACGCCTGTGTCAGGTGATACATTAGTGAAATAAAATGGCATATCAAAGCTTATCAAACGGCAAAACCCTTTAAATATGATAATGTAGTTGTATACCCTGTGTTGACAACAACACTACTTATTAACAATCATTTGATCGTTTGATAAAATCAGAATATTCACCTGAGTAAATGTTATTGTTTGATATAAATGACAAAAATATCATTTGTTTTCAAATAAGTGGAAACATTGTGATATGTAAATTGATTCATAATAATGCCATATTTAATATTTGTAGCACTGCACTTTGATTTACGCCATATTGCCCTACATAAAACTATGTATATATTTATTTTTACGTTGTAATGTGTGATTGCAGGTGCTTTCCTGATCCCGTTTTTCTTCTTCCTGTTTCTTTGTGGAGTTCCTCTATACTTCATGGAAATATGCCTTGGGCAGTATTCAGGCAAAAGTGCATTAGTCGCGTGGAGTTCAATCGCTCCACTCTTTAAAGGTAAACATGTTAACAATCTAGAACTCAGTTAATTTTTAATAGAAAATTAGAAAATTTATTTACCAGTAATTCGTGTTTTATTCACTTCTAGATTTTTAGAAAAAAATAAAAACAATGTTAATGATCTTTTGTACTTGACGAATGTTAAAAGTATTTGGCAAGACATTCGTTTACTTTTGTTTTTCTTTGTATAATGTAATGCGAATTTTCATACCCGAGAACAATGGCCTCTCTATAGAAATCGATCGTTTAGCCCAATAGCATTTCAGATTTACATAGTAACACTTAATAGGTCATTCTGTTATGTCATTATTTATATATTACATAACAGATTTCAAATAAGAATGCAGTTAACAATGGAATTTTATCTTATTTATTTAGATGTTTTATAATTTTTTAGCTTCTTTATTAGTTTTTGTTTTGTTTTGTGGTATCTGCATTGCTTTCTCTTTTCCATTTTATTTCAATTGCACAATCGCGATATGTATTTTTCCTATATTTTTCAGGTATAGGTTTTTTGATGATAATCATATCTGGAATTGTCTCCTGGTACTACAACCTGGTCATCACGTGGGTGATATATTACTTGATCCATGCCTTTTTTCCCCATATCCCATGGGCTACTTGTGATAATGAATGGAACACAGACACGTGTATTGTGAGTAGAGCTGACCGCCTCCTCATGACTAATACAACATCGCTGGTCAACGTGTCCGAAATGATTAATGGGTCTACAGATGGGAATGCTTACAACCTGACAGATACAAATAGTGATAACAGAACTACACTGACCTATAATACGGCAGCATTTGAATTCTGGCAGTAGGTATTCATGATAAAATTTCAAAACTGATATAACTCAGTGGCGATAGTTTGGTGAAGGTGAATACTACCACAATGTAATATTGTAAAAGAAGGATTCTGTTTTCATAATTGTATGATAAAGGATAATAAACGACACGTTCTTAATTTTTTACCACTCCCACCATGTTAATATCTGACCTGAGGAAAGCCTTAGGGCGGATTACATGCCTATTTATCTCAAGGATAGAAATGTACTTAGATAAACATGTCACGAACGTTTGAGGGGCAAACTATAATTCACATGACATTTTCAATAATAAGTAAGATCCGATTTACATTACAGCCACACTGTGTCACGGCGTCGTCTAACGTTTACAATAATGACATAAAATTATCGTGCTGTCATTGAAATATGTATGAATTTCTTTTATGTATTGTTACTGACGGACACCGCACATTTCATAACAGGATAAAGTTATTATGTTTCCTAATTTATCATTCCTATTGGTCCAGATGGAAACAAATAGGTGATTAACTGTGGCGGAAAGCAGGAAACGTGAACATAGAGTGCATTACCACTACACCACCCGACCATCTATATATTGCATATCTGCTTCAATGTCATTTATTGATATTACAACGGTAAAATACACAAGGCGTCTTTTAATATACGACTTGTTAACCCTTTAATGAATTATTATTATTAAATGAAGTATTGGCAAGAGAGTATCATTTGCTATTTCTCTTTCCCCAGATACAACGTCTTGAAAAAGTCTAGTGGAATAGAGGATCTTGGCGAGGTCCAGTGGCACCTGGTTCTTTGTCTTTTTGGAGCATGGCTCTTCACATTTTTGTGTCTTATCAAGGGCATCTATTCAGTTGGAAAGGTAAATCCACATCACATTTTACAAAAACCAATTATGTTTTATACAAACTCACCTGGGATAAACGCGAATATGTCATACGTGTAATTATCCTTCTTCAGATATACTGTACCTCCAGTATCGCTACATATATCTTTTCTCAAACGATGAACAATTAAACTGCAACATGCTAGTATCGGTATATCAATAAAGCAGACCCCATGGTCTATTTTATAACGGGGAAATGCAACTCTTATACACAGAGATTAAGAACTCTGCAAAGTTGACATGTAGAGCAATACTCTAAGATGGCGATAATCAGGTCTGAGAAAATTAAGTTTGACTACATTGATTGCTTATGGCGAAAATATGGAATTCGAAAATAACTTTTACTTAAAACGACACTGGCTATTCATTGGACGATAACATACATTCAGTTTTGTAAACGGTATTAATTGTTTATAAAGGCGAATAGATTGACTATGTATTGAATATTTTTGAAATTACGTGTTGGTTAGAATCTAGCTGTTATTGGACGGATTCATACTTAATGATATAATACCATCGTTTCAAATAGTGAGATAAGACATTGTCATTTTGTAAACATATATCGCTAATATTGAAGAATTAACATAACTTAGAATATTAATATCCAATAATCGTATGTTTTCAGGTTGTTTATGTCACTGTTATATTGCCCTACCTCCTGTTGACAATATTCCTAATAAGGGGTTTAACACTAGATGGAGCTACAGAAGGGATTTTGTTCTACCTACGACCTGACTTCTCTAGACTCTTACATTTTCAGGTGAGATACTCTCATCTTTTGTTTCTCGTTCGGTGTGCTTGTCCGTTGTTTGCTTTAGAACTGAACGTACTACTTTTCCATTTCAAAATCTTACATTTGTCATATCCGGCGCTAGAAGGGCCTGCTAACGTTAAACACAGATGATTTCCCAATATTGATATTGCACTTTCTTAATCATGTTCTGTATTATATCAAGGATTTGCACTTACGCTTTTGTTCTTGAACTCTAGGCATAATATTCGAATGTATATATATACCATAAAATGATTAATGTTTAATTTCCGCTTAATATATTTTTTGTAACGTTCATGTATTATGTTATTGGTGTTCTTTGGTTTCTCGTTATTTACTAAACATCTATCAAAATTTGATCATTTGCGTTTGATATTTCAGGTGTGGTTGGAGGCAGCTGTCCAAGTATTTTTCTCTCTTGGACCAGCATGGGGTTCTCTTATTACGATGTCAAGCTATAGTAAATTCAAAAACAATTGTCTAAAGTAAGTCAGTTTAATTTGGGATTGATGTCTTCCGTCCAAATGCCTGGCAATGTATATTTTCTTCACGAAGTGATTGTTGTCAACCAAAACATTTATGCTTTTTAATTCATTTCCGCTTAGCCTTCTATAAATTCATGAGATTATTGGGGCTGTATAAATATGTTATTTAACTGGAAAATTAATATATCAAATTTAAGTTTGACTTTGTTACCATACCAGAGTAATAAATAGCAGGTGAGATTCAAAATTTAAATAATTGTTGGAAGTCTAAGTACTGGAATGTCTTACTTTAGTACGATAAATCTTTCATATCTGACCTAAATTGTCACAAGACATTTTAATCTGTCGAACTACTGAAATACTACCCTATTTCTGAAGTATATATGATGTAGTACATAGATGTAAACTGATACTGATAGATTTGGTCTTTTGGGATAATCTATGACACCAATACAAGTATGAAAATGAAGTTATTTATTGAAAGGAATTATCTTCACAGCGAGGCTGCTGATTAATTTTGAAACAAAATGAATATGACAACCACTTTATGAACAAAATATCGACATGCATCCGTTGTTGAATTAATACATATTTCATGCCAACTGTTAAATACCATTAGATGCACAGTAAACCAGTCGGCAAAGACAGCTGTCACATTTCATATCAGCCTTTAGATACACAGGTTTTGTTCTTTCTTCTTGTAATTCGAATGTAATGAGAAATTAACTCCAAACTTTTATTACTAAACATGTGTGCATTATTCAGAATTTGATAAAGTCATAGAATATTTGAAGTCTGATTTCAGCCTGTGAAAGAATTATACCGACAGTTTGTTCGTGTTCACTGGTTTACAGATGAAATTAAAACCTTTGCAAGGGAAATAATATCTCGGTGAGCAACGTTATTATTTATCTTTCACCGAAGCGATTGGAAAAATATAAGCAGTCTAATTTCATATTTGCCATCAGCAGCAGTAGTCAAGTAAAACCCATGGCGTAGGTTTGGTATACTACTGGATTAAGGGTATATAACATCCTTAACGTTGTCAGGAGGAAAATATAGTGAGATTGAGGAATAACGATAATTGATATTGTCCTCTACTTTTTTTATAGAGAATGCGTGGCGGACTGAGTTATTGTTTCCCCTTTAAGTATACGTACAAGTCATGTCTATAACAAAATCATTTTCAAAATATTGCATCACATTTGATATCCCATTACCCAATCACCCGTTTTGCTTATGTCAACAAATGTTGGAGAAGGTTTTTAAGTGTTTTCTTATTATTGTTACCTTCCTCTGATCGCTTATATCATTTCTCTGTTTCTGCAGATTTCTATTATTAAAAACAATATTTCAAACAGATCGCCTAATTATCATACATTTTATTGATTTACTTTTAGATTAGTCGTAAGCACCGATATCTCGTTTCCACAACTGAAAGAAGTCTTGATTTGAGTTTAAATATTGAAAATAAATGTTGAAAACGATATTGAAAAAGTAGCATACGACTGAAATGTATTTACATTAATGTTGTTGTTGCTAAAGCTTTTGCTTCAATAATGATTTTTGATTTTGACATTGCATTTTTTTTATAATATATATAATATTTATATATATGATATATCTATAACATTTGATTTGGGCATAATTACTTAAATTCTTATCGATTGCAGTAATGACGGGCAAAAATTTCAGAAAAGAAAAAAAAAGAAAGAAAAAAACAAGACTGGGCAATTTAAATACCACCATAGCGATTTTATTGCTGTAATAAAATCCATTGCTCAATTAACTTTCAGAGAGAATCTTGAATCTCGTGTGCTTATTTTGGCGAATAAGAACCTGTGAATATCATCCAGCATTCTCTTCTCTCTTCCGGTAAATCTAATCACATATCAAATAATAACAATGTTATTTTGGACTTTGTAAAGTTACCTCGGTTTGGTCTAAAACAAATGATATCATATTTATATATTTTGTGTTGTGGTTTTGTCTGCTCATTTGATTAACTACATAAGAAATTCTGTCGACAGATGTTTGTTTGTATTGATTGCAGAATGATATGCTAATTCAATTTTGATGCAGGGGTTTGTTCTGAAGGATGTCGTGCAGTGAACAGATCCCTAGTGGGCGTCGTTAGATATGGTATTCATATAAATAAAACTCAACGTTCTCATCGTACACCACAATGCAAACTTTGTGTATTCAACTACGATTTTGTTTTCCTCCAAAGCATGGATGTTAAATAATTATTGTCCACAAATATTTTGTATACAGCTTCATGTAAATCATTTTTATTTTGTTTACCGTAAATCTTCTATTTCTTCTTTCAAAACATGATGAATAATTCCTCAAATTATCCATGAAATCAGACTAGTTTCATTTTATTGTCAGTGATAAATTGTTGTCACACAACATGCATTAGCGCCCTGAAAATCTTTCGGTTTTCATGCAGCTTACTCGGTAAAATTATTGTCATGTAAAGGTAAAGTGCATGAAAACGTTATGATTTACTTGGAGTGAAATGTTGGTTGAAAATAAAAACAAAATTTATATTCAAGGCAAAATATTTAACAAAATGGTTGAAACAAGAATAATTCAAGGTCTAATGCATGTCGGTCTGAATTGAAATTGTTTAATATTCTCTAATCTCATAAACGTAATTTTTATAGAGAACATGCAAAAGATATGGAAAGTTCATTATATCTGTAACAAAATGTTCAAATTGATATTATTAATTTCTTTCTATGTTTTAATTTGTAAATATTTTTTAGTTATCTACATCACGTCTACTATGAGGTTCTGGAACGTTAAAAATCATTTTCAAATAGCCAATGACGGTTCAATCTCGTTAGTCCGGATACTTTGGTTGTCACCAAAAAATATCCAAAATAATTAATTTTCCGGATTATTGCAACACGCTCAATTCGTCCTAGGAAACTAGTTACGAACGGGTTAAATCCGGAAAGTGAGTTGTGCGGACTGTCGGATTAACTAGGTTATCCTTCATTATCACTGGAATAACATGAAACGAAGCTGACAGAAATGAAAACACAAGTAATCGAACTGAATACATGAATAATATGATAGACAATAATTATCAATCACGTTAACAAAACACCGTAATTATCAATCACGGATATATCCGCTGAGGATACTTTTGCCACTCTTTCATAACATTTAACTCCCATACTTCTTAAAACGTGTTCAGCGATAAGGAACATTATCCCACACGTCAAACCAATCATTTTATTTATCCAAATGTTTTGTAAATCCTGTGCTTACGTTTTTGTTTCACTTTATTTCAGACCTTTACTGTCAGTCATTGTGTTCTCTTTTGTACACATTCTAAAAAAAGACATGATGAAATGATTTGATTTATTGTTTAACTTCTTTCGGTTTATTAAATGACTCTTTTAGTGAACAATTAATTTATGTTTACATATATTTTAATCTGACACACAAACTTTTTTAATCAAGAGGAAAGATAATGGTTAATGTTTTAAATCTGTTGATATGGCTAATTGAAGTTAAAGCCAAACTTCTTTATATAGAAAATAAAATTGTTCTTTCACTAGCTACCGATAGATGTTCATGTTGTGATATGTTTATCCATAGGGATGCTATGTATGGAACACTTGCTGACGGACTGAGTAGTTTCTATGCCGGTTTTGTGGTTTTCTCAATCCTGGGATTCATGGCACACGACGCAGGTCTTACCATGGAGGAGGTGTCAGAAGCTGGTATGTAAAACCCTCAAATTAGTATGTGAACGTACAACACAAATCATAATAAAGTCCTCAAGTTAGTACACGTACGTGCTACACAAGTCATAATAATACTTTCAAGCTTTTATGTGAAGTTACTACACAAATCATGATAAAGTCCGAATTTAGTATGTTATCGTACTACTCAAATCATGACAAAGTACTTAATTATTATTATTATTATATTATTATTATTAATAATAATATTACAATCTTAACGGTCCGTCAACACATCAAAGCTTGTTAGGGTCATCAACCGGTAAAAGACACAGCGATCCAAAAGGGAAATAACATCAAACAAGCTTAAAGGTAAAAGACAAATGCTTAAAATCTTAAATGTTTATATAATTACAAAAGATTAAAATGATAAGACATAGTCTATAATATAGACCAATATCTTTCCGATAATCTAGAATTCTATAAATCTCAACAGTTTCAAAAACGGTCTTTGGACTTGTAACGTTACGATAAAAATTCCCGAGTGGACAGAAGGTCAATGTAGTCTCACAAAAATGTGTTACGGTGAATGGCTTATCATATCCTATGCACAGAGGTTTATTTTCGCCTTTCAACATATATGAATGCGTAAGGTATGTATGACCCATCCGAAGACGGGCAAGGCTAACTTCGTCTCGGTGGTTTTCTCTATAGCATGAAGAGCATTCACCGATGATAGGTTTTACGGAGTGCAATTTGTCATCGGTATATTGATTCCATTTCTCCTGCCACTCAGCTGAAAAAAATGTTTGATAAATGGTTTAAAATCAGTAAAATGAAGATTAAAAGCAACAGGTGGTAGCGATAAAGCTGAATTTGTGGCACGATCTGCTTTTTCATTGTCTGGTATTCCCACGTGCCCAGGAACCCAGAAAAAAGCAAGTTCATGATATAGTATTAATGTATTACGAACAAAAATTGTTCCGTTATTTATATTACTTAGGCCTTGTAGTACAGAAACAGAGTCTGAATAGATAACAGCTCACATTAATTTTTAGTTTGAATATGTTCAAGGGCGAGGTAGATAGCTCGCGCCTCCGCCGAGAATATTGAGACGTTGTTCGGTAGCCGGCATCCATAGGCTTCATCTTGTGTAAACATGGCCGCGGTAACCTTAATGCTATTTTTGAACCATCAATATATAGATGTAGAAAGTTTTTTATATATATATATATTTTTACTTAATTTCGAGAAGAATGAACGAAAGTTACAACTGTCAATCTCTGATTTTACCATTTCATTAAATGAAAAATTAATTTTTGGGTGAATTAAAGAGCCATGTTGGAATTTCTGTCATTCGAAATGATCTAATTTGGTCAATATCAATATTTGTGTCTTGTAAAAGAGCGGAAAATCCGAATACCGAATGGTGGAATGGTCTTTGGTTCGATTCAAGTTTTCTATTTTGGATGAAACACAAGTGAAAAAGCAGGATGTGATGGATTAGATTTTAGCTGAATTATGTACTGCAAAGTGAATTTATTTCGATGGCTATATATCTTATGTGTGGAAGGAACGACAATTTCCTGTCGAATATTACACCTAGGAATTCGGTTTGCTCAACAACTGGAATGGGTAGACCACAAAGAGAGAGATTTGGATCACCGGGTTGTCTCCGCATTTAAAAAAAATGCATACAAACTGTTTTGAGTGTGAAAATTAAATCCATTTTCATCTGCCCAAATTTGTTGTCGATTCAAACATTGTTGTAGTTGTGATTCGATGGTATTCATATGCTTAGATCGATAGCATATAATGAAGTCATCGACATAAAGAGAGCCCTCCGTTGAAGGGGATAATGTTTTGACAATACTGTTAATTTTAAGTCTAAAAAAGTATCACCGAGAGAATGCTGCCTTGTGGTACATCCATTTCCTGCTGATGAACATCGAAAAGGGTCGTTCTGGTGCGTCTCCTCTTGTAATACTTGTGAATCTGTATGTTTCGTTAAATAGGTCCAGGCCTGGTGTTTGTAGCCTACCCGGAAGCCATCATGAAGCTACCCCTGCCTCATCTGTGGGGTGTTTTGTTCTTTTTAATGTTGATCACAGTCGGAATCGACAGCCAGGTAAGATAAAGCGTATAGATTAATTTTAAGGATAAGTGTTGTAGGAAAGTTTCAATTTCATTAAAGCTATGGTTATACCAAACCCTTTGTCGTTTAGATATTGTCTGTTCTGAAAAATGTTTTACGGGCTGAATGTATCCCAAAGTCAAACTAATTTTTTGTCTGTTTTATGAACAACTGTCCACAGTTGTTGACTACTGCAGTGCTACTATGATAGACAGGAAAACAAATTGATAGCTGCCTCAGTTGATATAAACAGCACTAGTTTATCAATGAAAGAATTCATTAATTAATGTTTTACTTTATGCATTTCAGTTTGGCATGTTCGAGACTGTTTCAAGTGGACTGGTTGATTCTTTCCCATCGCAACTAAAGGAACGAAAAGTTCAACTGACCGCAGCTTTAAGCGTTATCCTGTTCATTTTGGGTCTACCGTTTACAACACAGGTATAAACTCTCGATAAATTTAGAAAACAGCAGAATATTCAGTATATAAAAAAGATGAACTATACTCAGCAAGTTAGCGGCAGGTCTTTCGTAAGCCCCTTGTACAGCAGAAGAGAAAAATATATAAAATGTAAAAAATCTCTCACAGTTATCAGTATCATTAAGGAAGTGGAGATATCCTCTCTCTATACTCTATATAGAGATGGTTGAAGGAAGCATAATCTACAATACAGTGATAACATTTCCTATACAATGATGTACTTCCTGTTGTTGTTTATCTGGTCATCTGTCTGGTCATCAGTTCAAGACTAAAATCATTTATACTAATGTTACCTATACATATATATTTTTTTTCATTTGACGACTTTGTCGTTGTAGTTTATTTGTGTGCTTTATAGCTATGAAAACAATGACAATTTAAATGAGGATGACTGGTAAACGAACATTGACATCTACTATAGATAACCCAATAACACTTTTTTATCACAGGGAGGAATCTATGTGTTCCAGCTCATCGACTGGTATGCATCGACTCTGTGTATTGTGTTAGGTTCTTTCCTTGAATGCATAGTCATAAGTTGGATATATGGTAAGTAACCTTCTTAAAATATGAAATTATCGCCCAATTACATCATTTTAATAATAATTTCTTACCACCATGTCAAATGTACATTGATCAACACTGGAGAACATATCGGTTGTCAAACCAACATATGGCAACATAGTACTTATTTAGTTATCAGAATGTGCGCTATAGTGATGATGTAATATAAAACATAAAATAGTATACCAAGCTATACAGTAATATACAATAACACGTAAATGTGGTATGCAGTTCTGGATACTATAGCTGCAGGAAATACGCGTGAGGAATTTATCGATATAGCGGAGGCTAGTGTATGGGTAGCTACTCACAGCCCTTGTTAAGATTTTGCTATACCTTTTCATCTCGCTCTTGTCATTTTACTTTCAACAAAGAGGTCATTGCATTTAACTGTTTGTGACATAGACACACACTTTCAGTGGTTCATGTCATTACTCATTACTCATTACAATATAACAAATGTCAGTGGATGAATGTAAAATTTCGTAAATTTGGAGAAATAGTTTTTTTGTTATTTAAGTAACCGGATTCAACAAAGTCTCCAAATATATTATTCGATTAGAGTAATTCATACATTTTAAAATAATTGTAAATTTACAATTCACAGTATTTTAATGTGTGTTTGCCCAGGTGCCGAGAGATTCAGTCGAAATATAAGTATGATGACCGGTCGATCTGCTCCCCTGGTAATGAGAATCTGTTGGTGTATCTTTACTCCCTTAATCCTGTTGGTAAGCAGTAATCTTCATTTAAAAATATGCAAAAGATTTTTACTTATCCAGACCAGACTTCTTTGTGTTCAAATAATGGAATTAGATATAACGACGTTTGGACTAATTTATTAACCAAAAATTATCTTTCCGTTAAACTAGTCGGGTGCAAAAAAATCACTTCGAACGATATCATTAATTAGCTACTTCTGATGGAATCATACAGTGTTTTATCTCTCACCTAAAATTATATTAGCTGATGAACTTTTCTACTTATTGCGTTATGCCTACGTTGCAGGTCGTATTTCTTGGTAATATCACACAGTATGGGCCCCCTAACACGGCTCAGTATACCTACCCAGACTATGCTGCAGTGGTAGGAAATCTGTTCGCCATCATTCCTTTACTGCCCATTCCTATCTTGGCTGTGGTACAACTGTTTAAGGAAAAAGGATCGATTATACAGGTAATAGTCGTGTTTTACCATAGAATATGTATGTTTTTATTAGTTCGTACCTATCGGACCGTTAGATTAATGTAACGCACTATCTACAAATTATAATGTTACGAATTTGGTTCGAAATAATGATATTTTCTCTCAGACTGCATCCGTTAAAATTATAAATACAATAAATTAATAATAAATAATGAAGAATTATTTTCTACTTCAAAGTGGTCCATAGCATGATCATTGATTGTAATCATCTTTTTTGTCTTACACTGCCACAAAAGCATGTAGTCAGTGTGTATATAGATGTTGAACATATCATCTTTCATTAATAATATGAGAGATATGATACAATTACAGAGGGTGAAGCACGCTTGCGAACCCGATGAAAATTGGGGTCCGATTGAAGGCGGACAATTCCTTAAGGAGTATCAGTATGAGGGGAACGTGCAGAAGAATATGCTTATAAACTTGATCGGTGACAGAAACGTGTGAAAATACCAACAACGGATCACGGGATGTCGTATAGTATGGGATTAACCAGAGAAAGGACATCCTGGACTGGAAGACAGTGACACTATCCACAACGTAATCATAAATGATAACGATGTGTGAAATATTAGTATCAGACCCGCGCCAGTGGTAAAGACAACGTTGTTGTGTCATTGCTTTAAACGATAAAAGTATAAGGCTACAAAGATTCTTAGTAATCTGTTGATGTTACGTAAGTTTTTTAATTCAGTACTTATCTGAGACACATTGTTGCTCTGATACTCCTGTCCGTTCTGTTTACAGGTGGTAAAAATGGCACTCACTGCCGAACTGAATACAAAGGGGAAAATGATACTCTATGCCGGGGGGAATGACACACATTGCCAAACTAGCAGCAAAAGGCAAATGTGGTACTTATTTTCTACAAATGAATATATTATTTGATATTGAAATGTTATATTGTTGATAAATCATGAATCATTAATTTTTTTTTGTTTTGTTTTTATGTGTGCTCACTGTAATTAGTTTAGCCAATACAATTGCTATTTTTTTCTTTGTTAGCGTCATTTACCTAAATACACCATTGTCACCTCATAATTATTTAATCATAATTCTGCTCAGTTAATTTTAAGATAGAAATATCTGTTATTACATTAAATACAGATAATTGTGACAATGGTCAAACCTTTTAAAATTTTATCTATGGAATGTGTGACGTCGTTCGTGTACTTAAGAAAGTTACATCAAGCGAAGATAATGAATAATACATTACTGATAATTTTCCACAATGAAAAATGAAAAAATGTATTACGAACGATTCAGTATAACATGACGGTTTGAGACCAATTTTCTATGAGCGTGGGCTTTAAAAGGTTATTGTGGTTTTTGTTTTCATCACCCACTCACTTGATGAAGAGGAATAAGACAAGTCGTATCCTTTGGGTAGTGGAGATGCGGATTTGTGTAGGTATCGGTTTTATTATGTTATTTGAAATACTATGAAATTTTGTTATTGTTTCATAAGTTTTCAGATTTGTATGGATATAGATTTCACATGTCGCCCATGATTCCTTGACGGATCCAATTTCTGATCGGGTTTCGTTTGGCACACCAGAAATAGATTTGACATGTCGCCCATGATTCCTTGACGGATCCAATTTCTGATCGGGTTTCGTTTGGCACACCAGAAATGGCTAAACGAGTTCACACATAAGGATACAAATTTAGCGGCGTTTTGATATAACTTACATTTCTTCCAGTGTCGCTATGATGTTAATATAATTAATTACTTGAAATCAGAAAACAGACACGATCACGGGGTCTTACGTCACATTTATAGATATTTATAGAATAATGCATTTTCTCTTCACATCGATTAATTTTTATGGGGTTTTGTACAGCTGTACTCGGTGACATTATAGTTCTATAAATGTCACTCCACGTTTCCCCCGGGACTTTATTATGATAATTATTTACATATTTACATTTTGTGGAGGGTTGGGGGTCGAGGTTGGGAGAATCACTTCAAAAATGTTATACTAGAATTTATTATATATTATTTCATGATATTCAATTTACTTTCCTTGTGTCAACAGCAACGGTTATTAATTTTTTCAGCATTACAAAAATGATCTAATTAATATTTAGAATGTATTTGTTATATATATTAATTCAATAACCATGTCATAACAAAGTTATGATAATAAAGAATTAAAAAATAACAATGTCATTAGTGCCTTTTCATTCCATAGTAAAGCAGCTCTATACTACCTTACTGTCGTAGATAATTTATATCAGGTGTTATAATTCTGATGACACCGTCGGAATGAATGATGAACGGTTTCAAATAGTGAATTGTATTCACGGTGTCCTTGTGATCTTGTCGCTGTGGTGACAAGTCACCAGAGCAATAGAACAACACACGCTTTCTTGACCCTATTCCTAACCACCTCAATTATTATCGTAGTATCAGATAAAACAGCTGCCAAGAAATTTCATTAATGTGGCCAAAACTAAAATGGTACAGAGGTATTACTAAAACGATTAGGGTTTTGTAACAATGAACAAAGAACTGTTAAGATATACAGAACTGGCATCATTGAAAGCCAGTACCATTGCAGATTTTGCATAGACCCATCGATCTCTGAAACAGGATCAAATCAGAATAGACAAATATACTTGACATTCTTCTCGAAATAACAAATATGAACTTACGAAAACTTACAGATGAGTCCTGGAAGGACGAAACAGCTGTATAATGTTGCTTATTATCTCACAAGGTGTTATTCACTTGTGTATCTTTGTATAATTTTACATCTTACGATCGTTTAGACTACTTCTTAATGACAAGTATACGAACCGCCCTCGTTTATATCGCATTCCTGACTTTTACAAGAATTCGTGTAAGCATCGATTTATTGGTGGTTCGTCAAAATATTCAACAAAAAAATATCAAAGCTTCTTACTAACATTCTTAAGAACTATTATATCAGGGTTATAGTTTTATTATCATGCTGTAAACACGAGTAGAATCTATAATATGTTGATTTTAAAGAGCCCTGAAGAGCTTTCACCCATTTTGAACATTTGAATTTTCTACTTTGTACACTAAATCACCTTTATTTTCTTATCCTGGAAGTTTTCTTTCGAAGAAAAATGCGTTAAAATTATCGAGTTTCTCTTTGACAATAGCAACAATAGAATCTATAGAAACAAACTGTGTCCGCCTTTAAACTGACGTGTGTTTGTTTTCACATGAGGCTGCCGTTGTCGAAGAACTTGTAAAAACAGGTCGCGATCACTTTTAAGTTTTTTTTCAATTTTACTTTAAGGTACAGGAATATTTATGATATCTGGTCTTTAAAATAACAAGAAATGTATTGCCTGAGCACGCCAGAATTTGAACCAAGGTCACGAGATTCTCTCCTATATCAATTATTACCTCAGTGTTTTCCTGCACCGAAACAAACACGAAAACTTTCCACAAATCTCAATGACATGTGTTATGATTTCAAACGTTCTTTCGTGAATTTACAGCTTTTAAATAGCAGTATATTCCTAAACTCCTAACCTTGTTTACATGCCCTTCCAATTCGAGTCCACGGACGTGTTCTCAATATCACGATTACCATGCAAGATATCAATAACTGAGAAGTGCAGTTGAATTAAAACCATACCGATGTTGAATGGTCGTTATAATAATCACATTTGGAGATAATTTGTTTTGTTTGCGCTATTACGTTTTTTTTGTTGTTTTTTTAACACTCAGAAATTTTAAAGTACGCTTTTGTATGGTTTTCATGCGAAGTAGAACATATCATGTTATGATTTTCCATTTCCGTGTCCTACATACCGAAAGCCAGATGTGAACAGTTAGGATTAATGAAGATTAAGGAAAGGTTACAGATAGGAGTAGAATTTAAGAAAGAACCTAGAGAAGCAGACCATACTGAAAGCCAAATGTGAAGAGTTAAGATGAATAAAGAATAAGAAACGATTACAGCTAGGAATAGAAGTTAAGAAATAACCTCAGAAAAGTAGGTCAGACAAGAAATTTGACGTATTTTCTCTAAGCTAATCTAAATAAAGTCATAAACTGCGATATTACATTAGACGCATCTGATGCTCGTTAACGGCGATCATGCTACCATTTGTCTTGTTCTCATTTGGAAATAAAAAGCATCTTACAATGATTGAATAAGATTTAAATTTCATTTCAGAATATGTTTATCAATAAAAAAAATAAAAATAAACGGATTGGACATCAGCAATGCCTTTACAAGTTGTCTCCCTTGGATTGCATACATTTCAAGCAAATAAAAGTTATGATATGAGTAAATATTAGCCTTGATTCACACACTTGTAAAAGTTTATGTCTTATCAGAATACTGGGTGAATAAATAAAAGTTCATTATGCATGTACCTACCTATGATTATAAAAAGTATCAAAGCAAAGTGTATTTATTTTTTATACAAATTATATTCTTTGAATTATCTTCTAGTAGGATAAGTTAAATCACACAATTTAATTAGCCCCTCATCATCACTGCCACTCCAGATATCAGTTATAACAGGGCAGCACTAAACTGTCGAAGCACCATCACTCTATTCATGTTCCAATTTAGGAACCATGTTAAGTGACTACCTTATATGGCTATACATACAGACACATGTATACAATGTAACAATGCATCACATAAACAACTTGTACACCGGGATCCTCTATATTTTATTAGGTATATCATTGTGTGAAGAGTTTATATCTATATCTTATCACAGACTGAACCAAAAAATAAAAGATAAACAGGAAGGTTATATGAATATTCATTATACATAAATAAAACACAAGACATAAAACATCCAGCTTTCATATTGTACAAAGAAATAGAATATTTCTCATAGAGATCATTATGATGACCGTGAAACTTCCCCACAATTTTTGTCAATCTGCATCTTTTGGAACCCTGTGTTGCGAGTTAATCTTGCAGTCGAAGACATCTGAGAGAAAACATTTTCAGGTGGAAACGCTTAAGATTATATGTGTATGTATCGAGCACTGTTAATATTAACCTTATATATATATATATATTCATATAATGATTGCAAACACAATACTTCAGCATTAGTTTTGTTCCATATATATCATACACGGGTACCATAACAACAAGTAATTCAAATTTATCAAATCTGAAACCTTCAAATAAACAACATTACTGTATATCTTACATTGTGTGAGTTAATTAATATTTTGGCATTGTAAAACAACTGACGAAGTCACGTGCGCTATACGGGTCTCGAACTCGTGATCTACGGCACCAAATCGCCTAGCCAAAACATTCCACAACTGCCTAATCATCACACCACACCCAAAAACGATGTTCAGAAGTGGTAGTAAATAAACTGCTAGATATCATCGACATGATCAAAGTGGCAAATTGTCTATTAGGTCATATCAACACCTGGATTGCAATGTACGATATAAGCATGGATTGTACAAGGCACACATGAGTTTTATTAGGATAAATTTAAATCCATTAATCACTACACGTCGTTGTCTATCAATTAGGTAATTAGAGAGCGGTTTTTTAAAATTGCAAAACCCTGTCGAATGCTTTCCGAAAACCTTGTATACTGCTTTTCTTGTTTCTTATTTATCAAATTGACTAAATATTGTATCGTAAACTGAAAGTAGCTGATTCACTGTGGAGTCTTTGGGGGAGAATCCGGTTTGTTTTAAGACAGACAAATATTTCTAACTATTTTCAAGCATTTCATTAAATAACGGTTTAAATTGCTAACTGGGAATTAGTAAACATATTAAGTTATTATTAGTTTTTTTGTAAAAGATGGCATTCTCGATAACAAAAAAATATATACTTACGTGTGGATGAATAAAAAATGCTAATTTACGCCTAGCTATGTTATTAAATGACCCATATCATTTTGAGTGATACCAAGCACAGATAACCCTGATCTACTGTAATATTGGGATATTGATGGCTTGCCTCATTCGTCTTTTTTAACGTTGATATACAATTAGATTTATTTTTCTGGCTGTGAAGGGATAATAAGAACGTTCATTATCATTATGGTCTACCGTATGGGATATAACTGTGACAAGAAATACGGTCATGTTTTTTTTTCTGATAACGGATATGACAATGACTACGTCAGTGCTATGACTGAACATTTATATCTTTCACAAATAGATAGTTGATAAACGTTTTATCAACCTGTCAAGAAATAACTGCTAACTTTTTTCTGACCATGAATATTCGCAGCTATTATTTAAGATATGTGCTGCCTTTTAGAGAATGTCTACCAACCTCGAACAGGAATAATTCTGAAGTTTAATAGTCATTGTGGTAGTTCATTATTGTCAATGTATTTCTTTAAAGCCAGAAAGACTATTCATAGTTAACTGCACCTTTGCTGTTATCATTTCCGGTCATCGATGAAATATTTTCAGTCACTGACAGCGTTATTTATGTAGCTTATCAAATAAAATCAGAAGATAATGTATTACAAATCATTAAAAAGGATCCATTCAAGCATGGAGAAATGAAAATTGGCTTTGGGCACTTTGTGTGTCATGCTTGGTAGGTATTAGAAGAGAATATTAGATTGAATGAACTATTTCCAAGACTGAAACAACATTTATGTATTTGTAATTCGAAAACTTTTCAAATTTTATTTAGATATTTCTGATATGCATTTCCTTGACACATCGTGTAAAATCAAGCAAAAAACGACAACATACTAGAGATTCCAATTATGTATATATTCAAATAGTCAAAAGAAATTGTTGCACGTTTAACGGGAAAAGGCAGGCATAAGCATAAATATGCAATACTTACAGAGCAAATGCATAATAAGATACTTTACATAAGATATGAATGATCACGATGTTATATGAACTTGACAAGTAATGTCAAATGTCAAGGTATTGTCACTGCATGAATTTTTCAGGTTCGTTGAACATTGGATGTCTGTATTCTAGAAAGAAAAACACAGCTGTTCTTAGTTCAAGGTTGACTGAATCTTTGGACGGTTAGTCAGTTAAGTGATCTGTACGTATCTGGCGCGATTTCTCTCTGGAGTGATGGAGTCTGCAAATCTTTATCATAACGATGAGGAAGTTGAAATGAATTTGTGTAAAGGAGAAAAAGAGGACTCTAAAACACATGAGGATATTTCAGAGTTAAAACGGGATGTTTGGGCCAACAAAATTGAATATCTGTTATCCCTGATTGGATACACCGTCGGTCTTGGAAGTGTGTGGCGATTTCCGTACCTTTGTATGAAAAATGGGGGAGGTAAGAAGCAAAGGTGACTTCACAAAGCATATGGTATTTACTTGTATAATTAATGTTAATCCCTTTTTTGGGTGAAATAGGGGATCTCACAATTGCCTCTTCGAATCATGCAGGCGGTCGGATCAATGGGAAATGCAGTTATTCCCATCGATAATTAAAAAAATAAATTTAAAAAGCTTTTTCGGCTGGTATACATTTTAAACTCTGGTTTCGTTACACTTCGATGGCCAGTGCAGGTTTTTGTCGAGTATTGAAATTGGCAATGAATATAACCGTGTAGCTGGTATTTTCTATGAAAGTACATGAAAACGATAAAAGACGGTCGTGTTCGGATGTACCGTCAACCGTGTTAATTTTGCAATGACTTTTGTCTAATAAACGCAAAAAAATAATCTACATGTTGAATGCTAATCGTGAAAATCTATAATTACAATTCTAGTAGATTTGGTTGTTTTATACACACGCTTAGAGCATTTTCTGCGCAATGAACAATGCACAATATCTACACATTAAAATGTTTCTCCACAGGAGCGTTTCTGGTCCCTTTCTTTCTGTTTACCGTGCTCTGTGGGTTCCCGTTGTATGTGATTGAGATGACTGTCGGCCAATTCTCTGGTAGGAGTGCCATGGTAGCATGGGGACTATGTCCATTACTAGAGGGTATGTATCGAGATTATCTGTTTATAAGTTTTCTTAACTATATTGATAACATCTAAAGATATGTTTGGTCTCTTTGTTTTTACAAAGTAAGAATACGAATGGGGAAATTTCTCAATAAAATCATTATGGCGACCATAAGACTTTCCAATAATCTTCATTAACCTGTATTTTTTAACTCTTGTTTTACGAGTTTGTCAGTCAGTTGACGACTTCTTGCACGAAAATCGTGGTAATAGGAACAGGCTCTTGAATATCGAATCAACTGTGACATGTAAATACCATAGGTTGGAGATATAGAAATATAGCTATCAAGAATGGAAAATTCAATAGAATAATTTTTAATATTTGAATATAGTTATTATATCGTATCAAGTTCTATTTCATATTTTACATATTCTTTAACTATAAATTTATTTTTGTTTCAATTACCTACAGTAGATTAATGTCTAGAAAGTTTCTTTCTTATAAATAAACGGAAACATTCTGCAATAGTATATTAAATAAAGCTTTATCGATTGTTCTTTCTTTCTTATTTTCTATCTTGTTTTCTCCGTTCTAATTCGAAAACGCCATCAATATTGGATGTTTTTTTTATAAATATTTGCATAGTTGGATGAAATTCTGTTTCATATGGTATTGGCAGAATAATCTGTATTGAGGCAATAGTTAATCAATGAATCTCAACATGGTTTTGTACATTTAAGTTTTATCCCCTTCCTTGATATTAAGGCTAACATCTTAGATGTATATAATGTCTAAATGATGACAATGTCGGTAGATTTATAATGATTCATGTAGAATATAAATCTTATTAATTTTTTATGCCTAAATCACGAATTTATTTTAATGTTTAATTACTCAAGCAGTAAACCTGAAATAGTTATGAGATGATGTAAGCTCATTTACATACTTAATGATGCTGATGGCTGTTACCGCGCCAGAAGGGAGCAGACAACAAATCTAGCCCCTCAACCGCGACCTCCTTTACTGCAGTTGAGCGTTCGTTACCTGGCCCAAGTTATTCGACCATGACTTACTTTGTCCTGACAAGTGTTCCAAAAAGTGATCCTCAATAGACATCCCCCCCCCCCCATTTTATTCAAATCGCGGTATGTTGAACCACACTATGATAAAGAAGGACACGCGTCACCAACCATGTGGAAACCTGGCACGAGAAAGTCTACATCCCAATATATACCCCATCGAAATAGTGCACTAGGAGATCCAGGCCACCAACGAGATCAGCAGGAAACACACTGATTCAGATATTATTTCCCCTGATGTGTTCATAAATCATAAATATAATGTCTTCATGTAGACCATTTTCTTCCACCTGTTATACATCTTTACAAGTACAAAACACGTTTATTGTTCATGTACTTTGTTGACGATAAATCTGTGTTACAACATTTACATGTCATAACTGTAAATTGATTATTCACTTAATATATCATTACTACATCATTTTAAGGCATGGGCTATGCCATGGTTCTCCTTGGGACTACTGTCACGTGGTACTATGGACTGATAGTAGCCTGGGTGCTGTTGTACCTCGGCTATTCGTTCTTCCCGACACAACCCTGGTCAACATGTGACAATGAATGGAACACTGATCGATGTGTCGTACTAAGGACTGGGTATTCTGACCCGAACAACAGTTCCGGTTACCATGAACTCTCTAACAGCACTAGAATGTATGGTGTGTCCAACGTCTCCGTGGATTTCTCCGGATCTCTCTCTAACAAATCGACACAGATCCAACAAGATTTTTATCCAACCGCCGCCACCGAATTCTGGCGGTATGTACAATATTCTGCAAATTTCTTTTTAACAAATTGGTTTTTAGGTAAACAGTGATTAACATAGCAATTTTAATTTCGAATTTATTTCAAAACTTAGATATACATATATAAATGAACGTGCATATATACATGTACATAAGGAACATCTGAAATATCATATAAATGAATAATGAAGGTCCTCTCTGTCTATCAACATTTCATCAACCAAACAAATCCGATTAAATATCGATAAAGCAACAAGGTAATACAAATATTAAAAAATAAACCATATTAAGTAACTGACATCATTTCAGTTACTTCTCTAATATATACTATGTGAATGTAATTGCAATATCACAACAACATTCTTGAAAGTAAGTTTCCACTGCTGCATGCGTTCAAGACAGGTGTTGAGACCCTAGAGTATTTGTATAGATTTTTTTGTATTATGTATTAATAAACATGTTCCTGTGGTAATTTAGATACAAAATATTGAACGAATCATCAGGAATAGAAGATTGGGGATCCATTCAATGGCATCTGGTAATTGCATTGATCTTCTCCTATACATCCACCTTTCTCTGCATCATAAAGGGAGTGAAATCTGTTGGCAAGGTAAGCATACCATATAACTAGAATGATTAGAACTAGAAATTGTTGTTTACAATTTTGCGGGCTTTTCACTTCTTTGGCGACAAGTTGACCGGAAGTTGACATTTATCCTGATAACAATATATGGGAAAGTTTCCACGTTTGTTAGTCTCTACAACATACCCAAAGATGAACTTTGTATCTTGAAACGTTAAGGAGATAAAACTACATAATAACGAAGAAATACACTTTTTAAAAGTTCAAACATATTTGACCCCTGTGACCTTGAATGTCGGTCAAGGTTATTCATATTTGCAAGCCTTATAATGTAACATCTGATGATCAATATGCCCCAAATATTAGTTCTCTAGACCTTGTGAAACTTGACAAGAAGATTGTTGAACACTGGTACCCTATTTTGTATATTTGAACTTTGACTCCTTTCGGAAACCGGAAGTTGACATTTTGAGGGAAGGTTTTCTTATGACAATCAATAGGAAGTGTCCACAGAAGGATTTTAATCAATTTTCATCATTGTATGCCTTCTAGAAAGTGAGAAACTGTCATTTAACGATTCTTAGTTAATTGACCTCTGTTACCTTGAAACTCGGTCAAGGTCTTTTATATTATCAAACTTTGTTGCCAGTTACATATGCTTCATATATATGAAATATAGAGCCTCTAGGACTTTCAGAACTTGAGAAGAAGTTTTTCAAAGATTGGTACCCTTAATAGTACTTTTCACCTTTGACCCCCTACCGCAAACCGGAAGTTAAAGTTTGAGGTACGTTTCTCTTATATCAATCGACAGGAAATGTCCGCAGAATATTTATGTCCAAAGTTGAAGACTTTGGGCAACTTAACAATGGAGAAATAACCATTTAACGATTTTTACATAATTGACCCCTGTGACCTTGAAAGTGGGTCAAGGTCATTTATGTTAACAAACTTGATAGATATTTAAACAGACATCATACACATGAAATATCAAGACCCAATTCTTTGCAGAACTTGAGAAGAAGTTTGTGAAAATTTGTAACTGAAAATAACACTTTTGAACTTTGACCCCTACCGAAAACCGGAAGTTGACCTTTGATCCCAGTTATTTTCTTGTGAAAAGTGTTTTCGTTTTAATTTACATAATATGATTAAAACTGAGGTCACTAGCTTAAACAGTTCTTGAGTTACGGCATTTTAGATAAATCGGAAATGACGTCATGGCGGCCATTTTGTTTTTGCGATGAATTTGTTACTAAATGGTAGAAGACATCTGGGGAAATCTTCCCAGTAACAATTTGATAAGATATAGTCCATCAATATTGATCTAGAACGAGTTTTTCCTATTTGTCGGCATTTTTAAAAGATCAAAGAAAATTTTCAAAATGGCGTACAGCGGAAATGGTAAACGTTTCAGAAGAACTGAAAACACTAAATTCATCGGAAGGACGTTCTGCATCGATCTGAAGAAGAAAATTTCAAGAAAATTTAAAATTGAAAAAAAAATGTTAAATTTTGAAAAATTTACCCCACAGTGAGCTTTTTTTTGGACATATTTTGTATTAACATGGCATGAATAAAAGTTAGATATGAAAATTCTCTACAAATAATAGTATTGCACAAACTCTGCACAATCAATGGTTTTCGAGATATTGTCGTTTTTCAGTTTTTAACTTATGACGTCATGGCTGTCATATTGGATTTTTGACCTACTTAAAAAATCGGCATCGACAACTTTATATACGTATCAACAAATAGGTGAATAGACTGTATGTCTAGCTTTTACAATTTAAATGATTACGAACCCACAAAATTGGAAGAAGAATAAGAAAAAGAATAATAATAATAAGAAACATAACAAAAACAATAGGTCTTTTCACCAGTTAGTGAAAAGCCCTAATGATATTACAGATCACTTCAATGAAATGGACGTACGATAATAATAAAGAATAAACAAAAATAAGTAAACATTAAATATTTAACATTAGATAATAAACTTGTTCAATATAATCTACCACTACCTATCACAATTTACGGACGTCCATTAATTATAATGACTTATTTGCGTCTTAATGGTGGTTGGTTACTTTTGGTACATTATATCGTTTACAGAACATTTGCTCGCGCAACATATTCCTGCAAGTTTATCTACATTTTCAAAAATTAAAACATAATTAATACAAGTATGTGATAACCATTTCAGTGTATCATCGGCTTAAATCAAACGGTAACTTTTCAGGTTGTATACGTGACAGTCATTGGGCCTTTCGTCTTACTGATTGTGATACTGATAAGAAGTTTGTGCCTTCCGGGATCTTTTGATGGAGTATTGATGTATCTGGCACCGGATTTCTCCAGACTCTGGCACTTCCAGGTATTCTTTATTTAGTCTGCGTTTTAAAAAAATAAGAGTCAAGGATATTTGAAACAAACAATTCAATTGAAACCTTAACACATTTACTTTATTTTGTAGCTTATGCTTGCAAAATTGATTGTTATATTTATTTAGATCTGAGCTACATTCTTTCGGTCACCAGTCATTTAAACCTACTGAGGTGTACCAGTTGAAAGTATTTGCGCACAGATACCAGGAATGTATTTTTATCTAATTTGTTAGTTTAAAAAAGAAACGAACAAAAAAGTTCAATTATTGACTTCGATATTACTGCCAAACTGGAGCGTATAATAGATGACTCTGGTGCTATTTAATTATAACTGCAATTCAATCCGATACACTGACGGGATGTTTATTGGTCTATTAAAGTATTTGGATTTTGTTTTATATCAGATTTATTCTGATTACAGATGGAGCATTTGTATAATTTAACACTACATGTATATCGTTCTTCAGGTTTGTAAATCAACTGTTTTCCCCCACTTATATGTATAAAGATTGTACAAAAAATGTGTGAATAGTACTTTCTAGATATAGTAGATCCACAATAAATCAAAATGTGCTGTCCTTCTAGGACTCGTCAGTGATGCTATAGTCCTAGGTTTTGACGCCTGGCGGGCGAAAATGATCGAAAAAAGTCAAAATCTTGAGGGAGTAGCGCACTAGACCCATGATTCAATCGATTTCGCTGTTGTCATATATCTGATGATTTCGAAATGGTGATTTCCATGTGTATATTTTGAAACATGCCACCATTCGAGTAAATTAAGACGTGGCATAACATTCCTAATATAATTCCTTGATATTGTGCATTGCTGGTGTTCTAATGAGACAGATTAACTGTACACGTCATCAACTTATCAACTTTCCTTATTTTTATTAGATGTGCTGTATTGTTTCTCAGACGCTGTTGCTTGTTGATCAAACAGGAAGAAGGACAAAAATTCCCTTGATAAAGTCATCTGGAGCTTCAACGCAAATTGGCACATGACCGGGAAAAATATGAAAAAGAGAAAGTAAAACTCACAATTTTCTTATCTTATTCCAAATTAGGTATGGCTAGAAGCGGCTTTACAGGTTTTCTACTCGCTTGGACCAATCTGGGGAGGTGTCGTCACCATGGCTAGCTATCAGAAGTTCCATGGAAACTTATTGAGGTATTTAAGGATTTTTCTTTCAGAGTTTGAATCTCTAAAGAAACTATAAGACTGTCCAGCCTTCAGCTTATTATGATTTCAGTTCTTTCGAAGATTGACTGTCAGCGAGTTTTCCACTTCAAGGTATCTATGCACATTGATGATAATCATCCAGACAGATTGTTGATCGAACAATTTCAACTTTTGAACATATTCTATTCTAACCAGGATATGTTTATTTCGACGGTAGTATATTTTTCAGGTCGCGGAAAGCAGAAGCAGTACCAAGATGTGAAAGCGTCATATGTAATGTAAATGAATAAATGTTGATATGTATTCATCTGTTTTTTCTAACAGGAGCACCATGCTAATCGTCGCAGTCGACACCTTCAGTAACTTTCTATGTGGTCTTGTTGTTTTCTCCATTATGGGAGTCCTAGCTTATGAGGCTAATCTCTCCATTGAAGAGGTTGCAGAATCAGGTTGGTCTCTTAAATCGTATGATATACCTGACCAAGTTTAGAATTTCCAAGATTATATGGATATCTCGAACCCCTCAATTTATATTTTGTTGTATCAACATATATTTCAATGATGCATTTGTATTATCACTTGTCCTGTTTAATATTGTTTTTTTCCAACATGTAAACATAATTCAAATTCATTAAAACTGAAGCAAAATATGAACAAGCGAAATATTTACACTGAGACTCCTGTAAATATTACGAAGAGAATAAGATCAGGTCTTCCGGTAGAGTCAGAGTCTTCTACTTCATCGACCCATCATGTAAATCTTTGTCAATCCGAGTAAGTAGTGACACGACACCAGAACAAGAACAAGCAGGCAAACCAACGATCATGAAACACCTCGATGACATCACTATGATGGCCGTAAAACGTCTCCATATTTTGTATCAACCTGCGTATTTTTAAACCTGTTTGTCCGTCAGTTTACGACTTCTTGGACGAAAATCGTGATAATTGCAACAGGAATTAACTGCGACATGCAAACACCAAAGTTTGGTGGTGCCGTCATGTTGCTATCCAGAAACGGAAACTTCACAATAGGAAAATTGAAATAATCACGCTTGTTAAACAGCTTGGTGGAAAGCTGTCGATGTCGGTTTCACTGTAGGAAAAGATCGAGATAGGTTGCTTGAGTAGAATCAGTCGTATCTTTATATTTCCATTTCTGGTGGGTATGTACGATGGACATGGAAAGGAAATTTCTTGTTATTAAAAGATAAGACGGTGCAATATATCTAGTCTTTGTGACCTGCTTTGATAAAGCTCTTCGATAAATTTGATCTTGTATGAAGCCAAAAATAATCAAGATATTGTCAACCAGAAACTATATAATTTCTATCATTTCGTTCTCCTTATATTCATCCCCATTCAAATGTGTTCCGTCCGTCCCTCCGTCCATCTGTCTGTCCGGATGCTGCTTTCCGCATGATATCTTTTGCCAACGTTTGATTAGCGGCGAATTCCGCTTATGTTTCATGAGGTTGTAGTGATCTGATTGACTGATTTCTTAAATTATTAAATCAATGGGAAAACTTGTTGTAAATTATCTTATGAAGGAATGATAAGATTTTAAGGAAACTTGCTTTGTATACGTATTACCTTAATTAATGTTCGATTAACAGCAAATTATATGCATATGTTATGAGATTGCTGTGACCTGATTGGCTGATATTTTTAGGCTATCTAACTGACTAATTTCCACACGTTACCTTTAGAAGGAATAAATGAATTATGATTATTTAATCAGCTGTTCGTTATCGGCAAATTTGGCACATATTTAATTAGGTTCCTGTGACCTAAATATCCCTTCCAGTTTTCCAAGTTGCTCACTTCAAATGTGTATATTTCACAAATGAACGGGGGGGGGGGGGGGGGGGGGGGGGGGGGGGGGGGTCTGAATGACTATGTCCTTGTTCTTTGTTTTTGGGGTTGGCGATCTTTTGTTACTCTCATTTTCAATATCGTTAACAACAACAACATTATCAACAACTGCAAACCATCAGCTACTTATATTTAGTTACTACAGCTTTCCTGATTTTATAAAATGTTTTTTCTAGAAAACAATGTGTGACATTTGTAGGTGACAACCCTCACCTCATTTTACCATGCCTGCCGTTGCAGCTGCACTTGCATTACTATCAACTGGAATTTTCTGTGTGTCATTATATTTCTTGATAAATTTGTATGTGTTAATGTTTCCTTACGACAGGTCCTGGCCTGGTATTTTTAGTGTATCCAGAGGTCCTTGCTCGCATGCCTCTACCACAACTGTGGGCCGTCATTTTCTTCTTCCTGTTGTTTACCATTGGACTCGATAGTCAGGTAAAATTATTTCTTTTAAAAGTGGGCAACAATTAAATTTTAAAAAGCCAGCATGTTTAAATTTAAACAGTTAAACATGGAACATTTAAAGATTAAGCACGTATCCGATTTGAAGAATTGCACTCATCTTGTCTGCATCAAACGCTAATGTGAAATAAAAGTTCCATCAAATTGTCACTATGTACGTATCACTTTGATTAAAGATGTATTTTCGATAGTATCAATGTCTGTTGTCTTCGCAGTTTGGTGTCCTTGAAGCGACCATCAGTGGATTTGCCGATATGTACCCTAGATTTCTCGGAAAAAAGAAACCACATCTTATCGTATTTTTCTATGTCCTATTTTTACTTACCGGCATTATATTTGCGACACAGGTGAGAATCAACACTTTACAATATGGAATTGAAGTACTTCCGAAAATAGTTATCAGCATTGCAAAGACGTTCAACTTTATTTACTTAATAGTTTGATTATCAATACATTGTTTATGAACAGCAATGGTGTGCACATTTATTGTTTTAATCTTCAGTTAAAATGAAGCCATACAAAGGACCAACAACTGATTTTAATATTCCGGAGATGCTGTTATCTAGCCGGACACTTCCACTGTAACGACCATAAAACTTCCCCATATTTTTCATTATAACGCATATTTTGAAACCCTGTGTTTCAAGTTAGTCCGTCAGATAACGATTTCTTGCACAAAAATCATGATAATGGGAACAGGCTCGAAACACTTGCGACATGTAAACACTAAGGTTGGGGAATTGGGAATGTTGCAATCCAGAAATCATGATAATGGGATCAAGCTCGAAACACTTGCGACATGTAAACACGATAGGTTGGGAATTGGAAACACTTGCATGGATGTTGCAATCCAGAAATCATGATGAATGGCAATCCAGAAAACAAGCTCGAAACACTTGCGACATGTAAACACTAAGGTTGGGGAATTGGGAATGTTGCAATCCAGAAATCATGATAATGGGAACAAGCTCGAAACACTTGATACATGTAAACACTAAGGTTGGGGAATTGGGAATGTTGCAATCCAGAAATCATGATAATGGGAACAAGCTCGAAACACTTGCGACATGTAAACACTAAGGTTGGGGAATTGGGAATGTTGCAATCCAGAAATCATGATAATGGGATCAAGCTCGAAACACTTGCGACATGTAAACACTAAGGTTGGGGAATTGGGAATGTTGCAATCCAGAAATCATGATAATGGGAACAAGCTCGAAACACTTGATACATGTAAACACTAAGGTTGGGGAATTGGGAATGTTGCAATCCAGAAATCATGATAATGGGAACGAAACAGCATGTAAACGAAACACTTGATACATGTAAACACTAAGGTTGGGGAATTGGGAATGTTGCAATCCAGAAATCATGATAATGGGATCAAGCTCGAAACACTTGATACATGTAAACACTGTAAGTTGAAGAAGCAGTATAAGGAGATGAACACAAAACAACTATCCTGTTAAAAGCAACGATTATCCATAATTTGGCTTTTGACTGCATGCTGTCATAAGGGTCATTGTATCTTAAATGTTAAATAACGATGTATCTCTGGTGGTTATCTTCCAAAATAGAATACCAAAGCTCCATGTTCCTCGCATCGATCCTGCAACATTTATTGAACATTCAAACTATCGAAACTTAAACGATAAATCATTAAATACCGTTTCTTTCTTACATAACTACCGATTTAATCAGAGGACATACTTACGTAATGTTTTGTGTATGTAATGTAATGTATTTGCTGATTAGGTTGTGACGTGGAATGGTCCATTTTCTGTAGTACTTTGTGAAATTCTATTACAGGTCATGTATGTATACCAGCGTTATCCATTTTTACAGGGTGGAGTATATCTATTCCAGTTCATCGATTGGTACCTGTCTGTGTTTTGTATCTTTATCTTGTCATTTCTGGAATGTATGATCGCCGGCTGGTTGTATGGTAATAACTTAAGTTATAGTAACAAGCTCTAAATACATCTATAAAGAGTTCACTTTATAAGTAGAAACTTCCTTCGCCAAGCTCGTCCTTAATATATAGTTAATACAAACGTATTGAGGATTCCCCGAACTACCGGGTTTTATTTGACCTTTTACCTCGGCATTTTTTCATGCTAATGGAATTTAATATTGTTAGGTGGAAATCCTAATTTATGTATATATATCAAGGACATTGTCAGAACATTTGTACAGTGATCAAGCAGATGTTATGTACTTAACTTTAACTATGTCACTATTATTGACGTTTTGACACACTTTTTGCTTACATTAAGATAACTTTGGTGAACTTTTCCAGGGGCGGAGAGATTCAGTCGGGACATTGAGTTGATGACTGGAAAGAAGGCTTCAGTACTTATCCGTATATCGTGGTGTATTCTTACACCCCTAGTTATGATGGTAAGGACCCGATCAGTCCACAATACATCAAACGTATCTGTATAATTTGGTTACCCAACTTGTCATACTAAGCGAGAATTTAACATAAGACTGTTTTCTCATTGGATGCCCGATACAGCTAATGACAAGATAAAACTTGGTGTCGGATAAGCTGTTAATCTATTTACATAATATATGTTGTAATATAGAATGCCGATTTTTCTTCTCTGTCTCCCTAGATGGCTCTAGTTACTGTGGTCATTAAGTTTGAACCTCCTATATACAAGGGATACAAGTATCCAGAATACCTTGGCATTGTTGGGATAGTCCTTGCTCTTATCTGTGTAATCCCTGTCCCATTCATCGCCTGTAAACGACTTCTGCAAACGCCTGGCACGATAAAGGAGGTCAGTGCTTTTATTTCTAATGGATTTTGAATTAAACAAATTAAATATTTATTTATACCACGCTGACTTTGAAATACTTTGCTCTGAATATATTACAAATATAGTTTAGAATATGAAAAGCTTTCAATTAACGACTTGAAATCTCCGAAATGGTTACCTCATAACATTAAATAACTTCTGTTGAAATAAAAATCACAGTACCACACCATGTAATAAAAAGCAGCAATCTTATCCACGGATAAAGTCATCACACTTAAACTTACTCTTTTTGCGCACTTAACATCGAAATTGCGAGCAATTCCATTGGAAATTTTACTTAACAAAAGGTTTATATGAGTTTGGTGAATTTAATATATATATTTTTTTGTATTGCAGAGAATGGCGATACTTGTCACTCCATCTCGAGAATGGTATCCCCATGATAAAGAGGAAAGATTAACGTACCAGATGTACAAATACAAGGGCGGCATTCGGCGGAGAATTCGGGAAAACTTGTGTGGATCTCGGGATTAGACAGAGAATCGACGCTTGACAATAACACACGTCCATCCAAATCAATTTTACAAACATTAGATGGATATTTTGACAATAATGTTAAATAAAACTTTCTGACATAACCGATGGCGTTATAGCATCGGTTGTTTCCTATTATATCAAGTTTTAAATTCAACTCTATCGAATATTCACCATAGGGAAATCGACATCGTCGTGCATATGTTGTGAACCATACTAGAACTTTTCTCGTGAAGGCAGGAGGCAGAAAAATACCGAGGATGAAATCACAGAAAACATTTAATATCGAAATAATAAATAAATATGTCTTTTCTAAGCCGGTTGTATTTAGGAAATAGTGGCAGTTATATGTCACAAAATGAATATAACTTTATTGGCAGCTCTCTGTGCCTACACTTTTAAAAAGCTTTCTTTTCACTACCAGATAAACATGATTCTCTTCATGTGATTATTTAGGGGACAATCCATGGGTTTTAAGACTTGAGCTGGTATACCGTGCCTTTACTGCAGCAAACTGTATTTATTGACGACACTGTACAGTTTGTATACTGTAGCAAATTGTGTTTTACTACCGACACTGTACAGTTTGTATACTGTAGCAAATTGTGTATTACTAGAGACACTGTACAGTTAGTATACTGTAGCAAATTGTTTACTGGAGACACTGTACAGTTTGTATACTGTAGCAAACTGTGTTTTACTGATGACATTGTACAGTTTGTATACTGAAGCAAACTGTGATTTACTACCGACACTGTACATTTGTATTCTGTAGCAAATTGTGTTTTACTGACGACACTGTAGTTTGTATACTGTAGCAAATTGTGTTTTACTGACGACACTGTACAGTTTGTATACTGTAGCAAATTGTGTTTTACTGACGACACTGTACAGTTTGTATACTGTAGCAAATTGTGTTTTACTACCGACACTGTACAGTTTGTATACTGTAGCAAATTGTGTTTTACTGACGACACTGTACATTTGTATTCTGTAGCAAATTGTGTTTTACTAGAGACACTGTTCAGTTAGTATACTGTAGCAAATTGTTTACTGGAGACACTGTACAGTTTGTATACTTATCAAATTGTGTATAACTGGAGACACTGTACAGTTTGTATAATGTAGCAAATTGTATTTACTGGAGACTCTGTACAGTTTGTATAATGTAGCAAATTGTATTTACTGGTGACACTGTACAGTTTGTATACTGTAGCAAATTGTGATTTACTGATGACACTGTACAGTTTGTATACTGTAGCAAATTGTGTATTACTAGAGACACTGTACAGTTTGTATACTGTAGCAAATTGTGTTTTACTACCGACACTGTACAGTTTGTATACTGTAGCAAATTGTGATTTACTGATGACACTGTACAGTTTGTATACTGTCAGTTTGTATACTGTAGCAAATTGTGTTTTACTGACGACACTGTACAGTTTGTATACTGTAGCAAATTGTGTTTTACTGACGACACTGTACATTTGTATTCTGTAGCAAATTGTGTTTTACTGACGACACTGTACAGTTTGTATACTGTAGCAAATTGTGTTTTACTGACGACACTGTACAGTTTGTATGCTGTAGCAAATTGTGTTTTACTGACGACACTGTACAGTTTGTATACTGTAGCAAATTGTGTTTTACTGACGACACTGTACAGTTTGTATACTGTAGCAAATTGTGATTTACTGACGACACTGTACAGTTTGTATACTGTAGCAAATTGTGATTTACTGACGACACTGTACAGTTTGTATACTGTAGCAAATTGTGTTTTACTGACAGTTTGACACTGTACAGTTTGTATGCTGTAGCAAATTGTGTTTTACTGTACAGTTTGTATACTGTAGCAAATTGTGTATTACTAGAGACACTGTACAGTTTGTATACTGTAGCAAATTGTGTTTTACTGACGACACTGTACAGTTTGTATACTGTAGCAAATTGTGTTTTACTGACGACACTGTACAGTTTGTATACTGTAGCAAATTGTGTTTTACTGACGACACTGTACAGTTTGTATACTGAAGTAAACTGTATTTACTGGAGACACTGTACAGTTTGTATACTGTAGCAAATTGTGTTTTACTGACGACACTGTACAGTTTGTTTACTACAGCAAACTGCTTTTTTGGCGACACCCAAATAGAGAAGGGTGAAATTGTTCTAATTCATAAAGCACATGTATCATTTTATTTAATCCAACCCAATTCTAACATGTGTAAGTAGAGGAAACTTTTAATCTTCTTTACATCTTTCAGGTATCAAATTTCACAGTAACAATTCACAGCCAATAACATGTTCTCACAAGCATAACATACATATGTTTCAAATAATACAAAACAACACAAATTGTTCCATATCATTGTTAAAACCAAATATGCTTCTTTTGATCCTTGTAACTGAGAGCACTGTAAAGTTATTTTTACTAAACACCTAATAACTTTAGAG
Source organism: Ylistrum balloti (assembly GCF_031769215.1). Classification (NCBI taxonomy): domain Eukaryota; kingdom Metazoa; phylum Mollusca; class Bivalvia; order Pectinida; family Pectinidae; genus Ylistrum; species Ylistrum balloti. The sequence goes on from NW_026782244.1 coordinate 363,751, forward strand.
CTGTTCACATGTAGCAGCAGTTTAACATCTTATTCACATATATATATATTAGCTCTATCCTTTCTGCACACTTTTTCACCTTATATCTACATCTAGAGTTTGTGTAGCCTTAACGCTGATTTCCTGGTGTACTGTGTTGACTTCCTCTCCAGTGAGTGGACGTTCCATATGGCGATACACTATTCTGTAGGTCTGACTGTGGCGCTGCTTTTTAGGATGGAAAAATGTGTCAATCAAATGTACCTGTTCCACTATATTCCCTCCAACGGCCCGAACCAAGTCATAAAAATCATTTTCCGAAAAGTTCTTCTGGTTGATCCAAAAAGAAATGTCGTTGATGCATTGTGGATTGTTACTAACAGGCTGCAAATAAAGAAGAAATAATTAACAGGCTGGAAATAAAGAAGAAATCATTCTAAAAATTGTTAATATCAATTTTTTGCAACATTTCAGAGGTAAAATATCAATTTTCTGTAACATTAAGATAGAACGAGGCATGTAATAGAGGTGATGAGGAGGTACAGAGGCAAGTAGGGAACAATACAATGTGTGGATGCCAAAAAAGACATACAAGGAGACATGGGGAGGCAAGCTAAACAGTTGGATGCAAAGGGCATGGAACAGTCAGATGTCATAAGGTATAATTAAGAGACAATGGAAACAGGGGTTAATAGGTGGAGGGAAAGGAAAAGGAAAAAATAAATGGAAATTGGAGGGGTGGTATCTTCTGCAAATAACAAACATTGTTTGTGGAGTTAACAAACTACTAGTGTCATTTTGATGCAGAGTCACCTTATAGTAGCTGGTGGCTACTTTCATGAACACCATACATGTGAGGCCTGTCACATGTGCCCAAGGACATTACCACTACAGGACAGAATAGGTTAATTTTACAGCTTCCTGAGAAACAAAACACATTGGATTGGGATCATCCAACTACACAACTCAAATTCTCATCTGAAGTGAATTCCAATGCAAACTGAGTTACGGTAAACATACTGAAGTCCCTGAATAAACAAGATATTAGGATGTATTGTCAGTAACAAGCAGGGATAGGGGGCTGTCAAATCTATTAAAATTTATTTGACCTTTTTCAGCTTTTAAAGTGATAGTGCTTAAGATCCAGAGGTCCAAACAAAATTGCTTCTTTTATACCAAAATCAACTTTGAAAGTGAATATCTTTGATATCGCAAGCTACATATTAATTTCTTGTTTGAGGAAGATTTTATTTCAAAAAAAGCATTTGACACATTCGAACTTCAGAGAAACTTGACAAGTAAGAGGTATATGGTATTACGTCTTCTGTTTCATATCTAGTTAAAATGATTAGCAAAACACTGTAAATTATGATTTTTAATGATTTTAATTATCAACAGCTTAAAATCATACGTAATGGCCTTTCAGTTTCTTTTATGGTTTGATTTTCAATCAATTTTTTTACCTTCTTCTATCCTTGAAAATAGTAAAGAAATAAATAGCACCAGTTGACGGTAACAATTTTACTGTAATTTTTACTGTACTTACTGTGTAGATAACAGGAGAATATGGGTCATCAACTTCAAACTGTGAAAGAAATCCAGAATCTTCGCTCCAGAATAAACGAATGTCTGGAATCTCATACAGTTTCATGGCAAGGCGTTCTAACCCCAGACCAAACGCCCAGCCAACTTTGTCAGCTGCTCCAGCTAAATGAAATAAAATACATATAAACATATATATTCTATGCTGAAGATAGCAAAAAACATTTAGACTGAAATCAGATTTGTGCTTTTAAGTGGTTGGAATTTTTTTTCAGAGTAACAATTTTCATACAAAAACAGTCACCGACTAGGAATGAGTAAATTTTCAACAATACTGTATGAGGTGGAAATTGTTATTGTTTTTGGTATTTTGCAACATTTTCTTCAGGTTGGTAATGTCAATAAAACTGAAGTTCTTTTAACATGACCAGTAGAAGATTTAAATGTGACATTCCCATGACTACCTTCATCAGACAAGCGATCAGTGTGGAGCATACTAGAATTAATGTATGTAGTGTACAAGAAGGTAAAAAAGGCCAATGTTTTAGCTGCACTATAATCCTATGTAACCTGGGTAGAAAAAGGTGTGAGATGGTAAACATCTTCCACAAGACGGTAACTATGTACTACTGATGCTTTGGCTACACTTTGTCTAACATAAATGAGTGAAAATCTGTGGCCCCCTTGTCCCTGTTTAGTACTCTCCTTCTACATCATATCCTTGACCAGCTGCATTTTGCTGTGTATTATTTTGCCAGTTTAGTTTAGGTGTTTGCATCATCAAAATCTATTTTGTGTATATCTATTGTTTTATGTCAATACTTGTCAGTCTGTATGTCACATTAAATACTGGTCACACATGGCACAGGATGTGATGATGAAAGTTAGACGATAGTTTGTAGACTGGGTTATCTGCATTGGTCATACTTTTTTAATTACAGTGCAAATAAAATAGAATTAAGATGAACAAGCAGTCAAATGGGCTTTTATACTACTTGGCTAAAATATCTTTTGAACCAATTATATCAAAATACAGATCCTAATTCAGGGGTCATGTTCTTGTATACCTTTGCATTAGTCAAAAACATTGCTTGTACCCCTCAGTCTTTAAATCTGAATCACTAATGTAAATGAAGGTAGACAAAACAGCTTGTATAATCCATTTGTTTGTTAAGCCATTAGGCCAGTAATTGTGGCCAAAAGCTAGAGCATATCTACATGTCAATCGTATGAAAATGCTGATCACTTTTCCCACTATGTGGAGAGTAACAGTGCAAGAACTAGGATCTGAATTCTAATCACACTGACCTATATGTTGTAACAAAATGACTTGCTGCAGATGAATTTGTCCATTAGACAGTTCACTTTTGTGAAGTACAGAGGGTGAAAAGGTCACCAAAAGATGACCCCTTAAGGAATAGCATGATACCACTAAATTTTTTTTCCTCAAAATGTTAGGAAAAATCAGGCCAGGGGGGATAACTTTGAAAAATGCATTGACCTGTTCATAAAAAATTGTGCATGATGAATATACTTATAGCTAAAGCCAACATGAAATCTCATGGCTGTTGAATTAAAAATGTTTTTCATTTGCTGAAATTCTATTCCAAAAGCCAAGGGCCGGCATAAGCACTATTAATATTCTTTATTTTAGTTCCTTACTGCCTACACTTCACTCTCATCTTTTGTAGAAAGTTGTATCTGGAATAATAAACTTGATTGTATTGAGAGGCTTGATTGGATGACTTTACAGAAAGTGTGACCAAATGGAAAAAATCTCCAACTTATATAACCACTGTGCAAAGGAAATCTTTTCTGGTGTAATCTATAAAAATGACAACATAGTCTGGACCCAGCTTGGTTCCAATCATGATACCTTTAATTTCATCATAATCATGATCGTAGTGACAAATCACCAGAGATACAGTACAGCTTATAGATGGCAAACTATATAGTAGACATCACCATAAATTGCTCAAAGGTTTATAAATTACCATGTCTATCATGTACTTACCTGTATGCATAATTTTCTGTTCTATGACTCCACAGCCTAGGACCTCCATCCACTCCCCACGGAACTTAATTTCTAGCTCCCAGGATGGATGGGTGAATGGAAAATAGGCATCTACCCATTTAATCTCAATATCTGAAATACAAATGTACATGAATGACATCAAAATATCTATTTTGTATGTCAGCACCTGTTAGTACATAACTTACGTATTTTAACTGATAACTTCATAATTTCCTTCTGTCAGGTACATGCATTCAAATAAATTTTGTTACATTCTATACTAGTGTATGAGTTTACCTTAACCAAATTATTCCTTAATTATAAGAATGCTTTTGTATGGAATGACTTAACAGTACGTTGAGCCAGCAAATTTCCTCAAATTAAAACTTGTTCATAAAATGAGTCCTGGTACATTTCTTATTGACTATGACAGAGTGAGGAACATCATTAGAAGTTAGGAGCAGTATACCTTTTCCAAATAAATGAAGCGTTAGATTTTCCAATGTCTTTTTCAGGTCATGTTCCAGTGTAATTGATGATTCATGAGTGTGACTTTCCTGTTTTGTGGGCAGACGATGGCCATCTTCAAACAGATTCAATCTATCGTTGTCTACAGATTTATCAAAAAGCTGAAATAATAAGCAGATTCAATCTATCGTTGTCTACAGATTTATCAAAAAGCTGAAATAACAAGCAGATTCAATCTATCGTTGTCTACAGATTTATCAAAAAGCTGAAATAACAAAAATTTTAATAGTGCATCATTATATCACAACACTTCAAAATTCAATAAAATGTAACCATATTCTTTATCTGTTTATATTTAGACACTAGAGAGAGTGACCACATGTTACTACAGATGTACATCTTTTATTTCAACAGCTTGTACCGTTAAGATATTTTCACATTTTACAAAAGCAAGTTTTCAAACAAGACAATCTGGAAAATAATCCCCCACCATATGTGAAATTATACAATGAATTCATGCAGGAACTAATTCTAAACACTGAATGTTTGACAGACCCATTGTAATCAATAAGAAATTATGTTAGTGTTACTAATGCAGATAAATCTGCTGGACGTATACTGACAGTTGTGTCACTTTACTATTAAATAACTTATTCAGTAGTCGATATTACTTATTACAACAGGCAATATCATTAATTAAAATTGATGGTCAGGTATCAAGCACTCCTAGTTTAGGTCAAAGGTCAAAATGTAAGTGATAGATGGTAAATGACACATCGCCTCACCTAGTTCAACTAATGCCCCATGTATAAAGTTCCAGTAAGTAATAGTGTAGGAGACAACATCTGAACTAGATAAAGAGCAAAAGGACAATAGTGACCTTTAACCCCTCTTGGTAATAAGGAGGGTATCATAAACATGTATTATGTACATTTATAAATGACAGTTCCTGGTAGTAATAAAACTTGCCATTCTAGTTTGACTCACTAAAATGACAAAGTTTTGCAACTTAAAAAATTTAGCAGAAGAAATAAGCAAATAAAAATCTGTTTGATACATACACTGCCTTGATGTCAAATCAACCAAATTCTCCACACTGATTTCTTAATTCCTTTAATTTGATAGAATATTACAAAAATTAGTGTTTGCAATGATTTCACCAAGTACATGGGGAATTTTGTGAGAAACTGAATATGCTGACACTATACATAATCCAACATTTGTTAAGAGTTAAGTATATGCAACATACAAAAGATGTTGGTAATATAACTTAAACTTTTACAAATAACCTATATGAGGGTCTGGAAAATTTACCTCGTATTTAGTGTAGAGTCGTACTCCTTCAACCTGGTGGAAAGCTGGGTAATGGCTAGCGTCAATGGCGTCCCTGCGATACACATCGCCATACAATAGAAACGCATCCAGACCCATTCCTATCAGGTCCACCTGATGGCTAGATGTATGAGCTCGCAGCATGTACTCCGAGTTGATGTAATAACTATCACTTTTCTTCCTGCTTGGGTGATCAATAGGCACAAGTAAGCTGTCATAATTCTGATGAAGTGTTACAATGGGACTCAGGTTATCATACACAGAAAAAAGTGGGTTTCGGAATTTGTTAAAGTAATTTTTGTAAAAAAAGTCATTGATTCGTAATTTGATGAGGTTAAGAGGATGATATTTTTGGCAATGTAAGTTCTTGCCAACTTTCTTTAGAATAGTTGGTGTTACATTGGTCCAGCTGTCCCTGTTATAGGCTTTCCCTTGGACAGTAATGGTATCAGTGGTGGTCTCAGGTGACACTTGGGACTTTGTACAGAAAGAACATATTCTCTTCTGTCGCAGAAATACCTCAACACCTCTTCTCCATGGAATGACGGACTGCATTTCTGAAGGGGAAATTATAAATTACATTATATATATGCATACAGTTACAATTACATATATTTCAACATATCTGTATGAATGTATGTCTCTGTATCAGCCAGAGTTTATTTTCTTCAAGAGTTAATAGAATTTGAAACACAACGAAAATAAATCTAATTCTTTGCCAATTCATTCAGGCTGTAGCAACAAGTTTGGTAAACAGAAAGTGAGATTTTATGCATATTTCCTGTTTTTTTAATTGGTGGTGCTATTACAAACAATGAAAATAAATAAAGCATCTCTTTCCAAATACTCTGTTGTCATAAGTTGTAATTATATTTCTTAAACAACACTTATTTCAAAGTCTTTACATTACATTGTCTAAATGCCCAAAAGAGGAGAGGTTTATCTATGTTAGTACTACTTTGTATATTGCTATAATAATAATGGCCGTGAACATCATTGGATTAGAGAAGATGCACTGGAACTTCAACACATACTCTATCTCATTACCGAGGATAAAATCTTCACAATACTTGGACACTGCTGTATACACGTAAGTAAGTTAAAAAATATTACCACATATTTGAAAGTGAAAGTCCACATAGACATTTCACTACAAATTAAGAACAAACATTTTGAAAGTACAGTAGCATAGACATAGGTTGTCTATTCTTTATAAAAAATTCTGAATCATACCACTTCATTGCTAAACTTGCCATTGACTTGATATGTTAACCTAGGGGCAAAAAGTACAGGCAAGCATAACATTATACATTCTAAAAATAGACACCTGTGCATGATAGCAATATGCGTGTATGATTGTGTTGGTATCATTATGAAATAATGAATTAGACAACATAAGGTGAGTGACTGTATTCAGTGATTTTTTGGTACATTGGTATTTGGGGCCAAATAAATGCCTTTTCCTCAGAGAAATTTTGTACTTTCCCAACTTTGTGTTTATCATTTCATAAGGAGAAATTATTGAAATGTTCCTGTATATTAGTTAATATAAAAATTCCTCCAAGTTGAGAGTTTGTGATGGATTTCCTTTGTATCCCTGACCAAATCCTGAGATGTTCCAAGAGTAAACCTGCTCTTGTTTTTCCAATATATGCCTGTCCTATTTGGCAGAACATACATCTAACTTTCCAAATGCTCACTTCAGATACATACTCTTTAAAATGAACCCATTTAAGACACTTTGAAACCCATGTGGAGTACAAAAGAATTTTGTTGTTGAATTTCAATGAAATTGTTAAATAGATAATTATATTTTGTTTGTAAAGCAGATATCTGTTATCAATGTGTAAGCATTGTCTTGTTTCCTGAAAAATATTGAGAGTAATAATTTCACATGGAATATATCTTTTTACTATATAAACAATTTACTATATAAACAATGTTTATATAGTTTCCTGTTTCTAGGCATGGTTTTAGGTAGGTTATTGGGTGTTTGTAAGTAGTTTTGGGTGTTTTAAGTATTTTGGAGAAATCGTTCCATCAGTCCTTATCATTGTTTTACACATTAGACATGATTATTCTTAGCTTCAGAATTTTATTTTCATTCTATACACTCAATACTTACTTTGTTAACAAAATTGATCAGTAATAAATGCACATATGCAGACGCAGAATGATGCCGGTACAAAATGTACTGGAATTGCCACACCGTAAAACATTGAAATATGTTTTATCGTGTGTGAGTCTTATCCTACACCTAATTATAAGTCAATTTTAGACAAGTGGATCATGAAAGTAACACACTTTTATTGCTTTACATAATTTTATTCCATCGACATGTTTTGATGTACAGGTTAAAGATATTGTGTAAATTTAACATAACTTGCAAAATGAAATGTTTCCTCAGGTGTGTTTGATGTGAAGCCATATATTGTCATTACTTGTCATTTATCTACGTAATGTGACTCTTCAATACTTGCTTGTTATATTAATACATAATTTTTTGATAATCGATTGTAACAGCCAACAAAAGGTACTTTTGTCATGCTTTAACCCAGAATAGGAGCTAAATCAAATTGATCTTAAGTGTATTACGGTTACACATACAACCTTAGGAATCAAAGCGTGACGAGTCAAACTGGAGAAAGTCACTATATATGAAGGGCCAGAACGATATCCCTAAATCGTTTTTGATACTGAATACGGCTAACTAATACATGACCTCATATATAGAACTGATTTATATCCAGAAATTCAATTTTGAATAAACATATATGGTATCTATGATTGCTATAACGGTAAAATCCTAAAAATATACCTTTCAATTGCTCAAAACGACTGTCACCTTCAAAACTCAAAGTGTTCGTGGTTTACATGGGCGCAGCCATATTTGTCAGAAATGTTTATACAATATATTTTATGACATCTCTGATCAGATACTATCAGTACATTTAGAACAATATTTGAACAGCTTACGGCGGTATGTATGTGTTGACAGAGTCATAAGTATTAACATGTTACAAAACTCAAATGTGACATTGTTTTATAATATTCGCAATTGTCGTAAAACCCGTGAACCAATATGGCGGCTAGTAGAAGCAAGGTCATCAGTCTCTACAAGAATTTATTGAAAGAATGCAATAAATTCAATACTTACAATTACAGGTAATCCAAATGCTGTTCAGTTAATACAAATTACGTCTAAAATTGGTACCGAAGTGTTTTCTGGTGATGTCAGTGTCGTTTATTTTTATAATTGCTGTTTACAATCACCACGTGAAAAAGTTTTTTCAGTAAGTTCGGGTGTTGTGTAACGGGTAAAATGTCCATTTCACGTGCCGATAAGTGCATGGTCTTTGATTACACATTTATATGCGTATAACTGGTTTCTCTTCTGGGTGATTACATTGTGCTTTCATTTCATGCATTGAACAATCATTAATGCAAATAGACATTAGAGTTATGCCCCTTCGATTGGTCAGTAGTTGGTAAAGAAATCCTTGAGCAAACGCCTTATATTGCTTTTGTAGAATGTACGCAATCAGACGGACCAAAGATGCTTTCCGAGAACACAAAAATGAATCAGATCCTTCGGTGATAAAGCAGTTGATTACAAACGCAGAAAGCAACTTGGATATGGTGAAACGACAGGTGATGAACATTTATGTATATGTACCAAGAAATTGTATATAATTTCTAACATTAAAAGCCACAGTACAAAGTGTTAGAATAAAGTATATGATGAACAGTGATTTGAAAGTACATTTTTACATTTATTTAAATATGCAGTGGATCTACATGTATGTTATTAGTCTGAATGAAAGTGTTCTGACTATCTACATGCATCCACAATATTATCTTTGTCAGAATTAAAACACCAAACCCTGGCTATCCTAGACCCTATTCATTTCAGAATGAGCATAGTCAATAAAAAAATGTTAATATTGATAACAGGATAAAAACCGTGAATATTGACATTAAATCATCATTTTAGAGACAAACATTTCTGGTCTAAGGCAACCCTTGCAAGGACGGACATTCAGGCAATGTTTAACATAGTTTACAACAGCACAATAGTTGAAAGTTAAACATTGGTGGAAAGATACAACACTTTTCTGCTTGCTCTCTTATGTGTCAAAGCAGTTAAATGTTGTAAACCAAGTATTTCCACTCATTTTCCTCTGCAACTTTACTTTGTAAGACATTTAAAATGGCTACCACTTTGCAGAATATCTCTGAGCATGTGTCTGTAAACCTATCAAAAAGTTCTTTCTCAAGAGATTGAGAATGGTGGCCATCGTAAACATGCCTTAAAGTAAAGTTGATGTATGATTTATAAATAATGTGCCATTTCAGGTTCAATTGCTGGTCGAGGCACTCAACAGTAATGTATATTTTTATGTGTTTTTTCACATATAAAACATTGCCAGAATGCCTTTTCACTAAAATTTGAAGGTTTTATATAGATAGAAATGAGATAGCAAATAGATTTTTCAGAACCCTTCATACTAGTATGTTATATATTTTGCATGTTGTCTTTTGTCCAGAGTTCTATTAAAATTTATACTTACGAATATAATATTGATTTCCCTGGTTTGGTGATCCCAATCTCAAACCTAAGCTTCTGCATACACTAGTAGGGATTTATCTTTTGTAATATTTTCTCTCTGCATTAGAACAATGGAAAATTCCAACTTAACTATGTAAAGGAGCCTGATATATTAAGAATACAAACATGTATCAAATAATTTGCAATGTATCCAAGTATTTTCTACAACATTTCTGAAAAACTTACAGTTCTGGTATTGCTATAAATACTGCAAAACTGTGAAACTTTCCAATTTGATATCAAATATTTATATGTCATCATAATATGTTTATTGATCTCTAAATGCAATATTGTTTTGTAGGTTCTCATTGGTCAGATGTATGGAGAGGGAAATCTAGTGATAGAAAATATGTCCAAAGCATTATGACCAGAAAAATATCAGATGGGATCAACATCCATAAGGTGGAGAAAACCACAAAATGGTATACCTATCACGTGTAACTGTTGATGTTGTGTGTTCATCTTGTATAGAGGTACTAAAGTATATGAAATCCAAAGCAGGAAGTTGAAGATCTTGAACATCTGTGTTTTGGACAAAAAACCTACACAACATTATGTACTAGTACATTTTACATACAGAGTAAGCTTTGTCTTACCTGCCTTTTGTTCGCCGAGTAAGATCTGTCGTACTTACATTTGTTTGTAGAGTGATAACCATCTTAATTGCATTTGTTTTCAGGTCTGCAATATTTATGTAAATTTGTTTGTTTTTCATTGATCATGATAGAAATCATTTTAGACAAATTGTTAATTGTCTCAATTTTTACTACAACTGTTAATATCGTTCAGAAATGCATAAAATTTCCTTTCTTCGTCTATCTAGCCATCAATTAGATATTATGATACAGTATCCTTGTCACAGATTGTAATAAGATTTTAATTTGTCAGACTGGTGTTGTTCAGTACAGGTTATTTAAGAGGGACCCAAACAAATTGTAAAATCATCAATAATTTGCTTTTTTGTTAAAATTAAAATTCAAAAGTACACTTGTACTTCAATATACATATGTATATATATAACTTATCTGATGCATAAATCACAACCTGAGTTTTGAAAGTTTGAAGACATAGGCAGTTACTGTGTATCAATATTCTGACAATGTCAGTAAAGGAAAGTGATTGAGATTAAAGAGGAGATAATTACTTTGATATTAACTTAAATCGTTTATAATGTATTGATAAACATGTAATGTCTTTGTTATATATGCATTGTACAATACATTAGTTACATGGTTTTGCTTATTGCATTTAAATTACCTTACTTCACAGGAAGATAATATCATGCTCATGACTCCAATCCACTGAGATTTCAGACATTAGGGTCGTGTACCTACATACATATCTAGCTGAGAGACTATTGTGTATAACTTGACAAGGTCCCTCTTGGTTATCTATGGAAGGCACTACTAGGTTATCAAATAGTTTCTTATATCTGATTGGAAAATTTCTAAATAATGGTCCCTCAGTCTGTGATAAGCATTTCTAGACAATGGTCGCTTAATTCCAATTGAATTCAACAATCAGCTGTTGATGAATGAAGCATGAATGTATTGAACTTAGAGTAGTTTTTGCTCAAGGTTTGATAATTAAACAATACATGTGTTCAGCAACAGTAAAAAAGAAATGATAATAATGCAACGAAATAAATGAAAAAAGAATTAAGCAAAAAATAGCAACAGCTGAAGTTTCATTTCTTCTGCTGAATCCCAGTTTGAGGTCATATTTATTGATTAGTCACATGATCTGTAATTATAAGCTAGCTTTATATTTAATATTCAACTAAAATACAAAGAAATGTATTATATGTTATTGGATGTTTCAGTTGTTAACTTGGTGACTATTTCCACTATTGTTTTACTTACAAGACAAGTGTACATGCAGGAATGCTCTCGGATATAAATGTATAAATTCCAGTCATTCTTCATAAGGGGACATAACTGCCACTATAGGCAAGTCATGTTCTGATCATATAAATGTACAATAAAAAAGAATATTCAATGCAAGTCATGTGTATGTGATTCTTTTACAACCGTGAACGCTCCTTTTTAGAGTATTAAATAGATTTAATCTAACACTAAGTGCTTTAGCTACAGAGATAATATTTCATATAGGTAATTGTAGGGACATGTTTACTGAATACAAATTAGGTATTTATTAATGATTAGTGCATTCAATATAAGAAATAGAGCCCGACTTGAACTTGACAAGTTTGAAACACAGGTAACCTAATGTTTCTATTCAGTACATATTTCAGTATGTTTCTACATTTAATTCCTGTTATATATCAAAACGATCTCTTGTCATCGTAGCTGCCACATTAAAAGATACATTTTAAACTCTCTTTCTCTAGTACCACTGGTGCCATTTGTAGAATGTTTACAAATGCTGTCGGCAAAATGGTGCTATTTTTCATCCTTTTCCAGAGTTTTTATACGACAGCAACTGCGTTCATTATACAACATCAATGACTATTACGTTCCCTCAACACAGAGAAAAACTGAGTTTAGTTCCATCATTGATATTTAGATCAAACTTTCCTTTAATCATCATTAGATGTTCATTATCAAAGTTTTGTGGTGGCAAACATCATTTTAAAAAGTGCATATGTTAAACATATTAAACTTCAGTTCCAAAGGTGCCAGTGAGCTGGAAATTTATGGGGATATTTTAACAACCGAAGCCGACAAAATTTTATTATTTTTCCAACGGCCATGATTGCACAATGACTTGTTTCAGAAAGTTTAGCTCTTAGTTGTTTGGTATATGACGCTTATTGTAATAGTTACCCATGAGAAAATGACATCTGGAGACAAAAACCTGTGTACTATTGAAAAGTAATAATTAGTTGATCTTTGATGAAGCACAAACCAGTTTGACATCTTGGACTGCCGCCATTATGAAAATCAGCATTAATATCGCTACTTCTTCCAAGTAGAAAGCTGCATCGAGACAAAAATTTCGCAGGATCCCAAAGTAGGATTGGGTAAGCTTGGCCTCAGACGCTCCCGTCAGATATTTGAACTCTCAAATGGCCACCATGCCATTGAGGCTATTTTAAAATGTTATCGCTTGTTTTAACGAACAAAAGGTCTATCAAGACAGAACGTTCACTAATGAGTTGTGTATAGTCCATAAATTGTTCTAACGAAATTTGGACCCTTGCCACGTCCGAAATGCATTTCATGAAATTTCCCATGAATGGAATCTGGTACACAGACAAGACCTTCACCTTTGTGTATATGTTTTAGAGATAGAAATCTCGATTGAGTAACTGAAGTGAAATGGCTGCCATGGCCACTGTCCTAAATATTCGGTTACCCAAGCTTTGCAAAAATTGCCAGAATTGAATATTACTATCAGTGATTAGCAACGTTCTAAAGAGAAGCCTAACTGAAGATTTTACAATCACTTAATTTCGGTATTTTTTAAACGATTTTTTCAAAATTTCACGTTATTAAGATCAAAAACAGAGAATAAGAAAAAAGAAAGAAAACGATCCAATTTTAAATGACAAATAAAGATAAGAAAAGGTGAGCGATATGTCCCTTTGGAATCTCGTTAACTTACAGCATACTGCACCATTTTCATAGAAAGCCCTGACAGTTTAATTAATGTTTCCTCTGATCACCAGTTCTCGACATGACTAGATGTTGTTCTTCAATATCTACTTGTCTATTGAATGCCTGTACTACCTCCCCTGCCATTTCAACATTTCCTTTATAGGTCTAACACCATATAAACAGCGTTTTCATCTCTTTTATCATTAGCATTGCATGAGGAAACACTGACAGTTTGACAGAGATTTATCGTAAAAACTCCTGGAATTTGAACGATATTAACTCTCATAAGGAAATGGCCTGAAACGACCTACGGAAATTCTGTACGTAACACAACCCTGTGAATTGACAATTTGTCTATAGGGATCGATACTGAGGCTTCAAGACGTGTCGGCAACACGCTTATTGGCTACTACAGGGGCGATAGTCTGTGAATTCAGTCCCATCTCCTGTCTCCGGGGAATTACCAAGGACAATCTGACCTCCAGGAAGGACATGTTATGACTTCTGATGGAGAAGAGGACTCTGAGTGTCATGTGATCGCGGGTGATAGGATGACCAGGAATCAATAACAAATGGATTATAAATTGCCTAAGAAACATGATTTGTTTTTAACTCATCTGGATCGAAGGACCGTCGAGTTTATGCCATACCGCAGCGTCAAAATCATCCTTGTTGTGAAGGAAACCCGTTCCAAATCATACTTGTTGTGGCGGGGACTCGTTCCAAATCAACCTTGTTGTGACGGGGACTCGTTTTGTGTAAAAGGTGGGTTTGACCTCCCCTCCTGTTCTGGAGGAAAGGCAAGATTTTGTCGAAAATAGATCATGATTTGGTAAAATATTAAGAAAATAAAGATTTAAACGGAGATTCTGAAAATGTACAAGGAGAATAAGACGTTTCGGAAGACTAAGCGTCTTCTGCTCCATCGACGACGCCGCCATATAAATTATGATCAATCCAAGTAAACAATGTGACGTTCTCGAACGATAACAAGTTATACAGCGACGGCAACAGCCAAATGAACGAGCATGAAACATGTCTAACTTCATATCGCCCATGAGAAATGAAATATTTCTCAATGAGGTAACCATGACGACCGTAAATCTTCCCCATAATTTCCATCACCATGCATCTTTTGAAACCATGTGTTACGAGTTTGTCCACCAGTTGACGACACCTTGCACAAAAATCGTAATAACCGGAACATTGAATATAAAATCAACAGCGACTTCTTTACACCATAGAATGGGATGTTGCTATCTAGAAATGGAAAATTCACAGTAGGGGAATTGAAATCATTATGTTTGTCATATAGCTTTGTTGTCGTTGAACGAAAAGATCGAGACAAGCGTCTTATGTAGAAGTTCTGACTGGTATATACATGTGTGATGGATGTGGTCGATTAATGTCTTGTTGTTAAAAGACACTAAGAGCAAATGTATATAACATTGATAATTATTGATAGATTGGGCTCAATCTTATTTGGTAACCCAGTATTTCTTGTACAGTGAGTTTGTGTAACTAAAAGGTTTTCCCAATATACATAAATAGGGAATTAAATGTTTTGATACCTAGGTCCTTTTACATGGTCGGCGTTATCTGTCAATACTTTTATCAATATACTTTTTGTCTTTACCTTATACAGATTTATGTTGTGGGTATTGTGTTCTTTCTCCACCTGATCGGCCGATATACACAAAAAGGATGACATTTCAAAAACGATCTTTCCACATTAAAATTCGTTCCTGTTCTCTCTTGTGACCCCGCCCCCTGTCTACATCTGTTTAGGAACTATTGTGTCTGCCTAATGGCCTAAGTAGGTTATAGATTAACATATCACAGTATCAATATGCATTATACTTTAAAGTTATGCAAATTCATTTTTCTCCCATGTGATTTCAATTTTGTTTCCCATTCATCGAAAGTCTCGGTTAATCGAGACTGTTCCCAACTCGACGCGTTTGAATATCTTTCCAGACAAACAGTAATTTGATAGTGAAATATCACGTAACCGTCATTATTTCATATTACAGATCTTCTTATGTTTGTTGTGAAGGGACGATCAGTCAGTAGCATTATCTCTACGTGTTGGTTACATATGCTGGAAGAGGTTTTGCTTGTCCTTGTTCAGAGAAACAACAGCCACAAATATTGGACAACCTCGGTTATATTTAGACATTTAACATATTATTGTTTGGTGTGAAGGTCATTCTAGATAGTGTAAACAGGGCTGGAGCTATTTATAGCATGCCAAGGTAGTGTAAACAGGGCTTGAGCTATTTAAAGCTTCGCTGTCTGTGCAAAATGGCACGTCCTCCAAGCTGTTTATTTCCACGTAAACAACGGTAATAAAGAAATAATCGAATATATGACCCGAGACGGCGAAAAGCTGACTAAGTTTTAACAGAGACGTAGATATATACGTCTCTGGTTTTAAGTAAACAAAACAGATATCTGTGTTTCAATCTAGCTTGCTAGAATATAAGAAATGGTCACAAAAACAGTTGTAATTTTTCCATTTTTGCTAATAGCTAAGCATTACACAACAGGGTCGGGAATTCGTGTCAAATCCCTGTGACACATACGAAAATAATCATGTCTTTTTTGTCCCCCATAACGTAGTGATATTGTAACCAAGTTAATGGTGCCATTGTTTTGAAACATGCATGACATGTACCAGAGGTGCAGTGAGCGAAAGTGATCGTACTCCGTAGAGTATCGAGGGTGATATTTTATATAAAAAAAAACAAAACGAAACATAAGAACAGACAGGTAAAGTGAGAAATATAATTATTAGTTTTTTTTCTTAATATTTTCACCATCGCTTCAAGGATTTTGAGTTTGAATTCAATATCTAAATATCAATATAATATATAATTTTTTTTCAAGATTTTCAACATCACTCTCTGAATTAATCATAGAAACCGCATTTCAGGCAGGGAAAACGGTTAAAATCAGCGAATTTTTTTATTGCATTGAACAAGTTTTATTTTTGGAAAAAGTAGTTCAAATAGCTTTTATATCCGTTTTAATTTTGAAACTATTTTTCCGCGTGAAGCAATTATTTTAAAGCTCGTCATCAGGTCTATCAACGGATGGTAAACACGATTCGAAAGTTTAAATTCTCAATAAAAGTTGCAGTATAGATGTTATGCTAGGTAAGAGTCCTAAAATATGTTCTGAATTTAGGTCGAAACAGATAGACAAAGGTCACTTGCTAAAGACTCGTCATTGTTATCTTAATTTATCCACACCAAATCACAGCTTATATTTTTTTTATTCTGACCATTTATCTTCTCTATGTATTTCCAATACTTAAATCTTGAAAAAATCATCATCACATTAAACTATATGTTCCTATGTTGAGATCATTTACAAATATAAACATTGAAACATATTTCTTACTTCTACGAAGAGACGATGATCACAAATACTGCATGTAAAAATACCATAGTTCGGACAATGTTGACAATTTGTTTGTTGAAAGTCTGAAAGACTGTACAGCAAACGTGAAACCAGTTAGATAGGTGGAGGACATTATGTGTAAACTAAGAGATCGTTACATTTTATCGAAGCTTGTATCTCAAATATTGACACCTACAATGTATGCATATTTACTTTCCTTATAGTTGATCTCAAAATTAAACACTTGTCTCTGATAAAACATGCAACGATTTTCTTTCGTACTCGCGTATACTGTATCGCATCGGAATTTGGATGGTTTTACTATTGTAGAGCAGATACTATAGGTAAGGTCATAAAACGATACATTTAAATAACACACAAAATAAATAAATAAATAAATAAAAATGCCAGCTGTTACTCTTTATACATATCTGGATCGTTGCATCAGACATAATAAAGTATGCGCACGTTTTATACATGTATAAAGTACTATAATTAATGACGAGTCAAAAAAAACGGCTCGAAAACCGATTTCGTCAAGATGTCATTTTTGAATACGTCGGTGAATCTTCCGGCAAGTATCTGAATAGTTTCAATATACATATTCGTACAGCTCGTGCATATATGCCATAGAGTAATATCTTGAATTGAACTTTGAAGTATTGCAACAGTGAAACAGTTTGATATAGTATGAACATATATCAATATATCTATCAATTTATTTGGTTGCGAGTCATACAATGTAAAGAGTGTATGATTCAATGCATAGAGAAGGGTACCATTCTATTGGGTCTGAAATTGATACGCCATAGATACATAAAGATAAAAAATACGTGTTATGATTTCTTATTTCCGTTGTTTTATTCTTAACCTTAAAATATATAGAACGGAAATGTGAGAGTTTACCTTCAGAAATGTATAGATCTTTCCAGGCGAGTCGACCTCCACGTGTGTTTGTTTATAAACAGTCTGTGACGTCATTCAGTGCGAACGTGACAGACCGGAATCGCGGCACATATATAACACGGAATCGTCGGGAAGTACACAACAGCGGGTGTCGGTCTAACTGACAGCAGACGGCCGGGCTAACTGTGGTACTACAAGGGATTTACTTCTTTGAATACAGATTGGAACGTTTCCCAATTAAGGTATTTATTTGCATTGTTTAACCTTGTAGTGCTCAACCCACTCGTGCCAGTGCTGCTCCGGTCACACACATACAAATCGCTGTTGTGTAAAAGCTCTAACGTCCGTTTCAGAAGTGTATACGATTAACCAGGAAGGATTATTATCATGACAAGACATTGTACTCATTGCTTGACTAGGTGGTTAAGTAAACCTACTTGAAGGAAATATACACGTGTTGTTCACCTCTGTAACATGTACCAATGAGCGTGCAATCATCATCCCCTGTAGCGTGTACACATGAGCAGGCAGCAGCCGTTGAGAGTGAGATTTATTTACCACGCAATCTCTCTTATTCGGAAGACAGTTATCTAGATTCCTATAGCGTAAGTGCAAACTTCGTGTGGAATCCGAAGCGAGAAATCAACCTTTGTAATAATGAGGTATTTATGAATGTCATTCACTCAAAACCGATGGATTTAGCGACGGAACGTGCGAGCTCACCGCCGGTAAAAACCAGTTTGTGTTGTTCTCCGACAGTCGTAGCAGACGACAGCGGTGGAGACCAAAATGGCCGGAAAAGAACTTGTTCAAATGATTCAAGTGAGGAAGGCATATATGTAAATAATATGGATGATTTGGATTCCGTAACAAGTGGAAATGGCCAGTCTACTGCCAGTGACGAATTCTTCGTTGATTCAATCAATAGTCCAGAGGAGAATAACCTTGAGGAGTCACCGGAAGGTCATGGGGCCTCGATTGGGGAAGCTGTAAGTGCAGTAATGAATTCTTTAGCTATTAATATACCTGCTTTCGCAGAAAAGAAAGATAAAATTGTTAAATCTGACTTACAACCAGCAAGTTCTCTCCCCACGCTTAGACTTAACGCACATGACAAACCTTTCATTGATAATGATTTAAAGAAGGGATCGTCACATGGGTCATTTTTTGATTACCTGGCTGCATCTGACAGTCCAGATGATGAGGATGATGAGTTCAGTTTTAACAAAGCACAATTAAGAAAATCTTCATCTCTGAAAACAAACAAAACCCCTCCGGGAACTCCACGACGGAAGAAGATGGTTAGGTTTGCTGACGCTATGGGTTTAGATTTGGAGGATGTACGGCACGTTCTAAATGCCGATGCTCCACCAAAAATACCTCCATCTGCTATGAAGGACTTGCATCCCGGATTGGAGGTGGATAGGAAAACAATTGGAAATAGATACTTGACTGCTTGTTTTCAACAACCTGGTGCTTCCGACGATTTCTTAAAAAGAGTGTTGACAAGGAAAGTTTGTCTCGAAAATGCCGTTGTTACAAATTTGACGATAACTGGAATAATTCGGGTGGCGAATTTGGGATTTCACAAATTTTGTCGTGTGAGATACAGTACAAATGGATGGATTACTTTTCATGATATTGCTGCTTCGTATGTGAAAAATTCATGTGATGGACCGACGGACCGATTCTCCTTCAGTATTGTGGCACCTGCGGATTTCGGATTACACGCTCGACTGGAATTTGCGCTGTCCTACCGTGTAAACGATGCCGAGTATTGGGACAATAACGAAGATTCGAATTACGTCTTTGAGTGCTTCGCCAAGACGACCCCGACGGAAACTGAAGACTCTTGGGTACATTTTCTTTAATGTTTGTAAATGTCTAGGTATTCTTTTTGTTAAAACTAAGGTGCGATGTTGAAATAGTTTTCTTGCATATATGTGTACAGTGATGCGCCAAACGTTATTGTTGACGTTACACGATATTTCAGGGCCCTCTCCCCTACGTCATCATTTCATAGTTTTGTTTTATATGAAATTTTTGTACAATAACAAAAAAAGTCCATGGTGATTTTGAAAGATAAAAAAGTTGCCTATTATATTCTATATGCACATGGCTATTAGTAATAGATGAAACGGAGGCAGATTGTAACATATGTTTCGCTTTGTATACTAAATACTACAGGAACAACCAATTGAAATATAGTATAAAATCATTGCAGACAGAATATTCTACTTTTGACGCTTCACTGTCATTATACTTATACTATAAACGTTAAATACCAAGTTGTGATCAGAAATTCCTTACGTCACGACGTGGCGTAAAACTTGCATAGTTTGTAATATATATATATATTTTATGAGTTGCACTCTCAAAAGGTCCCACTATGCCTGCAATTAATCAAAATCTTTGGAACTATCCAATATACCTTTTCTCTGGTATATCTATTTCTTAGAGGTCGTCAATTGGCTTCATTAGCATAATATTGTATTTGTCATTTTCACTTCATCTTGCTTCAATGCAACAATATTAAGTTGCCTGTTGGTTACTATCAATCGGACACGCTTAAAGACCTACAGAATTGTATGTACTCGTGTAATTATTTGATTTATTTTTTCCGGAAACCTGTGTAGTCCATAGATTGTACTTAAGTCCCCTCATTATGATAGTCAACAACAAAAATTAAAACTCAATTTTTTCTTCACGCCTATTTTCTAGTTTATAGGCTCCAAAGTGTCAAGAATTCTCGATCTCTTTGTACATTTGTCTATTTTGTATTGATATGATAAAAAAGATGTACCAATAGCAGCCATGTTTACGGTAAGCATAAGGGATAACAATTATAATTATATATTTATTCTGATTTTTTTCGGTAATTTCATACGTGTTGAGAATTTGTTTAAAATAACTGCTAAGTAAGGTCCAATTAAAATATTTTTGTCAGATGCAAATGAATCAATCCTTTCCCAAATTAAATAATAGGAACCTACTCTTTGACAGACGTAAACCATTTAACAGCAATTAGCAATATTTTCAAATGAGTTGATGGATTACTCATAGCGCATCATGAACAACCGGAACATAATATCTAACAACTTTGTGATCATTACTCAGCAGTCTTGATTTGTGTTACAATATAATATGAATCATTTGTATACGCGAGATTTCAAGTGTCCATTTTGTGAGTAGGATTTCGTTAGCTTTCTTATTCTCATTTAAGACTTATTCTATACAATTGTTATTAAGTCCCCAATCACAGATAATTCGAAATTACCCGATAATTGTTGACAGTGATAACCTGTAAGTTCACGTGGGGATGTGATGTTAGTATATGAAACTTTTATACTGTTCACTAGTAACGGAGATTACAAATTGTATATATTTTAGCCGTTTGTGGTATATTTATTTAGTAAAAAAAGCTTCCATTCCATCTGTATGTTCCGTTTCATAGTACATTTTATCAGTATTTTTTCAGATGAGTACTTCATGCTAAAATATAGTATTTTTTCAAATTAGTACTTCATGCTAAAATACTGTCTTTTTAAGTGAAATTCGTGTTTATGAACTATTTGCCAGGACTCATAAAATAATAGTTTGTCATAATTAATCATGACTAGGTCCCTATTTAGTCCCTTTTTACTCCCAAAGACCTAATTCTCATTGAACAAAGTTACACCGCTTCATTGAAGGGATTTTGATTTAGATTTTTTTCAAGAATATAAAAGAAATTATGTCGATCAATATTTAAAGTAGTGTTCTTTATACAGTGCTGTTTGTATCTTATCATAAAAAAGTGTGTCATACGTCAAGTGATCTGGCAGTTCCAATCCATAGATTGGACTCTTTGTAGCCTTAAGGATGCATGTAGACTTTTGATCTTTCCATATTCATACTTTTATATATTAATTTATAATACATGTTTTGTTTGTATTACAGGAGTGCCAGGAAAAGAGTGACTAGAGCATAGCTCAGCGTCTCCAATCCTGCATGCACTCGCTTACTTCCCTTGGAAATGTTAAAAGTTTTAATTCTGACTTTCATGGAACATCCATCGCTTTCCTCCCTTCTTGGAAACTTAATTTAGATATGTTTTTATATGGATCATTCATTGCTACTTCCCTTTATTGTTCTCTGTCCTCAGTATTATATTTCGACGCGTTACTTCATCGATCATCACCCTTTCAAACGTTACACTTTATAATAGCAGTGAACAATTTTACAACACGTTGACCTTGAACCTTCTCGTTGGTATCCCAACGCACATTATTTGGGTTCCTGGTGAAAGTAAAAATTGTAATATGGGAGGGAGGATACAACAATTAAAAACAAAAGAACTAGCTGGGGTGTAAATTTGGGGCCTCCTAACTCTCGTAGAGGTAAAAACTTCAGACGTGACGTCGGTGTCAGTATTGCGATTATGGACCTGTCCCTGCACATTATTAATAAGTGCATGGTCAGTTCATCTGCTACTACCATACCACCAATAATTAGACAATCGTTTGATCGTATGCATGACGGATTGAAAGTTTTAGTTATAGAAAGCATGATCTAACAATTTATTTTAGCATTTTCCTGAGTTATCATGACGTGTCCACTACCAACAACAAAGTTACAAGTACGATACCTAAAGACCGTATAGTGAGTTGGTTTGAGACCGATTTGGCTTGTAGGTTATACCAATAAAATCTGCTAATAAACTGTATTCATGTTTCAAATTAAAACATAGGTAGACGGAAAACCTCTTGAGAACACGTAATGACTTTAAATAACTCGTGGTCTGTGTAGTATATTATAAATAAAACACATGTAACTACCGCGGCGTTAAGTGTCGATCCCCTATTGGCATAACGGTCCTAGGGTTGCAATGACAATAGGGCTACTGCTCAGTTTTTAGTTTCTCCCCCATAGTCGCAAGGTCACAACAGAAAACTACTTTCATCTTACATGCACGATACTCTTGTATTTGATACGTCATATCTGAAGACATCTGATATTATGCAGTTAGAAAACACATAAGTCGCCTCCTTGGACATGGCTATACAATTGGCCTGTTGGTATTTCACAATATACAATATGTATAATATTATTTGAAATGTATGTATTGGCAAAACTCCAGGTGAGCTTAGCAGAGTTTCTTCATGACATCATTTGGGTAATACACACGCTCACTTGAATATGATACACATACGTGTACTTCTTGAAACTGTCATTAGATATAGGCACTGTATTCTTTTACCTCGCCAAGCTAATGTCTCAGAAAAGCGATGACTAAACATACTATAGTTCAATTTTATTAGTTCAGAGTGCACCTGTTCATCCGTGAAATGGATATTTTTTGTAACAGCTGTGTATGATATACCGGTGTTATAACTGACTACTTTAAATCGCACCAATTGTAGTGACATTTAAATCACGGTGATCATCTCAGCACCTCAAAGTTAACAATTTAACAGATTGGATTTTATTGATATCGAGACGTTTATACTCCCCAAGTTGATGTAAAACCCATTTAGAGAAATGGTTACGAATTATGTTTGTTCACTGACCTTTAATGTATATTTGCATATTAATCCCCCCATTCCATCCAAAACATTTGCCAAAAGTGCGTGTATGTTGGCAGATATCTTGATTCAGAGTGTGTTAGTAAATAAAACGTTAACATACTCCGATATATTTAATGTTGAAAATAAATAACTGATTTTTTAATTGAACTAGGTAAAATTGTTAGGTGTGCATTTCATGATAATCCATATTTAATTGTGGCAATTTACAAAGCTCTTGAAAATATCGTCTTTAAACTGTTGTAGATCCGTTATTAAAACGGCATAAATATACCTTACTGTAATTATAAATTCAACAGCAGGGACATAGAAGTTATAAACAATTCATTGTAAAACGATATATCCTAAACGAATGCAAAAAATGAGATGTGTCGCGATATTGATTAGGCTTTATATCAAAGTATTTAATTTAGTTTGTAAATTGGTATTTAGCTGAGCTTAAGATACAATATTGCATAACAAAATAAGTGAAAATTCTTTGTTTAGATTGAAAATGAATGCTTTTTTTTCGTACGTGATCGGTTTTTACAACCTTGGCGTATTACTTAAAAGTACAGGTCAGTTAAGTTATTTAGTTTAACGACGCACTTTGATAGAATCTAAACACTGACCGGTCAAGTGGAGCCCATTACAGGTATAGGATTAAGCCGCTTATAGGACGAGTGGCCCTGTTTCCTTACTCAAGTTTCGATAACGAATCGTGTGATAGGAAAGTAAAGCCTTTCTAAATTTGAGCATTTACAATTTACATTTCCCACGATTGTTTGCTGGGTTATGTTACTTAGTGATACGTACGCTTTGTCTGTCTGACTGAACAACAAAAAAGACATGATATCCATGGAAATGACGCACACACGATTCGGGGCGATTTTTGTAGCAAGGTAATGTTACTTTTTGTCAGATATGTAGCCTGTCATAGTCAGATTTGTTAGCAATACTTATCAATAGGCCTCTTATAGGAATATCTTCATGCGTAACATACAATATAAAAATAACGTTAAAAAAACCTTCACGCTGTATCATACATTCGAAAACATTTTTTCTTGTCTTACAACTGACATATTGGAACCCTGTGGACTGATGCCGACCATAAAGTAAGACACTTACTTGTAATATTTATATTAGAACTGACCTTCTGTTCACTTATGTTAAAGAAATAAGAACGTTGAACAAACATCACTTTTTCGAGTGTAACTGACCACAATGCAAAAAATTGACAGATAACGATTCTAATTTAAAACAATTCCCCATCTCGCATTGAACTATGCATGTAACCTATACCTCATTAATCCCAGTGTTGTTGTAACCCAATAAAACAATGCATTTCTTAGAGAAGTTAACAAATACACCCAGTAACAATATAAATTATCATTGACAGATTAACGTAAACTTAACAAACCGGAAGTACAGGAAATGAAGTGTCTGTATACCGGAAGTACTACAGCAGATAAGTCATCACATGATGAATGGTTGTCGTTTACATGGACAAAACAGAAGGGTTTTTTTACTTCAGAGAAGGCACTTTGGCGATTTCTGTGATGCAAAAATTATAACCAAAATGATATGTAAACTTTATTCATTGGAATTACTGAAGTATTGAACGGTCTCAGTACTGTATGACAGAGTTATGCAAGAAAACGTCGTATTGAACAATATGCCAGTTTGCTTTCAAAACTCTGTCATCATAATCATAAATGCCATAACAAGACAGCAAGAGGCTTATTTTCAAATTCCGAATTAATGTTGCTGTAACATATCGATTATGACATGAAGTTCATCCCCTATATGATTGGTACTATATCAAAAGTTTGTATTTTGGTTTGTGTTTAAAGTGCTAACATAACAAAACACATATTGAGTGCTGCATCCTTGTGCTCATTTTCGTAGCTTATGCTCTTCCGAAAGAGTAAAGCCGTGAAGGAATCTCCTTTTGGTGCATATGTGTTAATGACTCATTTAGAACTAATGTATTGCTTTATATACAACAGCTGATATTATGTTATAGTTTTATGTATGGTATACACGTCGTAACAACCTGTTTTCTTGATGAATACCATATGTACCTGAAGGTCGGAATATACTGAAGGCGTGATCATCTTCCGTGTGCGGTAAGAGTGGTACATAGGCATAGGAACACTTGAGTGTATAAGAGATTGACTTAGAGACCGATACCTTTGGTAAATGTTATCAGCTCTGAATTCTCTCAACCACTACTTACATAACTGACATATTTTTCCTGGAATCTTTATTTTTCGTATCTATTAATATTGAAATAATATGGTATATTAACCATTTATTTCCGGCTTCTTGAAACTGCTAGTAAAGATCCTTGGTTGCCCAACCTTTCGTTTAGTGTATTGCGGTCACGGTTACCTACAAGGTCGGGGATGACTGGCGGATAACTCATCTTATAACAGATTAAGATATACCAATATCAGAAAGAAACAAATGTTCTAGAGATAATATTTACAATTTTTATACACCTTGAACGTACAGAACGAAATTATCTTCTTTTTTAATCTTTTTATTGTACATGTTAAAGACAAAGGAACAGCATTATAAACAATTTACACAAGAGAAAATGAAATGCTTTGCTGACAACTCGATGGACATTGCCCATAAAATTCTTCATATATCTGCATTTGGAGTGCTACAACATAATTTTACTCAAGTAAATAGGATTGTTTCTATATACAAGTAGTTATGCTTTATCATAATTATATGCAATTATCTGAATCCTCGTACAACATCAGGCTAATTTAAGTTATCTTACATATGTTTAAAGATTAGCTTGGTTACTGTACTTTGTGTAGCTTGGGACTGAACATTGTCTCAATTATGTCTACCTGCTGCACGTGATTTAGATATATGTTTTATGTGTTATTTAAGATCTGAATAAACACTGTATGTACTCTAAGAAATAGTGTGATTCTACTACAGAAGACGGTTGATTGATTCGATTTTTAAATGGATTTGTGATCTAACCTTTACTTTACTCTCACCTGTGTGAGTCTACATTCTGTCTCGTGTGAATGATGTCTTCCGTATGAGTCTGTATGCTGTCTGTGTCATCGTAAGATAAACGTGGTCTTGTCTGTTATTTACTGGATGGAAATCCAGGAGTGAAGAATTACATGCAGTTACAAACTTTCGTCCTGACGTTTTACCGCCTAAGTTATCGCACAGAAGCATTCTGGTTACGAAAGAAAACACTAAAAGAGATGGTTTTTCAGATGGTCACATATCGAGTTGGAGGAGATACCAGTTCTCGGTTTAATAAAATTTCAGAAGAGTAAAGAAATCAAAATATCTGCGTATCATTTATACCTAAGATCTCAGTAATGTCCTAGACATCGTTTTCTCTTTGTTTAGTTGTATTCTTTATGTATTTCTGTACAATACTGTTGTTGGTATAAAATCTTTGTATTTATTTTCATATCTGCCATGTTGATTGCTATGCGATTTGATAATGCACTTCAAGTGCCACCATATCATGAAAATGGCAATTAATTCGTATGATTTTACATAGAGACTGAAGGTCAAGGACACGGTTGAACTGATTTCCATTTAATGAGTTCAGGTTATGTCAATGACCATCTCACTTGGTGAAAATCTTCAATCAATTTATTGTTTGATTTATGTCTTCTGCAGAACATGCATAACGTGACCGAGATTGTCCGAAAAAGGTGTGAATGAAGTCAATTACAGCAATGGAATTGTCCAGATTTGATTTTGCGAGATAACCCTAATGGTTATAGTTATGAAATTGCATGACTTAATATTATACAGGATATATCGGATGTAGTATCACTTTGCCGTTTACTTGCCAGCAATGTTTGCTGAGTGGGATTTCGTTTCATTTGAATTTTTTTATTACGGAATTCAATTTATCGCAAAAACGATAATCGTCTCCAAGTATTCACAATAATATCACAAAAGTAGTTCGTTATAAGACAGAATTCCAACTCGGCAGTACCTTTGTTTTCCACCGCCGTGACTATCGAGTGACATAGTTTGATTTATGTTAAATCACACATATGTCATATGCTATATATGATATTGACGTATCAAATGGCAGAACTGGCCAGTTATGTGATAATTTGCGCAGATCTACCCGTTTTGTTATAATGTCAAGAAGAAACCCATTAGTAGGTAGGCACTTGCAGCTGTTAATCATTTATTTTGTTATTTGTTAGTAAACATATACTGTTATCATATCCTATACGTTGTCATGTAAAGTCGCCATATTGTTTTGTAACAAACGAACCTTGTTTATGTGTAAGACTAATTCCTTTGTGAAATTGTTGTATGGTTCAGAATATTTTGCGGCAAATCAGTTATCTTTTGTAGTTTCCTGGAATATTTGTAGCTTTGTTTTTCTTAAAATGTTGAATACTGTCCCTGGTATTAGATGTACACCTCTTTATTGTTTTTATTATTTACTTTTTTTCTCTTTTTCATTATTATCCTATTCTGTACATTTACACTGATAACGTACTGTTTTTATACTGTCAGAGTTCTATACATACTGAATTGTTTACTGTGATAAACCGTTTCCCCCGATGTCACATTGTGTATAAAGTGTTCTGTAAAAAGTCGATATTATATTATTTTGTTACGTGAATATGGAGAAGCATGCCATGTTACCCTGTTGAATTTAGCTTGGATTTTCCAAAATCGTAGTGCAATGTTTGTAAATCAGCAGTCAAATTATAGATCAGAGCTTAGCGCTGTATTCAACATTAGACTGTTGGGTTCAAGGTCAAATCATACATCTTGAAAAAAAAAATTTGTACGACTCTAGTGAAAGTAAGAACGCTTATTTGTCGTTTGAAGAAAGCGGTTTTGTATGAGTCACATGAATTGGACACATTGATATACGCAGGCGCTGGTGCAAGTCTAGGGTAACGGTATTGTTCCTCTGTAATACCCTGTTACACAAGCTGCAATGCAAAATATGTAATGAGTCTGTATGCTGTGTTTGCTATGTATTGATGAGAGTGAGTATTGAAAAGAAAATTTATTTTTAAAAGCGTTATATTGATGAGTAATAAAGTTAGTTGAAATATGCAACAGTTTGGTAGTTTTTATTTTATCTTTTTTTTCCCATAGTTGATAACATAAGAGTGACGAGGTCATCATCAGGTATTCATCATATAAGCGAAGTGTGGAGATAAGCGGACTGTTAATGGGACCGTCTGCTGAATTGAACTCGGGACTCTTTTCCATGTTCCCTGACGTTTCTCTAGTGAAATAATTATGTTTATCCTAATGGCTAGTTATATTCTTATGAGTTTTAAATATGCCTTCCTCTAATTTGTCTGCTCTGTCCTCTCCTCAAGTGGGCACATGACTTTACTTTAATCAGAACTCTAGTAGTCAGGCCAGAATGCATCATTTACTGGTTTCCCGTAGTTGATAATATTTCCCACCTTTATAAAATGGAAGCTTAATAAAGAGAGTTTCTTAGCACTCGAATACTATCTAGATTATCGTTGTAAACGATTAGCGATTGCGCTATTTGTAACTTCAATCTGAAAAGGAACGTACATGATGCGAGCTGTTTGCAAAATCGTTAGATCGTCCGTAAACATTGCTTTTACATCTGCCATCATACGACTTAAAGATGTCAGTACCTGTCAGGCTTCCGCATTCATTGGTTTACTCTGTTCCGGAGTAAACTGCTTTTGCGTCCTTTTACAGTTGTTACTCGCCATATGCACGCAAGGTTTAAAATAAGGCATTGTTTGTCTCCTTTATTTTCATCTCAATCACGATCAGTGCACTAAAACACACGTATGTCACAATGAAAATACCTAACTGTCAGCACTAAACTCAAAATCGACGAAACAATTTCAAATTATGAATAAAATAAATATTTGCACGGATACTCATGTAAAGATAAAAGAATAACGCACTGTGTTCCGTAAGCTTAAGCTTCGTCTGCTTGATCGATGACACACAATGTGTAAGTTAGTAATGTCACATTCCCAGATAGGAACATGATCGACAATAACAAACCCACCAGACATACTTACGAGCATTGGTAGAAAAGGAAATGTGATATATATCCAAACTAGGGCTTAATGTCGATGAAAAAAGCACTGAAGACATTGTTTTTAGAACTTTGAAAAAAGAAATGTTTTAACTAGTGTCACTTAGCATGGCAACCCTCTACTCTCTGTATGGAATGAGTCTGAATTTACTGACATGCCATGGTCATGAAATTAAACAAACCTAAACTGTTGTCGCTATGGAGCGTGTTCAGTCATTGTAAAGCCCTGGTACAACTGGTCCGTATCACCATTTTATGATAACTGTATTTTCGACATAGACGGCTATACAGTTGAAAGCTAGCAACTATGATCATACAGAGTTCAGTATTTTTGTGCTTAAAAAATGTTTGAGATGTTCTCTCATGTTGTCTCAGGTGGACAGTGAAGAAAACCAAACAACTTGTCCCCATTTCAAGGGTATATGCGTCCATACATATCACTGTATATGCGTACATACATATTTACAAGTAGTTCGTATACAAATTGATGTCTATTTTCTGTTTAGAAAGTATTCGTTAGATATTTCTGTAATTGTCGATTCTATCTGTATCACGACAGAAAAGGCCATTAAATTCATTTCATCATGCGTATCTACGCCTGAAAAATGTTTTAAAAAGTGGATAGTTGGAAGCTAAAAATGTTAATTTATACCCTGTACATCAATATGTGTGATCTGATACCAGCGATGATTTATATGGGATACATCAACGTGGCAAAAATCTGTCACGACTTTGTGATAGATACCATTACAACCTCGTCAGTTTCAATCAATTTAATTTTGAAATAAGTTTGAAACACTTTAAGATTTATTTTGTTATTTTGTGCAAATAACCAAGTAGATATTATAAGTACCACAATCATATACTCAATTAGGAAAAATCTTAGTCACAAAATTGATCAAATGCTGCAAATTTATTATTCGAGTATTGTAGATTTTTGGAGGATGGGTTAAAAAAGCGAAGATAAAAATCGTGAAAAAACAATAATGAAGGAACATTACGTTTGGTGACCCCAAGAAAAATTCAACTTCAAAACAAAATAATAATAAAAAATTTAATAGAAGAGGGAGCTTATTGTGTTAAATATATTAGGTACCCTGTACTAGCCCTTAGTCTGTAGTAGTATAGGTAGTATACAATACATTTATCCTAAATTTGATTGAATGATGTTATTCTGCACAATCACTTTGACATAACTAATCTGCAATACAACTTGAAAACACCTAGAGGTCTGCACGCTGACAAGAATTATATGTGTATACATGTGTATATAATGCAAAGGAAAAAAAAAACTGCCAGCACGTATAAATTGGCCAAGGACAAAGGTAATGTTATATTTGTCTTTCCTGGAATTGTATATGCATATATATATCATTATGTATATATTATTCAACTTGTGTTGTTTAGTGTAAAGATTTGCATTTTGTAATTAAATCTAAGCTGTAACGTTGACTTTAATTGCAAATGAATTATTGCTTTAATGGTCACTGCCAGAATAACAAGATGGGTTTTAAATCGAATGCTATTGATTTATACAGCTATGCAATGAAATCTTTTCCGGTCCACGTCCAACCGAATTTTGTCATAGATGTAGCGTAAATGATAACAATTGACTTTAAGTTTGCCTTGATAGCAGTTTATCCCTACTAAGTTGCTATACGACTTTCTTATGTCATTGTACCAGTCTTCATAATAAGCATATATCCAACCTCTATATTTCAACATCACGGATACACACAAGAATGTCATATTGTTTCCGTGGGATGTCTATTAAAATGGCCTCTTTTCCCCGTAGACGTAAGCATGTTACTTCCACTATTTAGGAATTAGTACCAAGTCTATTAAATGTTTTAAACGCTTTGCGATAAATAACTGCAATTGATTTAATTAGGAGCAGCGAGAATTCCATCAGTGTTTAAATGTTTGAGTGCAATTTTAGTACATTACATTTCAGGGTGTATTTTAGGAATTGCAAGATCTGGGGCTTATTTTAGTATCGATTCAAAATTAAAGTATAAAAGTATTTAATGTTCGAATATGTTCAAAAGCTGCGAGATACGAAGCTCATTGTTCAGTCTGTAAACGTTTTAGATATTTTTTGTACATAATGAAGTTTTTAGTAGCTTAGTCAGCGGTAGCTCAATGTTTAACCTCTGTTTGTACTGTATTTAGCACCTAATAATGTTTCAGGAGTTTTAATTGAAAATTTGATTTGTCAAATTATATCCCCCTACGAATGTATCGAGTGAATCGCTAGTGCAGATATAACCCCACAAATTATTTAATACACCATTAAATGTCAAAACATATAATCTTAAATGTATTGATTATTCCATATGTGTATGTTATTGTACCCAGAAAGTGAATCCCATCTATTAGGTAAGACAGTATTCATTTCGAACCGCGAACCCAGTATCATAAAAGATACTGGTTATAAGAATAGATGTACAAGCATACAAAAGTCAGGGTTAATTAGATGCTTTATTCTCTCGGATCAAGATAAGCAAGAGTATCATAGACATGAATACCAGATTCGTTAGAGATTGACAGCAATGATAACAGGGGACGCTGAGTCCTCTCAGCAGTCTCCAGCAAGATACATGCACCATTCGTGTATTTCAAGTGAGGCACATATGTTTCCAGGAATAAGTACATTGCAGCGTACATTCATAATATGTGCTCGACTATTCACACGAGGTTGTTGGATTGCATAAAATTACTTTTGTCATAAAATTTAATGTGATGATTCTATTATAAAATTATTCAAAACAAGAGAAGATTAACAGAAGGGGATTTTTAACATAATCAGGCTTGTATTGAAAGATTCTGAAATGGACCCTCAAGTGAGGCACCTTCTAATACAGCATAGCCAAATTAAAACTAAATTGTATCAAATAGCTTTTTCGTCAGATTGATAACATGCACATTATAATGATAATGGAATCAGACTGAATACCTGTGACTGGAGGTGATTAATTAGAAAGAATTTAAATAGAGTTAGACTTAATTACACCCAAAAACCTACTCAAAGAACATTCATCACAATGAAATGATGACAAAATCATACTTTTAGTTTGGTGACTGTTTTGAACCACTTAACTCAAAAGAAGTTGACATTTCTCCCTCTTAATTCTTTGAAAATTCAGTGAAATATTTCATTTTCTAAAGCTACAAAATTTCGATTACTATGAGTATGCATGTTTAGTGATGATGTCATCAGTTTATAGCTTAATCCATTTAAAAGCACGTAATGATGTGAAGTTCCGTAATGAAGGGGAGATAAAACACGACCTCGTACCTGAATCGTCATGCATAGCAAACGGATAAGGCATAGAAAATGAACATTTAGATTGCGTTTGGCAAGCACATAACAGGATGTGGCCTGCGACGAAAGCAACATTTCACTTCAAAGTTTTCAGTTGTGATCCGTTGATCAAAAGGCATTACTTCAAATTTAGCCAAACTTGGTTTATAGCTAGACCGCATTACAGTACGTGCAATCTTTTTACGACATATCTATCAGATGTTGCGTTCCAGCAGCACTGAAAATAATGGATGTTGATTTGCCGGACTTCAAATTTTAGCTCCGTTTCTCATAAAGTACCAGTGCTATTTACAGCTTAATTTAGAACATTGAAACGAGGATTGTAAAATACCAGTCGAGTTTTCCTCTGCCTCCTCGGAGAAAAGAGATATTTTGGGGGTAAAAATTGTCATATTTGTGTTTATCACATGGCAACAGTGTGTACATGGTCAAGTGTTCCTAGTCCTACACCACCGTGGGGCAGTCGCCAGACGGGAAATCCAGATTTCTCCACTTTCCAAACCTAACAGGTGCTTTACACTCTCTGACTGTTAATAGGATATAACACAACAATACCCTAAGCAGCAGCGCCGCCGACGAGTCTTTAAACGACGAAACAGTAGTATGATGTAGTTAAGTCATATTTGGTTTTACTGTATCTAATTCCAAATTTGTATCAGACAGTGCTATTAACCTTTCTTTAGGACAACCGCAGTACCATCCTGGATATATCGTTTGAAGGACACTGGCACAGTGCAGTATTTCGCATCAATATACATTCATATTACTAAATACTATACCACGCCGACGTAAAAGCTGGCGTACACTAGAGAAAAATATTTACAGGCGATTTTAATGTTTAACAAAAACTTGTTTTATGCTATGTTTTGTTAAATGCTATTATAGAAAATCAACATCTAACATGAACAATGGAAACTATGTTGTCTATCTTGTTCAACAACAATTCTCTGGTGTAAAAGCGAAGGTTCCGCGACAATGCATAGTATTACAATTTACCATCACTGTTGTAATGAAATTGCTCATGGTAACTTAAATGTTCTCATGAGAGGCAATACTGATGAACTTGATGTTATTCCTACACGCCAAAGGGCATGTAATACCTTCGTGCGTAAATATTGACTACATTTAATCGCTTTGCATATTATCTGTACGTTCAACCCTCCACAGAACGACACAGTTCGACGTCTCTCTTTGCAGAGGTTGTGAAATGACAATTGGAATGGCGATGGTAACTCAAACGTTGTCTGTGTTTGCTACTTTCCCCTAAGGATTCGTTACAGGTGTCGGACGCAGAAACATTTTGATAAAATATGTAATGAACTCATATTCATAGTTTTAAAAATTGCCTAAACAATCTATTAACACAATTACAGATTGTTTTTATTATCTATATATTTATATATATATATATATTATTCTTCGTTTATTTCTTTGGCCTTAGATATCACTTCTTGACTGGCCTCATCTGAAGACATCGGTCTGCTACATGATGTTCCATGGTAGTGGAGGATACTGATCTACAGTAATCACTTATTGCTCGTTTTCGAGATATGGATTATGATATACAATATCCCTAATTGCTTGGTTTATGAAGTATGCTTTATGGTCTATAGTAGCCTTAGTGAGCGAGGTATTAATGAGTTAATGACATGAGCTGGTAAGCAGCTAGTCATCCATAGACACTATGTCGCAAATCGATACCGTCTGTTCACACCTGTTCCTATGATAGAGTTACGAATCACACCTGTGTAAATCCCACTATTTAATATATATAACTGTATTGATCTCCATAAATTAATAAACATGACGCGGAGAATCCCCAGTTTACTATTAAGTTAAATAAGAAAAATACTGGAAACAATGGAACTGCTTTTTAGAGAAAAAATATATCGCCAGTGATTGATCTAAAATTAACAATAATTAATTTGAGAGATGTATTCTAGAAGAACAAAATTACATGATTATCAGCGATATTTTTATGAATGGATATGTGTACAGAATGGTGTGAAAGAAGATATTTTCTCTTGATCAATTAACTTGTACTGCACTCAGTGTCATCTGTTTGTCATTTCCAGAATTACAGTGCGTCCTAGTTTAAGTAAATTCCCGATGAAAATTGACGATTTTACAGTAAAAAGCACTGGAAAATCTACATCTTGTACCAAATAATTTGATCACAATTAATCCTAAACAGGATGATGCTACTGTGAAAAACTGTACTCAACAAATATAGCATTACAATACACTATTTTCATTTCTTTTAATGTTAATATATCTATAAATAAATTTCATCTAAAATTCTCATTAAGATTTTATCATGAAATACATCCGTAAAATCAATTACCATAAAAATATCCTCATATAGACTTAATTAACTTCAGACTTAAACAATTACCGCTGAACAAAGTTGAAGTTTTGGAATAATTGGGTTGACTTTGCTACGATAAACACAGCGTATTGTTCCTTAATACCAGAAATTTTCTAAACAATCAATAATCAGCTCCGAAAAGGCCCGCACTCTAGAGCATTCCCGCCGACTAGGCGTTGGCGTGCTGTATATAGCTATACAGAAAGGTTTATGGAGAGACAGACTTTTTTCTGTGAAGCAATTGACGATAATTTTATGAGTAGTTTGGTGCATTTATCAGGGTGTAAAAGAACGCTTCTTTTTATGGTATATCATTTTGTCTTAGATGTTTCTCTGCAACAATTCAGAGAACAGCGTATTCAAGCTAATACTGTTTACAATGCTTAGGTACGTGAATCCTATACTGTACAAATACTGCAGAAATGTCTTATAAATATGGAAATGGCATCATGTTACTACTGACAATCTGCCTTGGGTATCGTCAGTATGTATCGCCCATTAAATTGTAACAAACCTTTGAAAACAAAATATTCATGATTGAATGTAATTCATTCCCGTGTAATTGATACGATCGCTTCTTTGTCCTTTGAGAAAACTATGGCGTGTAGAACTAAAATTCCAACTGGCATTGCTCGTCATCCTTCCGACGAAGCCCCTTAGTCTTTGCTTATTACCGCACTGACTGCCTCTGGAGAGGTGTGTGGATGCCTTTCAGTGTAATAGTACAGAAATCGTCTGTATCCCTGGAGATTTGCTGTATCAGATTATTTCACTGCCTAGACACAGCTACCTTCGTCAATGAGTATCATGGAGGAAAATTGAAAATGACTTGGCAAGTGGCGATCATCAGATACAATACGGATATTGTACTGGTTGTGTGGGAGGGAAGTAGACCCTAGTTACCAGTTACATCGTTTTCATGAACTGCTTTTCCCAACGGACGTCAGTCGTGACACATAAAACCTGATTTTGAAACATCAAAAATGTTCTCATTAGTTTGCCTGTTGGTTCTAATTGTTGCTCTGATTGACCAATATTTACATTGCAAGTATCACGATGAAGCAGTAGACGCTTATTCTTCCAGAGCACCTGACCTTATTCTCCTAGTACTTATTTGTATATAGGTTTGGAGTTTGATTATTTTAACTTAAAATGCAATATTATAGCAATGTGTGAAGAAAGCTGTAAGTTGTAATTATGTTTTTCATTTCAAATACATTTTTACAGTAAAAATGCAGAAAAACTATTCTTAATATGAACGATTTTTACAAAATTGGTGACTAAACAATTTTGAAGCTATTACATTTAAAATAATATTAGATTTTCAGTTTATAAACATACCTACTAGGTGTTGCTTATTAACTACGTTCATAAATCTGAACATGTCAGTACAGGGAATGATCCTATTTGATAATAAAAAAGTCTTTTTTAAAAATCGGGTTTTATTTTCGTTTATTTCGTGGGTACGCCTAATCAACAAATTCATGTTTCCACAAACTACTTGAATTAGTGTAAACATATTTTCTTCCTCGAAATCACGTGCACGCGAAATAAGGAAATTAAAAGAAAATTTGAAAATAGAAGTGACTTTCAATGACACGAATGCAAATGGAGAAAAACATATATCAAATATTGTGAAATATTTTTATAAATATGTTTTTATGCCGAGGTAGTCGCCATCAAAATCTATTGAAAGAGCTACAAAATATAAACACACTCACCTTCAGAAAAAATACGAAATGCTTATAATTTTGTTTTAAAATTTCCCAATTATGGTTTCGTGATGCTGAATGTGCCGGTGAGAACCAAATAATTAAGTGCAATATTTACCTATTTCCCTTTCTAGGCCTCATCAGTGAATATCAAAATCATGAAACCTAAGAGGTGACTGAGGAAACTCAAAACTGATCGAAAGAAATGTCAAAATCTAAATGAGGGCGTGTGCGGTATTGGGATAAGGGAGGGATGCACCAGACCCATAATTAAAAAAGTCATAATTTTGAAAAGTCGAATTATTTTCAAGAACATCATGTACATATGTGTGTTCCGAACTGGGACAGGATACACACAATGACACGTCTTGGGTCAGATCTAGAAACTGTATATAGGTGCAAAGGAATTTTGCTGTAGTATAGTGAGATTCCAACTTGTTCAAGACTTTGAAATACGAAATTTTGGTGATTCTAATATGGTCAATGCCAAGGAAAGAATAATACGATACTTAGAATGAGACTACATGGAAGCTATTGCATTACATTTTTTTTTAAAATGTGCATAAAATATCAAAATAATTCTGATTTCAGATTATTTCACTTGTTGTGAGATAAGTTCATCCGAAGACTTTCTTTGATATCAAGGAATTTTTCTCATTATCAATCATATTGAAGACATTAAAAGAGTAGGTACATATGTTATGTTCAGACTCATTCTCCGGATATGTATATCGGAATAGTGAGATATACAGGATAAACGACAGTGTTATATGGTTCAATGATGCTTGCAGGTGAGGCATATGCAGAAAGCAATGATGGGTATATTATATATGAAAGGGGTACCGAAGGGGAACAGTGAGTACCCATCAAGAAGGAGATGTTTACAGAGAAAGTGTAAAAAGTAACTCATGTCTCGATAAATTATTCACGCGTATTTTGATACATTCTCTCAAATTTAATGAGCTCATTACAGTAAAGGCGCATTTCCTTTGATTTCACTTCAGTGTTACATGGGCTGAGACAAGGTCATTGCACTTAACCAATTTTTTAACCGTTTCAAAACTTATCAAACGCATGTTCTCAAGTGTTTTGTTCAAGGTATGTCCTCACGAGTTTTTGAACAAGTGTTTACGTCATTGAGTTGGATCACTTCAATATAATCGCTCATGACAGCAAGACTTTACGTGTAATGCTTTACCGCTAATTATTCATATGCACGTGAGGTAATATGGTCTACATGGTTAAGATGAAAAGAGACATGGATTGTTTGAAACTGGTTTATTTCTGTTTGTTAGTGAAGTGTCCGTTCCCGTTGTATTTTCCTAATTGCATTATGTAGTTTTACATTACAGATCACTTCCCGTCGTTTTACAACATTTGTACTATGCCAACATTTACAAAAACATGTACTAATTCACCCGTTATTTTAAGCGCGGTAATGAAACCAAGCCAGACCCATCTTAAACAAGAATATATGTGATATCGCTCTTGTAGCATTCCAGTCTGTCAGTGGAGTTATCATGTAACGCTTCATTACAGTTTGGTAAAAGTTGCCCAT
This sequence comes from Ylistrum balloti, assembly GCF_031769215.1. Classification (NCBI taxonomy): domain Eukaryota; kingdom Metazoa; phylum Mollusca; class Bivalvia; order Pectinida; family Pectinidae; genus Ylistrum; species Ylistrum balloti. The sequence continues at coordinate 402,148 of NW_026782244.1, forward strand.
TGGTGTCAGAAGGTGCTTGGAGTTGCCAAGCCCAACGCAAATAGCGGGACCATTACACCGACTGACTAACCTCTACACCATCCAGTTTCCGCCTAGTTTACAATTCGCCGCCGTACGGTTGTACTCAGGATTGGTTAAAAATGTATCATAATGTTATAATTAACATAAAATTTTAAAGACATCATACATAAAATCTTTGTGAAGTTCTCTGTTCTGAATTATAAGATCAATTACAATGAATAAGTGTTGATACACTTATATTCGCTAGGTATTAAATAGACATAGATGTCTAGGATATCATATCATGTTGATTAACCCACTCTAAGATTGTGTTTATACACGCAATTACCGAGTCCTAACTGGCTAATCATCTTTACAAAATAACTATAATGGTTACAATAAGGTGTGCATGATAATCTACATTACACTTATACCGGATAAATGGTACATGGTGAGGGATGACGGGGTTCCCATTAAGATGGAAAAGGATAAAGGATTAAACGAAGGTTCAAGAGTGTTTACAGAACGATTCATACCGTATTTGGCGGGCAAGTCATCATTTACGATCTCTTCAAATACAGAAAACATAGACTTGTTAACAGAATCTTAATTCGAACAAAACTTCGATTACACTATGACCAAAATAAGAACAAATGAAAGATTTATATTGACAAGTACAAAGTAACGAATGCTAGGTGTTCCGGAAGGGTAAACGTCTTCTACTTCATCGACGACAACCGCCACGTAAAATCCAAGTAAATAAAATCACGTTACCAATCGAGAACAAGGCAAACAACAACGGAACGACCAGACGTAGTAACGAACATTAAACATGTCCAGCTTCATATCGATCGAAGAAATATGATGTTTCTCAATAAGATCATCATGACGACCTTAAAACTATCCCATAATCTTCATCAACCTGCATCTCTCGAAACCCTAAATTGTGAGTTTGTCTGTCGATATTCGTGATATTGGAACAGTAACATGACATTTTAATACATGTATTAGAAACATATGCAAACCAAGCACCAGACCAAAAACCTTCAGTCATTAGAGAAATCCAAACAACACTGTAAGACTTAAAGGTTGTTCCCTATTCCTTTTTTTCTGCACATTTGACAATGCTATAGAACATCCGAGTAGATATTGAAATACCGTAGGTTGAATTAAACTTTGGCTTGAATTGGATATTCATGGAATAGCAAAACATTTACCTGAAATTACATATTGTATTAATGCATTGCTTACTCACTCTCAGTAAATGATTGACACGACAGTAAACTTCAGCCTTTAGATACTTCGGCGGGGACATGTAGATAACAGCTTACATCAACAAGTATAAGTACTTTAATAGCAATTCATCTTAATGATTCTGTTCACTGAGCGTGCTGACCTTGATCCGGCTGGCATGTCGTTATGCATGTAAACAGATGAAATGCATCACGCGATAGACCCATATTTAGTACCCGATACACCTTCAAAACTTACATCAGTTACATCCGAAAACTCCTTGTAGTTACCACACGATACACCCCGTTTTTACCACCCGTTACATCCCAAAACTCCCTGTAGTTACAACGTTATACTCCCTGTAGAACCTGTACCACACTCTAAAATTATCACACGATCCTCTCTGAAGTTACAACATGATACGTCCTGTAGAAACTGCATCATACTCTCAAAATACTCCTCGATACTCCCTGTAGTTACTCCACGATATTCGATATTCAATGTAATGACTCAACTGTGCTCCCTGTAGTTACAGTACAATACTTCCTGTAGCTACTCCACGATATTCGATATTCAATGTAATGAATCACTACACGATGCTCCCTGTAATTACTATGCGATATCCCCTGTAATAACTACCCAATACTCCCTGTAATCACTACACGGTAATCCCAGTAAATGCTATACTGTACTCCCTGTTTGTAGTGTACTTGGTGTCATTTTGTACAACAGACTTATCATCCCCATTGTTTATCACTCTGTATTTGTCATCAGCAAAACGCTTAATAGTGTTTTCTACTTCTTCAGATAGGTCATTAATACATACAAGTGTATGATAAAAAGTACCGGTCCGAATTCGCTACCCTTGTAGATCACCATTCAGAACGTCTGTTTAAACGCGCTACAGAAGACTATGTTGATGTCTCAAAAACAAGTTTTGTTACATATGATCAATAAGGTGGTCGCATACAATTTTCTTCAACATCTATAGTCTATAAAATCTGTATGTAAATGGCTTGACGTTTTGATCCCTGTATGTAAATGGCTCGACGTTTTGATCCCTGTATGTAAATGGCTTGACGTTTTGATCCCTGTATGTAAATGGCTCGACGTTTTGATCCCTGTATGTAAATGGCTCGACGTTTTGATCCCTGTATGTAAATGGCTCGACGTTTCGATCCCTGTATGTAAATGGCTCGACGTTTCGATCCCTGTATGTAAATGGCTCGACGTTTCGATCCCTGTATGTAAATGGCTCGACGTTTCGATCCCTGTATGTAAATGGCTCGACGTTTCGATCCCTGTATGTAAATGGCTCGACGTTTCGATCCCTGTATGTAAATGGCTCGACGTTTCGATCCCTGTATGTAAATGGCTCGACGTTTCGATCCCTGTATGTAAATGGCTCGACGTTTCGATCCCTGTATGTAAATGGCTCGACGTTTCGATCCCTGTATGTAAATGGCTCGACGTTTTGATCCCTGTATGTAAATGGCTCGACGTTTTGATCCCTGTATGTAAATGGCTCGACGTTTCGATCCCTGTATGTAAATGGCTCGACGTTTCGATCCCTGTATGTAAATGGCTCGACGTTTCGATCCCTGTATGTAAATGGCTCGACGTTTCGATCCCTGTATGTAAATGGCTCGACGTTTCGATCCCTGTATGTAAATGGCTCGACGTTTCGATCCCTGTATGTAAATGGCTCGACGTTTCGATCCCTGTATGTAAATGGCTCGACGTTTCGATCCCTGTATGTAAATGGCTCGACGTTTCGATCCCTGTATGTAAATGGCTCGACGTTTTGATCCCTGTATGTAAATGGTTCGACGTTGTGATCCCTGTATGTGAATGGCTCGACGTTTTGATCCCTGTATGTAAATGGCTCGACGTTTTGATCCCTGTATGTAAATGGCTCGACGTTTTGATCCCTGTATGTAAATGGCTCGACGTTTTGATCCCTGTATGTAAATGGCTCGACGTTTTGATCCCTGTATGTAAATGGCTCGACGTTTTGATCCCTGTATGTAAATGGCTCGACGTTTTGATCCCTGTATGTAAATGGCTCGACGTTTTGATCCCTGTATGTAAATGGCTCGACGTTTTGATCCCTGTATGTAAATGGCTCGACGTTTTGATCCCTGTATGTAAATGGCTCGACGTTTTGATCCCTGTATGTAAATGGCTCGACGTTTTGATCCCTGTATGTAAATGGCTCGACGTTTTGATCCCTGTATGTAAATGGCTCGACGTTTTGATCCCTGTATGTAAATGGCTCGACGTTTCTATCCCTGTATGTAAATGGCTTGACGTTTCGATCCCTGTATGTAAATGGCTTGACGTTTCGATCCCTGTATGTAAATGGCTTGACGTTTCGATCCCTGTATGTAAATGGCTTGACGTTTCGATCCCTGTATGTAAATGGCTTGACGTTTCGATCCCTGTATGTAAATGGCTCGACGTTTCGATCCCTGTATGTAAATGGCTTGACGTTTCGATCCCTGTATGTAAATGGCTTGACGTTTCGATCCCTGTATGTAAATGGCTTGACGTTTCGATCCCTGTATGTAAATGGCTTGACGTTTCGATCCCTGTATGTAAATGGCTTGACGTTTCGATCCCTGTATGTAAATGGCTTGACGTTTCGATCCCTGTATGTAAATGGCTTGACGTTTCGATCCCTGTATGTAAATGGCTTGACGTTTCGATCCCTGTATGTAAATGGCTTGACGTTTCGATCCCTGTATGTAAATGGCTTGACGTTTCGATCCCTGTATGTAAATGGCTTGACGTTTCGATCCCTGTATGTAAATGGCTTGACGTTTCGATCCCTGTATGTAAATGGCTTGACGTTTCGATCCCTGTATGTAAATGGCTTGACGTTTCGTTCCCTGTATGTAAATGGCTCGACGTTTTGATCCCTGTATGTAAATGGCTCGACGTTTTGATCCCTTTATGTAAATGGCTTGACGTTTTGATCCCTTTATGTAAATGGCTTGACGTTTTGATCACTGTATGGAAATGGCTCGACGTTTTGATCCCTGTATGTAAATGGCTCGACGTTTTGATCCCTGTATGTAAATGGCTCGACGTTTTGATCCCTGTATGTAAATGGCTCGACGTTTTGATCCCTGTATGTAAATGGCTCGACGTTTTGATCCCTGTATGTAAATGGCTCGACGTTTTGATCCCTGTATGTAAATGGCCCGACGTTTTGATCCCTGTATGTAAATGGCTCGACGTTTTGATCACTGTATGTAAATGGCTCGACGTTTTGATCCCAGTATGTAAATGGCTCGACGTTTTGATCCCAGTATGTAAATGGCTCGACGTTTTGATCCCTGTATGTAAATGGCTCGACGTTTTGATCCCTGTATGTAAATGGCTTGACGTTTTGATCCCTTTATGTAAATGGCTTGACGTTTTGATCCCTTTATGTAAATGGCTTGACGTTTTGATCCCAGTATGTAAATGGCGTTTAATTGTACAGATATATTGATGACATCTTGTCTTTGAATAAAAATAAATTTCTATACCATATCCATCGTATACACCCACCAGAATTGGAAATCAAAGACACGGCAGACTCTGCTACATCAGTTGCTTCTCTCGATCTTTTCATACAACGAAACCAATTTCTGGATAGCAACACTCCCGCATCCCCAATCTATGGCGTTTACATGTCGCAGCTAATTCTATATTCAAGGGACTGCTCACATTATCAGGATTTCCGTGTGAGAAGTCGCCAACGGACGGACAGACTCGTGATACGGTTTTAAAAAGATGCAGGTCGATGAAAATTATGGGGACGTATTATTGTCGCCGTATTGATCTCATTGAGAAATATTCTACTTATTCATGCGATAGAAAGCTGGGGTGTGTGATGATCATTATTTTGCCTGTTGGTCCCGTTGTTGTATACCTTGTTCTCATTTGAGGGCGTGACACTACTTACTTGAATTTACCAAGTTTTAATGGCGGGTGTTGTCGATGAAGCAGACGGCGCTTGTTCTTCCTGAACATCTGGCCACCTTATACTTTTCCAGTAGTCTCCGTGTAAATCTTTCTGTTGTTAATATTTGCCCTGGCTATATTGAATTCGGGTTTATGATTATGTTGACTTTTTCTCCTTTTTGGCAACAATGCGAAAATTTCCTATTGTGTGAATTTGCCAGATGTTCCAGATTACTTATTTTTGCATTTTTGTAAATTGTCAGCATTATTGTAAAACATGCAGGTTACTGATATATTTCTGACATGTGTCTTGATTTTCACCGTATATTGGCACATTCTATCAAAATTTTAAATGTCTCATTAATATATGGTAGACTGGTATTTTCCCAATGACAGACACATTGGCCAAACCATTATCTATTTCAGTAACAAGCCATCTCCATCACCTATACGGCGGCTGGCACATGCATCCATGACATCGTTTATCAAAGTAGAGCTGTTGAACTCCGAATAAAGACAAGTTGATTGCTAGTTTTCCGCTGTGCTAAAAGCAGTCATATTTTATAGAGCTGTATTAGAGATTGTTCTAGGGACTGAGATCTTTCACTTTAATCATTTCTGTGTGTATCGTGGTGCTTTATCCCTGGTAAGTCTACAGTTGTCAAGTGTCATTCTGTTGTCTTTCAGCGTTCAATACTAGTTTCATGGGACTAGTTTTGTCTTTGTGCGTATCTCCTCAATCTCTAGCTATGACTGATATCTATTCGTCTCTTCAATCCTCCCATTTTGTTTTAAATGATTCTTGTGCGTGTATAAACGATAACATATGATTTTCTTGCTTTTTGGTCGTCGATTTCTTTGACTTTGGAACGGTCCATGTCATTTCATTCTGTCTTGATACAGCTTTTAATGTCCGGTTTAATTTCAATTTTCAAGGTATCTTTCTGTTTACTCCCCTCTTTTCTGATCTTGGGAGTAAATAATTGAAAGAGGCATGGCTACATCCCTATCCCACTCAGACATGTAGGTGAATCTTAAAAATTGTTTGGATGACGGAATTGTTATGGTGTATACCGTCTTTTAGAACAGACCAATCGTTCTGTAACTAGTATTTCTCGGCTTAGTCATGGAACTTTGTGCAACATCTTGATAAGTCTTGGAATAAAGAATTCAGAATTTATCTCTTTGAGATTGCTGTTCGGTTCGTCATGTTTCTACCTCGCCTTGGTAAATTAACAGGTACAGTGGCGTTTAATCCATCCCTATGATGTTGGCGACAAGAATGGACATTCCAGAAAACAACTGTGGCAGTAGGGTTAGCGCTTTAAAATTAACTCTTTAAGTTTTGGAACGAATATTTGTAAATGATTTAGTTCAGTTCCCAGTAATTCTCATGTGTTTGTTAATTCTGACTAAAAGGGGCATTTTATCATACAAATATTAAATAAGTGTGAGTTGAACAACACGAAATTAATAGACTGTCGGCGTACTATTGTATTGTTACAAGTAGCTCCACTTCAATAAAAAAAATCCACAACACTTGGATTCTGGTAAGAGTTGAAGAAGTCACGTGACTAGCGAACTTTACTGTCACCGACGATAGCTAGCCTATCGATTATATATATATATATATTTAAACCGTGATCCATACCCCGTGTCCTTCTGACAAAGTTTTTCACAGTTTTTCTGAGTTTGTTTAACAAGCTGATAAGCGCAAATTTTGGTTCTGAAGAACGACTGATATGCTTATTTAATATAGATATATGCAACCTCATCTAACTGACGTATCAGCTTCTAAAAAGTGTACAGAGAACACATCAGATAACAATGCACATACAGTTGGTAAAATAGTTTTCAGCAGACATGTAACAATTTCTTGAGCTTAACATTGGTCCCACATAACCGGATGTCTAAGTAATCTTTCGTATAAAGGTGTGTGTAGCCATATGTAGAATGATACATCTAAAGGAACGACCTACGTTTACACGTTTTTTATTTAAACATATTTATTGCCCCAAAATTGAGCAGCGGATTAGGCACAAGTTATTTCAACTTATGTCCGCCTTTTCCTCTAATACAATACATGATAAATATTTACATGATCATGAACATTAACAAGGCATACATAATATATTTAACATTTAGTACATTTTACTTAAAATCTGTTGCTGGATTTGATCAAAATTTGCACGTGTCTGAATACTTCTGTATTGGTGGTTAGGGACAGATTTTAATTTCCAAATAAAAATAGATGTAAATTCACTTGATCTAACGGTTCAACATGTTTACACGTTGTTGATAGGCCATGTTATTAGATAAACGCTTCACTTTCAGTGATTATGAATTATGAAGTAGATACACAAAATATGTACGAGATTTATGATGGGACATAATTGTGATGAAAATGAGCTACGGTTTTAAAAATAATTTGTACTCAATATTTCTTATATCATATAATATATATATAAACACATTCGATATGTCCAATGTATTTACGTACTTGTCACAGAATACACATAACACCTCTTCTCTTTAATTCTTTAATAGATTGCCTGACATTGAAACGTGAAGCTCCAATCCTGTACGTCATACTATTATTAATCATAACACGTTCGTTTTTATATTTCAGGAAGTGCAAGTCTTGAAAATCCGGATTTGTTCCGTATATCTCTTATATTATATTTCCATGTTGAAATTTTACCAATCAACGACAAGTATTTCATTCTGCCCGGCACTGCGTTGTTTGAAAATGGCGGTCTACGAGGTATTCGCTCACCCGGAGCTGAGGCGATACAAGACCCATTTGTGTACTAAGGCCACACTGTTGATGTTTGTAGTTTTGTTTGTAACATTTATTCCACCATTGTTCGTCGTGTACAGAAGTTACGGTAAGATCGTCAAACTTACTCTTAAATGGTGTCCATACTTTTGTTGAGAGCTCCGCCATCGTGTCAAAGCATGTTTTGCTCGACGATATTGACATGTTGTCTGATATAAATCGTGCTGTATACTGTGTACAAAACACTACACGGAATATACATTGGTATGGGATATGAGTCTGGCATACGTTTTAAGCACGCAATGCCAGGAAAAGAGCAGGGCTTATGTTCCACATTCTGATCAGGAAACAGTACAAAGAAAAATAAAACACCCGGCAAGTTTTGTTTACTTGGTCAGTACAGTACTCGAAGAAATGAGAATTTGGCGCTACAGTGACATCGGTTTCACAATTATACGACATTTTGTCAGCACATTTTTTTTATCTTGTGGCATCATGATATATGTTGACATTATAATATACTGGGAGGAATAATGAAATTTTTATTTGTGCTAATTTCATTGATCATCATGTCAAACTTTTAGGTGTAGACGAAATATCTCGCACATGTTTACTGTATAGAGGTCTGCTCTGACGTCTTTGGGGTCTGATACATAGCTACAATATAGCAAAAGCTCATCGACTTATAATGAAAGAGTGTTTTTTTAAGTAAAGAAATTTTTAATACATTTGATATTATATTCAAATGTAAAATTTCGTTTGTGTCAATATGAATAAGACTGCCATACTGATTGGAATGCATCTTTATTTTGAACACAATATCGTGCGTATTGGTTTATAAGTCTGCTGTGACCAAAAAATAGAAGTTTGGTGCATTGAGCATACCTGTACTGTAAGCTGTCCCACAGTTGCTGCAGTTGCATGCATCTTTTCTAATGTCACTTTGTTACAGTTGTATTCCATTTACTATCATATAACTGATGAATAAAAATGTATTAATGAAATGCATCTTATCTTATGATTTCTCCTTTCTTAGGTTTCTGGATCAAAGAAGATTACTACAGAGAAACGCCCCGTGTTTTATTCAAGAAGGAACTGATCTTGGTTTTAGAATTAGATGATACATCAAATGCCGGTTTAAGCTACCTGACTTATTCTACCTATCAGAGATACAATGAATTACAGCAACAGAATCTAAGGGTCCCTGTCATACAGGTAATGTTCAGAAACTCTAATACATTATGTTAATAATAGTTTGGCCATGAGAAGTATTTACTTTTCAAATAAAAAAATATATATAGGAGGCACCCCACTGCCCACTGGTACTTTTTTGCCAGGTTGGGTCTTTAGCCCTTCATACATTGACCTATGGCCCAGTTCCCACTAGAACTTAAAAGGTACCTCCTCAATTCAAAGATAATGAGTAATGGGGAGCTCCGTTACAATAAAAAGCATTTCCTTGTTTTGATAATTTGTAATGATAAAATTTTATATATATTTGATGAGCAGTCCAGAGAAGATGATGCCAATGGAGATGGGAAGAATGACGGCCTTATCATGAAAATAGAAATGCCACTATTGGACCAAGAACGTGTGTCAGGCATCAAACTTCTACTATTCTTTGATTACCGACTGGAGGTATGTGAGAGTAGTCTCCCTTAGACTTACTCAAAAAGGTCTTCTCCTGAGATGTTCTATATATTTTCGATATGAATTTTGTTTTCATTACTAGGACAATTACTGATAATTTCATGATAATCCTGTGAAAATCAGAATTATACTTTCAGCAGTTAATAATGAGAATATTATGGTTTGGTACAATTTACCTTGGTATTGCTTGGGATTCCTCATATTCTCTTATGAACAATTTTGATTTCAGTCTAAAAAAATTTTAGACCGTTTTTATTGTAAAGTTTAATTTCTGGAACATGAAATTATCAGACTGAATTTATTCTGACTTTACAGAGGTTTTCTTCATTTGGAATGGAGTCCTTAGCATATGTTACACATGATTCCATAAAATCTGGAGCTAAGTATGAAGTTTTCGGTGAACTACGCATCAAACAGAAGCAAGCACTTGATCACAAAGGGCTAGATACCCGGTTCAATGTAAGTTTGACTTTTTGTATTTCCTGGTTTAAAAAATAAGAGATGTTTATGAGGAAAACAGTTGAACTGAAGACATACATGTATATGAATTCCTGATGAGAATTCAGATTTCATTCACAATGCTCTTGTTATAATATTTCTAACATAGAAAAACAAGATTGGCTGATTAAATGGCTATTTGATATAGCATTTATGAAATATGTCAGTATTTAGACAGTCATGTAAATATTGTTTAACATAAATACAACATTATGGAATTCACAATTACAAATTCATTTCTGGCTTTGATTTACAGTCCTCCCTTGTGGACTCCACCAGTGCGTATGCTGAGGCCTATCAGTTCTCCACCATCTTTAGCAACTATGCACAAAGAAATGGTAAGAACTTACCACTCATGTTCTTAATTTGAGTTAGCCTTAGGTTCCTTTGGCTACTACACCAGACATTAAACATTTTGACAAACAGATGGCAAGATGGCTTGTATCTGGGGTAGGATCCACAGAAAACAGTGACAGCTTCAGGTTTGTTTTGGAACACATATATCATGTCGAACATCACAGAACATTTTCTCACTATCTTGCAAACAGTTTTTTCAGCTTAATTCTTGCCACTGATTGAAAAGATGTTGAAAAGTTTTAAGATGATTTTATTAAGGATGTTCTCTGAGAAGTTAAAAAATTCCAGTATTTTCCTCTTTTCTGATGATGATTTTTTGAAAGTTTTGACTTTAAAAGTAGATTTAAAGCAAAAAATAAATCTGATGCTGTATTACTTTTTCTGGTACAGATGTCAGAACATGTGTAGCAGGAAATAATTCATTTCCATGTTTATTCTTATTTTATTCCTGAATAACAGACATTCTCTATTATTTTCATGGCAACTTTTTTAATATAAATTTTAATTTTTCATTATTTAAGAAAAAATGTGAAAATGCTTAGTTTTCAATTGATTTCATGAGCTTTAAACTGCAAAGCAACCAAAAACTGAAAATGTTCCAAAATGCTATAAATGTTTTATTCGACCATCTTCTAGTATTAAACTTTTATAAGAATTTTTTTCTCAAAAGGTCATATAAATCTCACATTTTCAACCTATTAGTACTACTATAGTTGACAAAATATATGAAAAGACAAAAGTCTTAAGATTATATGCTAGAATTTGTTTTATGTTGAATTATGTCTAATTCTTGGTCAAAACATCAGAGGAGTACATCCTGAAGTCAAACCATTTATTTCCATTTAAGTTGTACAGGAAATAAATTTCATGAAAAAACTTGTTCATTTTGTCATAGGTTTCTATAAATAGGTACGTGTAATATTATCTGAACAATTCATGTTTTAAATGCACAAATTGTTTACTCTCCTGGTATAGCTTGTCAAATAAACAGTGTTTTCGATTCAGTATTTGGTGAGATGTATGTAAGGGATATTTTGTGATACATGTACTTGTTATAAGTGACTATAGTCCACTGTAAGTGAAATAACTGAAAAGTTGCGTGTTTCACAGTGACTACCGTCCTGAATGCACCGTACAGTGTGTGGACATCTGGACGTGGTGCTGGTCAGCCGTTTGTCTTCAGCAGCAACATTTCCTACACAGAGGATGTCTTCCTGTATCCTTTAAAATATGATGTAGGATGTCAACAAAAACAAACAAAAAAAGCCCAAAGTCCTGTTTGTATTGTATGGTAAGGACTTGGTAGTCGGTGCTAGTCCCAGGCAAATATAGTAGCATTAGATAACCATTTGATCAAATGATTGTGAAAAATATCACACACTGACAAGTTATATCGGTGCTAGCAAAGGCATTGCCCACATACAATCGGAAAATGTTAACTAAACACTTTCCAGAGTGTTTACAATCAAAATGTTTCAGATCCTCTGTAGTGTAATGAATGCCTTGTCAATCTTAACATCATCTAGGTTACAGGTAAAACAATGTAGTTACAGGTAAATCAATGTCTTTACAGGTAAAACAATGTAGTTACAGGTAAAACAATGCAGTTACAGGTAAAACAATGCAGTTGCAGGTAAAACAATGCAGTTACAGGTAAAACAATGTAGTTACAGGTAAAACAATGTAGTTACAGGTAAAACAATGTAATTACAGGTAAAACAATGTAGTTACAGGTAAAACAATGTAATTACAGGTAAAACAATGTAGTTACAGGTAAAACAATGCAGTTACAGGTAAAACAATGTAGTTAAAGCCAAACGTATCTTGAATTCAATGTAGTTTTGGAAAATTATCAACAGGCGGTAAATGTACTGTCATTGTCCATTTTGATGTTGTTATTGTTTCCATGCAAAAAGAAGTATTATAATTCCGGTAATAAATATCAGAAATCTATGTGACATCCTGAATAAATAGCTTGACATGATTGTATCTGAAGTGAAAATGTAACCAGTGAAAATTTACTTTTGGCATTAAGAAATCAGAATGAGGAGCTCCAGTGACTTTTGTGAGTTGTATGACTGAAAGAATCCTATGATTTTTTTTTTCTTTTTCTATTTAAATACAGTTAAGTCTTATATAACATGAACACTCCTTTAAGATCTTCTATTTTTTAGCGGTTTACAGGGTGTTAACACTGACGATAAGCTTTTATAATATGTAAGTACATATAGTGAATAAAGGAGCAGAAGGATTGATGTTTAGGATGAAATGGTCTTGGTCTGATGATTTAACTCTCACGATAAAAATAGCAATATTTTGATTTCATATTTCCTGATCATTTTACATACATTTATTCATATTACGAAATCTTATCAAAATTATCAGATTAAGATTGGTTTTATCAGTTAATATACATGAAGCTTACGAAAATTTTATAATAATGATTACAGATTTTACCTTTTTTGTATTTTAAACTTGAGTCTGCCTTGGTATTTGTAAGTGTACTTATATGACCTTGACCTTGACATCAGATATACACCAGGTTTCTGGTATATGGTGAAGTGGGGATGGGTACAGTATGTGTCTGTACTGCTGCTGTTCCTGTTTGTCTTCGATCGCATCAAAGTCTTCATCTTCCAGAACCAGCTTGTGACCACCATTGTAGAGAAACCCTGGAAGGCGGACAAGTTTTCGTGATATTTGCTATAATTTTAGATATTTAATTAATTAAATCAGTGCTCACACTATGTCAGTAACATTAATTTGACAAAATCCTGAATTCTTTAAAGTTTGTGGTGTACTAAAATGATCCAGCATAAATGTTATATACAAGTACTATGAAAAGGTGGTAAAAATATTTAAGATTGTATTGCAGTGTAAAACAAGATAAAAATTTACTTTGTTCCCTGAAATGTCCATTAATTTTGATAGGTTTTATATTATGTCGAAGTACAGCTTCCTTTTAAACAAAACTTTGATAATGAGATTTGGATTGACTTTGTGGATCTATTGAATTGTCAAGGACTTTTATCATATTTCTTAGATAAAAAATGCATGGCGGATAGCTGTGTGATATTGTTGTAATGAGGAATTCTTTAAGGTTACAAAAGATGACATGAAACATTCTGTGATGACATTTTATATCATTATGAAGCTGTGAATAGAACTTACAGGTCACACATGTGGAATCTTAGCTGGTGTTTTGGTAGAGCACATTGGTAGATGTCAGTGATATGTAAATTTGTTATTGTGTCGACAGACATATGTATTGCACCTTAAAGTCAGAAGAACTGTAATACAGGTAGTAATCAAAACTTTTAACAACCAAATATTATACAGTACAAGTTGATTAAAGCTTACTTATAAAGAAAATAAATTTACTTTCTAACACACATGATGGAGATTTTACAAATAACCATTGTTATAAAAATGTCACTGACTACAAAGTTATCTTTCTTTGGTTGTACATGTACATCAAAACCACAGTGTTATTATCTTTTTATTTTAGCTTTGGTTGAAATCGGATGTGACTGTAATATAAGGTATTAGCTAGGTTTAAGAGACTGTTTCCTATTTTCTTAGATAAACTTGATTGAGAAAGTGTCATTCTTGTATATTCACCTCGTATTTGTAGGTGATTGAACAGTCACAACGTCAAAGTCACTTAACTGTGTTCTAAAAGAGTAAGTTACATGCTATTGTTGTGCCTAAGATATTATCAGCATTGGACATTGCAAATTTTACTTTTCCAAGAATGATGTTCTTCTAATAGTCAATACCCCATGGATGTGACATACAATATTTATTCATTCCAAATCATACTTGTGATATAATTTCACATTTTCCATCAATGCTTTTCTTCTGATCAAGTGTTTGGTAGTTTAGAAGCGCTAGTATTTTTTTTATCTGTTGATCTGATGAGTTTATTCTAAGGTACAAACAATGGATATTTATCAGTTAAAGCTTGTAGACTATTACAGTTAATTTTGATGGAGGTTGTGTTGTTCCAGTTAGTAGGACATGATATTAATATAATCCATGAATTTGACACAGTACAACTGAGGTATGTGTATTTAAATTGTGAGGAAACAATATCTACTTGTAAGCTTTAGATATTGTCGTTTACTCTCAGCAAGTGAAAGAGAGGGAGACAGAAGGGGAGATAGAGAGAAAGAGAGAGAGAGAAAGAAATGGAGGGAGAGAGAAAAAAACGGGGTGATTCTTAAAGAATGTTTTGTGAATCTTGAGATTTCTTGTCTGTTTGATTATTTTTGTTTATTTTGTATGTAATATTGGTAAGGATTGCTGTCTATGCATGAATGAGTAACCTCCGTCCAATACTGTGAGTTGGTGATTTTATATCATTAAGTTATTTGAAAGGGTATATGTGTGTTGACAATGTGTATACAGATATACAGAAAGCTGCCACCAATTATTTTCCTTTAAAAATAGTGGATTGGACTGGCATCATTAGAGTGATCAAAAGTAATTTCAACTTGGTATTGTGACAATATTTGAACCAAATTGATTGGCCTATTTCCTCTCACAGCTTCAGTAATTGAATTTCATGGTTTAGAAACTAGAGCATTCTGTTACTAATGTTGGTGTTTGGTTTTTTGGGACCTGTTATTTATGAAAAGCTGTAAACCTTGGGATAAAATAAGATATCATCAGTCCTATTTCAATGTAGAGTATTTATCATTGGCATGTTATCAGTACAGAATGAAGCGTGAATGATTCTGGTTAGATTTGTAATCATGTACACATATTTTAATATCATTTGTAATAAAAACAATAAATTCAAATTTTTTTTGAAAATTTAGTTTTTAGTTCTTTTCTATTCAGTCAAATATTATGAAAAGTGTGTGCAGCACTACAGATTTGCAAGCGAAATATTTTGAGACCTGAAAAAAATGTGTAAAATATCTTGTATTTTACATGAGACATCTCATATAGAAGAGAGATGAGGCATGGAAAAGAACAACTGAAGCCAAATGGAGAATCTGTAGGAGCTCTTTGGAATATGCACTTAATGGTGAAAGGAAAACGCTGCTACATAATGTCAAGAAAGGTATTGAGAGACAAAAATGCCATATATAACAATAAAAGATCACCATGATTTGTCCAAAGACACATTCAACTAACTTTTGACAGGTCTTCAGAAATCTGACAGTTTGACAAAGGCTCTTGTCTGTAAAAAATATATAAGACAATGTATTGCATTACATTGTATGTAAAATTATTTTACATAGTAAATGAGGTGTCTGATATATTATAGAAGATATCTGATATAAAAAGTTAATAGAGATACATTTGTCTTATGTAACATACATATGTATGAGATATCTTACCTGTATATCACATATATGAAATATATATGATATCTTATACATCCGAGTTAGGTATCTGATATACTATATAAATATATTACATAATTGAAATAGAATATGGACTGTCATTGCTCAGTGAATAAGTTCCTTTGCCATACACTGTACTCACTGTTGCATCTCATGCAAAGAAGAATTAGTTTTATTTGCTACTCAAAAAAGATCGAAATAGTTTGTGGTCCAGCCCAATGGAATAATTAATTTGAAAGAATGGTTTGTGTGGTGTGAGATATTGAAGACTGCCAGAAGACTTCCGAGGGCTGATTGGTAAGTTGTAAGCCTTGTATTGAAGAAGTTAAACAGGTCTTAAATTCCCTGATTATTTAAGGCTGCGTACCCAAAGAATGGTGTCGTCATTTGGTCATTTTATATCAGAAATAGCTCTCTAAATTAAACAAGGCAAATTACTTTTGCAAAATGGACAAAATCGCTCAACGAGCAGTGACTCCATATTTGCATAAGACATGTCTAGCACCATATCCATACTGGTAGTAACACTAAGGAATGATGCTCCTTCGTATGTTATAATGAAGGGATGGGTGGTGGAATTTAAATGCAGCAGTCAGAGCCTTGGGGATGACGCCCGTCCTGGAAGGCCTTTCACTGTTGTAACACCAGAAATGGTCATTTAAGTCCATGGTATTGTTATTGCTGACAGGCGAGTTACATAGAGATATATAGCGCGTACAGTTGAGATATCACAGGAAAGAGTACATTCCATTCTTAGGGAAGATCTTGTGATGAAAAAGCTCTCATCTCAGCCCGTTGGGTTCCAGGAATTCTGACAGTTAATCAGAAGCACACTTTGTCGCGTGCTAATCTGAACCTTTTAGAGGACAGATCCTACTAACTCTTTGCAGAGGTTTGTGACTATGAACGAAATGGGTCCATCATTTCATTCCAGAGGCCAAACAATAGTCTAAACAATGGATGCGCCCTTGCCAAAGAAGACAAAGACTTTTCTATCAGCTGGGAAGATTTTTGCCGCGGTTTTCTGGGATGCTGATAGTATTCTGATGGTAGGCTATCTGAAAAAGGGACCAACAATCAATGGCACATATCATGTGTCACTTTCTTCGGTAGTTAAGAGAAAATGTTAAACTCAAGCGCCGCGGGAAATTTAGTAAATATGTGTTGTTCCACCGGGACAATGCCCCTGTTCACAGGTCTGTCATTGTCATGGCTACTTTTATCAATTGTGGGTTTGAACTGATTGAGCATCCGCCTTAATCACCTGACTTCACTCCACCAGACTTTCATCCGTTTCAAAATTTGAAAAAGGCCATATCCGGGTGCAGAACTTTCTGAACGGTCAAGAAAAGGCCCTTAAACATCGCTGGCAAAAGTGCATAGATACTAAAGGGGATTTTATTTTTAAAAAGTGAAACCCTTAAATATGAGGCTCACAACTTGAAACAATGAAAGAGACAACAGAACAGCTGTAGAACGGCTGTCCCAGCCCAGCATTTGGCTATGGTGGACACTAGAAGACAGACGTTGGAAGCCATCCACAGACTGGCGGTGGTTTGGTCAATCACTGTTGCAATTGACTAGCCACATTAAGGACGTTCCAAGTTAGGGATTGAAACACTATAGGAGAGGTGAACTAGACTGGAGCTGTCAATGTATCATCAATTTAGATATTGTACTTATTCATGGTTGATATAAATAACAATGGAACACATGAATGCAGCTTCTGTTAGTGTTAAGACATGGGTGTATGGTTTTGAAAGGTGCTTATTATATATAATTGTATGTCTTACTGAACGCTATTTTTTCTGTAAGTGCTATAATAAAACTTAATAATGATTTGGAATCATCGATTATTATTTTAAAAAAAAAACAACAAAAAACAACTCTTTGCTTTTATAGGAATACATACGATTCAGACTGTTGCTAGAGTTATCTTTCTTTGCTTCTTTCTATCGAGTAACACTCCCTTTCCGTCAATTTGTCGTTTTCTCCGACACACGACTAACTCCGTTGAAAATACTTCAGTTCCTTATACTTGTTAACGATGCCCTAGATACAGAGAACTTAGATGTGTATCTTTTTTGGTGGATGACATTAAAATCTTTTTCTCAGTCTGTTTACATTACGTATATGAACTGTCCATTATTTTGACGACTTCTTAAGAATTATACTGTTTACAATGACTCATATTGTTACATCTCGTTCAGGTATTTTGCCTTTCTATAATTCCTATTACTTCTTATCTATCCTTTATTGGTCTTTCATTCCTTTGATGTTTTCCTATATTTCCCACACCGTAGGTGAATATTCGATGTATGTGGTCCGACATTCCCCACCCGTGGCGATTTGTGTATATCCGGAAGGTGAGGTAGTACAATCCATTGGCAGGGCACGTGCTATTTACTCATCAATTACTCTAGATTACGTACGGTGGGCCTCCCGAAAGTACTTCAATGAGGTAAACAAGAGCTGACGGGACAACCAAACAATCGTGCATATCAAGGAAAATTCTGCTCAGAATCGGATCAGAGATTAACATTTTACTCAATAGATAACTCTGAGTATTGTACAAATGCAGTCTTCATCACCACCCTTAATCACACGATTTAAACATGGCACTCGCTAGTAAAGCGAGGTTACGTCAGATAACATCAGGCTTCTTTACCCCGTGAAGTACTTACACAATCTGCGTATTCCCACATTTTCATTATTTTCCTGCCGTTACAAGATATGCCCCGTTTTAATTGTGTGTGCCAGTTAATATGTTTTATAAAACGCACTAGAAAATAATGGATTGTAACGAATTATTTTACAAAATCGGAGCTAACGTTTACAGATAGTATAAGGCAAAATGAGATTGTCAATAGCTGTTGCATCGCAAACTTGTCGTTTCCAATTTCACAATCTTGACGCTGCATTTCTGATGGCTTGTAGAGGTCAAGTGGTGCGTAACCAAAATAATTTATTTTAAAATGTTTGAGATGATAGTTTATCGATAATGTGATGTACACAATTCATTCAAATGAAATAGATTTTAACGAACGAACTGTCGGCTTCGATGAAATATATTCCGAAGACTATGCCGAATTACTAATAGAATTAGTTTTTAAAGAGTTGACATAATCACAGTTTATAACAGAAATTGATTTAGATAGACAGATTCCTTGTTATAATAACTATGGTCAGACTGAAACATACATATAATCAACATGTATACATCAGAACATCAAAAATGTCACAAGACGTGAAGACAAATCACGTCCGAGTTGAATCTAGTTAGTTACAGGTTTTCTGTCTCTTTGACTCTTCTTGTTACTGAGCATTGTCTCATCGACGACCGTCAGTGTTCTGGCGACCTGAGATATGTTATAAACAGTGTCTCTTCTCTCGAACACATCAATAACATTTAAACAAGCGAAAACATTATGAGGTAGGTAGGTAATGTAGGTAGGTATGTATGTAGGTAGGTAGAGAGGTATGTATGTAGGTAGGTAGTGGGTAGGTAGGTAGGTAGGTAGGCGAGTAGGTAGATAGGTAGAGAGGTATGTATGTAGGTAGGTAGTGGGTAGGTAGGTAGGTAAGTAGGTGAGTAGTTAGGTAGGTAGGTAGGTTGGTCGATTAATAGATAGATAGGTAGGTAGGTAGGTAGGAAGAAAGGAGGGTGGGTGGGTGGGTGGGTAGGTAGGTAGGAGGGTAGGCGGGTAGGTAGGTAGGTAGGTAGGTAGGTATTGGGTAGATAGGTGAGTATGTATGTATGTATGTATGTAGGTAGGTAGGTAGGTAGGTAGGTAAGTAGGTAGGTTGGTAGATAAACAGAAAGGTAGGTAGGTAGAAAGGAGGATGGAAGGGTGGGTAGGTAGGTTGGTAGGTAGTAGATCGGCGGGTAGATAGGTAGACGGGTAGGTAGATAGGTAGGCGGTAGGTAGGTAGGTAGGTTGGTAGGTTTGTAGGCGGTAGGTAGTGGGTAGGCAGGAACTGGCAATTCAACTTTCATTTTAATTCGTACTATCTTGTGATATCTTTCACTAATCTGTAATGTGTATTCGACTTTAAAAGTGATTAAAGCTCATGTAAGTGTTTCTGGATGCAGACTCGTGCTGACGTTGATGTTAATACCTTGTATCTATGATCACACTGATTGCTGATCTGGTATACTTCAGTTGTATCTTTGTTTTCTTACTTTGTCGCAATAATAGCTCGCACGTGCTAGTGGTGTTTGTTGGTGAGTATATGCTACGTTAACTAAAATCGTGTAGAAGAGATCGAACATTAAACAAACCGATTACAGTTGATCAGGTCCACAAGACTTGAACTGCACTTGGAAACTGTTCAGAATCAGAAGAGTTTACATCCGTAAGCGTTAAATGGACTTAGAAACAGGATAAAGTAAATGTCTGGGTGTTGTAGAAGTGTTTAACGTTCCCAAACACTGCTTCACGGCGGTAGTTTATCTCTGGTTTATGACGGTCAGAAATTGTGTGGATCCCATAAATCCTTCGGAGAGATGTCCAGACCAAAGAGGGCCTATCAGACCAGCTGCTGGCACTGGTCAGCCTTGACCGGGCAGTAATTATGGCCAGGTACCGGTCAATCATTGGTATCTTTCTATGAGGCACTGACCACTGGAAGGCTTGAAAGCATGTCCGGACTTTGGTCATTCAGAACCACGGGTATGTTACGGGTCATCAGCACGTGATACTTTCAAACTTCTGGGATCCATTCACATAATTAAACTTGTACCTCTGTGAACTTTTTGTTGTTTTCTTTTTTTGTGGTACGATAACAGAAACCAGTTCTAATATTGTAAAGACTTGCCGCCTTTTTAGTCCCAATAAGAAACCTATTTTTGTCTATTGACCTTTTTGATCTTCTCAACACACTATATATCTATGGTAAAGCAAGCTTTCTATGCTCTTAAGAAGAATATGCAACCAACGGAGTTCAGATAATTCCTAGGAACATCTTCAATTAACGCCCAAACTTTATTCTTAATACTTTTGGTGATTCGTTACAACAAGGTCGATCCAAAATGCAAACGTGAAAAAATAATTCAAGGAAGTATGTTTATCCTTCAGTTTTAACCGAGTCTTCTTAAAGTTAAAAAAAGATAAAGGCTAACATTTCCTCGCTGTGAACAATCAATCACATACAACGGTACAAAGGTTTTGTTTCTGAATTCTGTGGCAAAAACTAGAAGAGAAAGAGCAGGAAGTTCGGTGTTGTATTTTAACATGAAGTGTTTAGAACCTCTTTACAAATTTGCTATGTGTGAGTATTTCACATTTAAATGTACATGGTATCATATTTCTTAGACATAGATTCCAAATACGTTCTTCAGATCTCAATGATAGCTACTGTTCCCGTAAATGTTTCCGCACTTGACTGGAACACAGACAAACCTAGTTGGTGTATCAGGTCTGAAGCCGCTATAATAACTGCCTTCCGATTGTTGGAGATACCAATCGTCTACACGTATCTTACCTGTGATGTACCAAACGTTAGGGATGGAGACATCGGCTTCGTGTAGTTCAAAACATGAGCTGTTAAAGGGAATCATTTTCAAATACAAAATTCACAAAATCTTACACATATCCATCACTGTACAAACAAACAGCCCTTGTGTTCGTTCTCGACTTTCTTAGCGGGGGGTTCGTGAAACATTACAGGGATTGAAGATGGTTAAAACGAGTTACAGTCATTTATTTAGAAATATGAGGACACAAATGATTCCTTATCATGAAAAAATATATACACGGTATTGAGAATTCCCATTAAAACGGCAAAAGGTACATTTTGTTTGACAACCAGACGACTTACGATGATGCGGGAATGACGAATCGGATAAACATATACAGTGAGATAATATTGGGGTACGTATGGCCTTTGAAGAGAAAGTGACGTTGGGCTCTGTTTCCATGGAGTCAGTGACCGCTGTGTCTCCCATCCTATATCTAGCTATCACTATATCTCTCGTCGGATTGTTAATACCAATATCGAAGCGAAATCTGGCAAGGTGTGAAAACAGTCCCATCACTTTCTAGAATTCTACACAATTTTTTATTGACAGCGTCATCTTATAACTTCCCTCTTGTGAAAGAATGACCTGATAATTCTGGACCATGATGTCATTGGCATTCAATCTATCAGTTCTAGAAGACTAGCTAAAAGGTTTAATCACAGCTTCATTAAAACAGCTTAACGGTACATCTAACTCACTTAAACAGGTGAATGCCTGTTTGATGAACGATGTGTTAGTACTTCGCTGATAGTACTTCCTTAAGTACAACACTTGCCGACGTCTTTATAATTAATTAACTCATAGCTTTGTTATCGGTTAAGGTATGACCTGTCGGAAATGCCTTGGGTATTCGTACTTCGGTAGGTCGATGTGCCAAATAGGATTAGATTACCCCGAGTCGTTTAAACTTGTCTCGTGACCGACATAGGTCTATTACACCTAAAATATATTTAGTGGGTTATCATAGATTGCGCAAAGTCATTATATATAAACTTTATTTATTTCACAACAATTGTGAAACAAGCTTTTAGCTAATATAGATCACTCTTGTTGGCCCCGATGGAAGCACGCGGGGGTCTTACTGAGTTAGGAAACCGGAGCACCAGGGGAAAACCCACGTGGTCGGGCAGGTGACCCCATACCTTTTATGTCCGTTTTCAAGGGAATCGAACTCCCGACGTCTTGGTGAAAGGCGCGTGCGTTATTAATGCTCCATCCCAGCACTATCATTATCATTTGTTCATGACAATACATAGATACTATTCAAGTGCGAGATAATATTCTTCTTGTACAAATAATTTTATGTAGCGGTATTTACCGGACAACAGATATCTGTTCTCGGATAAAGAAACAATCTGAAAAATTAATTTCATATTTTAATACAAACCAGAAAAAGGAAAGATTGACAAGATTTAATTCTGACAAAAATGTGTAACAGAAGTGATTTTTCCGGAGTTGTCTTTGAAAATTAGAGGTATACCGCAAAATAATGATAGATAACGTTGAACATGAAACTACCAAAATATCCATAAATCTAAAGCGGATATAACAGCGTTTACTATACTTATTGCTAAATAGTCTGTAGATTTATCTGAATGTTATTTCGCTATGTCAAGCTGTTAACTAATGCCATCATTCAGGTACAACAAAACCATCAAGGTGTTGCACGTGCTTAACTCTTTAGAATACTGGCTTTTTTATATTATAACATTTGCATTTCGTTATTTTGATATGATTTGATATAAGAAATTATGAAATTTAATGAAATTTTTGTGTAATGAACCTCCCATCAGGTTTATGACATTCATTTGGACAATTTAGGTTCATAGCAACAATTGTATGGTACAGTTTACTTCATTACATAGTTATATTGTACCAAATTCTAAACAACTGGTATGAAAGATGTGTTCACTATTCTCTCAAACCCTCTTTACTGTTTTTGAAAAATACAGGTGATATTATCAAATTGGAAAATTGAAATGTGGCATTCGTAGTCAAAAAACATTATGGGCACTATGTCACTTTCTCCTAACAACAAAAATAAATGAACAAAATGTAATTAATATTCCAAAGCATTCAGCTATATTGGTATGACAAAACAGCGTTTTGATTCCTAAACGACAGATGTAAAGCTTATTACTAATTAAAGTAAAAGTGACTGATACCATTCGCTGTGATTCAGCCTATACAAGGGGGTATATAATAACACAGTGACCTGTTTAAACCTGCGTAACAGTTCACAATAAACGTTCCTGTACAAACTCAATGATTCTGCGATCAACGTGTTCCATTATCGTTTAAAAACAAACAACGAAATTGTAGAGACGTATTATAATGATTGTCCGCACATGTCTTTGTGTTTATGGCGCCGTTAATATGGGATATATAATCAGTTTATTTTAAAATGGATTACAATTTAATTTTTGACACTTCATTTTGACACCTCATGATAAAGTTTTGTTGACAATAAAAACAAACACACGTCCTCGAATACAACTGGTGTTGTAGTCTGATATTTAAATGGTTAATAATTCGCACTTGCTCCCTCTTTTGAAACTCCAGAATGACACAGAAAGATATATCATTTTTGCATGTTGACACAAAAATTATCAAAGTCTGTGGCAAGTATGTGACTTCAGATGTTCCTCATTCTATGATGGCGAAGAATATGGGTTGTAAGACGTCAGTGAAAGGTTTGCACTCAACCGCGGAGAAGAAATATTTGTATAACACCGACAGAATGTATAAAAGCTTGTTAGGAGCATTCGGTGTCAATTTCACGGCTCGTTACAACGAATATAGCGATGTTCTCTAACAACAGGCAGGGTTAGCAGGTAAATTACCAGTCATCGGCAACCTAGAATAACAAACTCTCGTTACACACGTGTAAATCTGGACGTGTAAAAATGTGTTACTCACATATAGCCACCGCACACTTGTAAAATCAAATAATGACCACTTTGGTCAGGAATATTCCGGGTATCTTTAAAAAACGTTTATTTTCAACATGAGTTCAATATGAATTATTGACAATTTTCACCATAACTGACGCTATGGAATGAAAATACATGTACAAAATGTAATAAGAAATAGTATTGGGTAAAGGAAATCTATCGATAGTGATTATTTTATAATATAAAGTCTTCAAACGAATAACTAGGCTCCATCAACAAAAATAAACTAGTCTTCAGTCGGATATGTTATTCAGAGATATCACCGATACACATCTAACAGTGCAGTCTAGTGAGTGTTACGGATGGTATAATAGATATTTAGATCCACTTTTCCCGGCAGTCCATCACACGCCCTTCAGGTGGGGTCTCTGCAGATATCCACTTTCCCGAAGGTGTTGACGGACATTTGACTCACTCCACTGATAAGTAAGACGGAGCAATGTCTTGGAAGCAACCTAGAATCATTCGTATTGAAATTTTACGTCTTAACAACATTAAAATACAATTTGATCTAATACATTTTATTACAAGACTTTTTTTACTTAGATTTAAACATATTTGTTTTGTCAAATAAGTACAAATGGGATTTGGGCACAAGTTTGCTAACTTATATTAAGCCCTTACCCAAAAAATAAAGCAATACACATATTTACAAAATGGCATGTTACAAATATATCTATATATACAGGAGAGAGGGAGAGGGTGGGAGAAAGAGGAGGGTTGGTGGGGGTTGGGGTGGGGGGGGGGGGGGGGAGAGAGAGAGAGAGATGGACAGACAGAGAAGGGGGTGGTAATTTGATACACACATAACTACTTTTTAACATATACAAGTATATATACTTATACTTAGAATAAGGACAGCCCCCCTCCGACACCGACGGTAGAAGTTGACACTACACACTTTTACATGAAGTAACATATATGGACCAGTTACGTGTAACCAGTGAGTATGATGTGGCCTCATCGCCTAGAATTGCTTATTTTACTGTCAGTGTTATGAACAATCCATGTATTTATTGTTGACCTGTATAACTGTGTAGTGCAGAATAGCGGGCATACTTAACGAATCATTGAGGAAAATAGAAATATCGGATTACATTGACAACATAATTTACATTTCGTTTCGATCGAATGTGCAAAATACGGAATCATTTCTGTTATCGTGATATCATCCGTACTTGTAGAGGCGTTTTTAGATTTGTGAGCCGCTGAACAACTGAGTTTAGATAAACATAACCGACTCCGTACGTGTTTTGAATACATTTTCTTTTTGATTTTTAAAATGTCGAAAGTTACGTAAGAATATAATTAGCTGATAAATGAAGCATTTAACCTGATGCATTTCACTGTAATGGCGTGGTTTTAAATTTGGACCAATGTAATTGGACAACAAACGATTTTGGTGAGGAGCCAGTTGACATGCCCTGGATGAATGATGAATGTTAGACATGCACACGACTTTAATTGTAATATCAACGGCGATGACCGGCAAAAGTGCAGACTTCAGACGAACATGCCAAACAGTTTCTCCTCAAACGATCCCATTATTTAGGCATTGATTCTTACTTTCCAACAGCATCGACTAATAGCTCACAAGATTTTTGGACACCTCGTTAACGCTTTAGAAATACTCGGAAAAGAACATCATTGTTTGACATGTTTCTTTGTTACACCCCAATGAATGGGATACATCCGTGATCTTAATAGATGGGGACCACCTCCAGATCGGGAAGGTGCCTTGCCAAACACATGTCATGTCGTCCGCTTGGCAACTTTAGCATCTTTTCTCCTGAGTGATGATGTTTCATTGCACTCAGTTGATTTGATATGTTCCCCTTGAACTTTTGTCATTTAACTAGTGACGGGATCACTGTATTGCTTAACATAACATGACAGCATTGTTGACAGGTTGACTAACTTCAGAGATGGTAACACCAGATGTTATTACTCTGATATATGGAAATGTAACATTTTCTTTATTGGCCGGCATTACCAATGTCTAGAATGATACTTACCGGGAGATTATCTTTCGGTAGTTTAACAATATATTATTCGCAGACATAAAACGATTTTATAATTGCAAAGTATACGATCAATGTGATGTTGTTGGTGGAACACCTAAATACCTTCAACGAGATAGAGTTGTTACAGCTCTACTATACCAAGATGCTCGATTTTACATAATAGGAACGTTACATGACCAAAATTTACAATATAGATGACATCGATGAAGCAGAAACGCTTACCCTTGTGGAACACCTGACCTACTTCTCCTTGCACCTTTTCAGGTTTCTATTGAAATTAGACTTGAGTTAAGATTCTGTTGACATGGTGGTACTTTCTTTGTCTTTGATTTGCATTCTAATGGGTTCGAATTATTCTGTCAGTATCAAGGAAAGTTATTTAATACAGTCTCTTTAAGACAACGTAACCCATTTCAGAACAAAAAGGGCAAAAGCTTATTAAACCTGATAAGTCAACATTTATCCAGTCCTAGGAGTTTGGCAACAAACAATCTCTACCTTATTATCACTATCACGCCTCGATATTTGTTTGAATAATTAATTTACATAATTTCCCACGAGTAATAAGTTAGATTATCCTCGGTCACATTCCTGTTCCTTAGCCTGATAGAACTGTGACCTCCTGTGTCCGTCTGTTATCAACTCGCCGAAGCCATTATTACACACGCGGACACACTAGGCCATATTCCTATCTCTATACCCTTACTTCAAAGGCGAGCTATCAAGGTCACGAGATATCATAATTCTGAGTATGGAATTCAATATCATGTGTATCCGTTTGACTGTGACCCGACACGAAACAAAGGTCTTCCGTGCACAGTAAAACTTGGTGGAATATTGCGGGATTTAAACGTATATTGTACTCTTCTCCACATAGGTCATTGTAGTATGTTTTTTAGTTCCTTCTCCAGAATTGCGTATGAAGGTTAACAGTGGATATTCATTATATAGGTAATACATATGTATTTTCAGTTGGAGTTAACAGTTTTTTTACTATACTATGCTATGACACACACCAACATACATACTAATAGGAGTTCAACGTCATATGACACATAAGAACAGTTGAGATGTAGTTCTAAAGATCTAAGATATAGATATTTTTTTCGGATATATGTAATCAGTTAACTATGGTGCATACATCACTTTGTTGATGTTTGTGGCGTGCCGTCACTACTCAACAGAGGGACCTTTTACCACAATCCTGTATCTTATCCCCGTTATTGACAGCTAGAATGTTTAGCTTCCCGAAAAACCTGCTGCAGTAAAGAGTCCACATACAGCAGAAAAAGGAACATCCAACGTCCCTCGAGAAACAATTTGAGTTGCACACGCGACCGGATGTTTACATTGTAAGCGATGTTCAAAGGCTATCGTAAACATAATCGGGGTTAAAACATCGTGTAATCGTTCTGTTTATTGAGATAGTAACGTCAGATTTCACTTTTTTATTTCCAAGACAGAGTTGAAGTGTTACCGATGTCTATCATATGTACATCAGATAGTACAGGCTAGTATGAGGCGAACGGTTTACTCTTGACAGGGAAAAAAACAATAAACAAAAATCCTGAATGAATGACGTAATAGCGTGCTCATAAACTTGCTATTTCGGGTGAACAAAAAAAGATGATAATTTTTAAACGTCACCTTGATATAATATTGCTGATGACGTCATATATATGAAAAACATAAAGACGACGTCATCTAAATGGCCATCTGATTGATGCATGGGAGATGTCACCTACATTCCAAATACTCAGTATGTGTAACATGTTTCTCTTACACTGGACAAGCGTATCCATACATTTAGATGTGCTAGTTTGACAAGCGTATCCATACATTTAGCTGTGCACGTTTGACAAGCGTATCCATACATTTAGCTGTGCTAGTTTGATAAGCGTATCCATACATTAACTGTGCTCGTTTGACAAGTGTATCCATACATTTAGCGCTGCTAGTTTAACAAGCGTATCCATACATTTAGATGTGCTAGTTTAACAAGTGTATCCATACATTTAGATGTGCTAGTTTGACAAGCGTATCCATACATTTAGCTGTGCACGTTTGACAAGCGTATCCATACATTTAGCTGTGCTAGTTTGACAAGCGTATCCATACATTTAGCGCTGCTAGTTTGACAAGCGTATCCATACATTTAGCTGTGCACGTTTGACAAGCGTATCCATACATTTAGCTGTGCTATTTTGACAAGCGTATCCATACATTTAGCTGTGCTAGTTTGACAAGCGTATCCATACATTTAGCTGTGCTAGTTTGACAAGTGTATGCATACATTTAGCGCTGCTCGTTTGACAAGTGTATGCATACATTTAGCGCTGCTAGTTTGACAAGCGTATCCATACATTTAGTGGTGCTAGTTTGACAAGCGTATCCACACATTTAGCTGTGCTAGTTTGACAAGTGTATCCATACATTTAGTGGTGCTAGTTTGACAAGCGTATCCATACATTTAGCGCTGCTAGTTTGACAAGCGTATCCATACATTTAGCGCTGCTAGTTTGACAAGCGTATCCATACATTTAGCGCTGCTAGTTTGACAAGCGTATCCATACATTTAACGGTGCTCGTTTTCCTTGTTTCACTCTTCACTTGTGAAGGGAAGTGGCAGTGGTTGAAATGCAATTTACTTTCACAATATCCTCTTGATTAAATATCGTGATAATTGATCTATGCTTCGTTGTTGCATTTCTAAACATTGGTTTTATTCAAACCTAAACGGTCATCTGCAATAAAACTTTTATTGTTAAAATATATTGAATTGTAAGATTAAGGTACATCATTACCACTATTTTGACAACTTTGTTTCAACTTATTTGATTTTCCTCAGTCAACTTCTTGGTTTTAATCATTTAGAATCCTAGCATCACTTTTAACAGATATACTTTAAACGATTTAAACTTCATTATTTGGATGTAAAGTATCTAACTCCTTAATTTGTTTAAATTTTATTTCTATGTTTTTGTACCAAAATCTGGTTACGAATAAAAATTGTGTATTAAATACCTAAAGAATATCGTCCGTAAACCTCACAACATAATCAAAGGGTAATTGCTATATTAATCAGAAGCGTAGTTGGGCGGGACAACATAGTAAATGTTAGATTTTTTTAGTTACCTCCCCTGAAAACATAATATACAACAATCTCACACGTGCTAGACTTGTATTCAAATCACCAAGATTTACGACAATAGTTATGGATGTAAGGACCTATGTGTATCTCGGCAGATTTATAGAACATATACTCTAGGCCAATGATACAGCTTGCCGGTAGTTAGATTCACGACCTGGCAATGTTCGGTATTCAGCGAGCCGCCATCTTCTGTTTAACGTTGATTAGTTACGAAGGTTATGCTAATGTGTGATTACGTGCATGTGACGTGTAATTACCGTGCTATCTCGTTGATTGCGCGACATCGCGTGCTGGCAGACATCAAAGGTTTTTCTTGACAATATGAACCGACATAACCGCTATTGTTTCATCGGCAATTGTCTGAACTACATCATTCTCGCCTCAAATTAAATCATTGTACTACAATCGCTAACTAAGGAACAGCGGTCAAATAACTAGACACACATTTCGGGTTACTAATTTTTAGTTTTTGTATGTACCCTTTGTTTTCATACCTCGTATACTTGCATATTATTAGATTCAAATCACACATGATCAGAAACCAGGATTTTCCAGGATTGTTTTCGTATTTTTTCGACGAATCAACGACGTTTCACATTCCCGACACAATACTCCCATTTCATGCTTGATTTGAGAATGGATGTTTTCAATGAATGCTTTGAGAAAGTGTGTTACCTTCGTGTTTTAAATTAATCTCCACAATACTCACAATATCAACATTTTAGATGTTGGTCTGTACACCAAATGTATTCACTAGCGTGTTGATGGCTGTTACCATCTGACCACATCTCAGAAAAATCTCTGAGGTTGTTAATTGTCCGTTTGTGAGGTCGTGATATCATAAAACGTATGATCATATTATATTTACAAATAATTTTGGAGCAGTGTGCTTCTAAAATTATTCATATCTCCTAGAAGATATCATACATAAATATTTTGATTTGCGAGTCTTGTTTTTGTTTTGTGTTTCAATACATATCTTATTATACACACAATGATACGGCGATCTCAACATGACACTGGTCGAATGTTCAGAAACTAGAATTTTACTGGAACATAAGCGGCCTTTCAATCAAACGTAAACCAACACTGGTTTTATCTCGGTCCTATCGACGCTTATCAAGCATGATGGATGGCCTCACACAAATCCACATACTCTTAACACAGACTTTCACATTCAAAAATGGGGAAATGAAACGTTTCTATGAATCGGACGATACTGATGCTATAAACAGACGTTCACCTATATAAAATGTATATTAAATGTTACACGTTCTGATGGATGACTGTGTTTAAATAGGTTTGTAATTTTCAAATACTTTTTATATCTACATGACGCAACAGAACGATAGTTACATGTACTACCTTAGGGTTGGTTGTAACTATTGAAATTACAACAACTGCTAGACAGTTTCGAATTCTAGTACTATTCATTAGTAACCACAAATGTCTGGTCGTCCTTCCGTCCAAAGCATATATATGTTTTAGTATAAAACAAAGGCAAGTCAATCAAAACACATAGTAATGTCCGGTCGCTGGGTTTTATATTTTGTATTTCTTTCTAGTACTATTCATTAGTAACCACAAATGTGTGGTCGTCCTTCCGTCCAAAACATATATATGTTTTAGTATAAAACAAAGGCAAGTCAATCAAAACACATAGTAATGTCCGGTCGCTGGGTTTTATATTTTGTATTTCTTTCTAGTACTATTCATTAGTAACCACAAATGTGTGGTCGTCCTTCCGTCCAAAACATATATATGTTTTAGTATAAAACAAAGGCAAGTCAATCAAAACACATAGTAATGTCCGGTCGCTGGGTTTTATATTTTGTATTTCTTACTCTTCATGTTTGGCTGATTATCTTTAATAGCGTGTTGTTTTCTAATCACCATTTATTCGTTTAATCTTCCTGGTTTCCTGTTCCTGAGAGTTTTCTGATTCTGATAAATGTTCTTTGTTCCTCATTTGTAAGCTCAGTGCTGATTCTTGTGTTCCTTGTCTTCGAGTTGTTCATGGGTTTGGTGTTTGTTCTTTGTGTGTTGTTTAATTGTTTGTGCCTTGTTTTAGTGTTGGGTATGTGTCTTCTGGTGTTTGTTTTGGTGTTGGGTATGTGTTTCTGTTGTTTGTTTTAGTGTTGGGTATGTGTCTTCTGGTGTTTGTTTTGGTGTTGGGTATGTGTTTCTGTTAGTTGTTTTAGTGTTGGGTATGTGTTTCTGTTAATTGGTTTGGTGTTGGTATGTGTTTCTGTTGTTTGTTTTGGTGTTGGTATGTGTTTCTGTTGTTTGTTTTGGTGTTGGTATGTGTTTCTGTTGCTTGTCATGGTGTTGGGTATGTGTTTCTGTTGTTTGTTTTGGTGTTGGTATGTGTTTCTGTTGCTTGTCATGGTGTTGGGTATGTGTTTCTGCTGCTTGTCATGGTGTTGGTATGTGTTTCTGTTGCTTTTCATGGTGTTGGGTATGTGTTTCTGTTGTTTGTTTTGGTGTTGGGTATGTGTTTCTGTTACATGATTTGGTGTTGGGTATGTGTTTCTGTTAGTTGTTTTAGTGTTGGGTATGTGTTTCTGTTGCTTGTTTTGGTGTTGGGTATGTGTTTCTGTTACATGTTTTGGTGTCGGGTATGCGTTTCTGTTACTTGTGTTGGTGTTGGGTATGTGTTTCTGTTGCTTGTCATGGTGTTGGTATGTGTTTCTGTTGTTTGTTTTGGTGTTGGTATGTGTCTTCTGTTGTTTGTTTTAGTGTTGGTATGTGTTTCTGTTGTTTGTTTTGGTGTTGGGTATGTGTTTCTGTTGCTTGTTTTGGTGTTGGTATGTGTTTCTGTTACTTGTGTTGGTGTTGGGTATGTGTTTCTGTTGCTTGTGTTGGTGTTGGGTATGTGTTTCTGTTGTTTGTTTTGGTGTTGGTATGTGTTTCTGTTGTTTGTTTTGGTGTTGGGTATGTGTTTCTGTTGCTTGTTTTGGTGTTGGTATGTGTTTCTGTTACTTGTGTTAGTGTTGGGTATGTGTTTCTGTTACTTGTGTTAGTGTTGGGTATGTGTTTCTGTTACTTGTTTTAGTGTTGGGTATGTGTTTCTGTTGTTTGTTTTGGTGTTGGGTATATGTTTCTGTTACTTGCCATGGTGTTGGTATGTGTCTTCCGTTGTTTGTTTTGGTGTTGGGTATGTGTTTCTGTTACTTGAGTTAGTGTTGGGTATGTGTTTCTGTTGCTTGTTTTGGTGTTGGGTATGTGTTTCTGTTACTTGTTTTAGTGTTGGGTATGTGTTTCTGTTACATGTTTTGGTGTTGGTATGTGTTTCTGCTGTTTGTTTTGGTGTTGGGTATGTGTTTCTGCTGTTTGTTTTGGTGTTGGTATGTGTTTCTGTTGCTTGTGTTAGTGTTGGGTATGTGTTTCTGTTACTTGCCATGGTGTTGGGTATGTGTTTCTGTTAATTGGTTTGGTGTTGGTATGTGTTTCTGTTGTTTGTTTTGGTGTTGGTATGTGTTTCTGTTGTTTGTTTTGGTGTTGGTATGTGTTTCTGTTGCTTGTCATGGTGTTGGGTATGTGTTTCTGTTGTTTGTTTTGGTGTTGGTATGTGTTTCTGTTGCTTGTCATGGTGTTGGGTATGTGTTTCTGCTGCTTGTCATGGTGTTGGTATGTGTTTCTGTTGCTTTTCATGGTGTTGGGTATGTGTTTCTGTTGTTTGTTTTGGTGTTGGGTATGTGTTTCTGTTACATGATTTGGTGTTGGGTATGTGTTTCTGTTAGTTGTTTTAGTGTTGGGTATGTGTTTCTGTTGTTTGTTTTGGTATTGGTATGTGTTTCTGTTACATGTTTTGGTGTTGGGTATGCGTTTTTGTTACTTGTTTTGGTGTTGGATATGTGTCCTCTATGGCTTGTCATGGTGTTGGGTAGTTGTTTCTGTTGCTTGTCATGGTGTTGGGTATGTGATTCTGTTGTTTGTTTTGGTGTTGGTATGTGTCTTCCGTTGTTTGTTTTGGTGTTGGTATGTGTTTCTGTTGTTTGTTTTGGTGTTGGGTATGTGTTTCTGTTGCTTGTTTTGGTGTTGGTATGTGTTTCTGTTACTTGTGTTAGTGTTGGGTATGTGTTTCTGTTGCTTGTCATGGCGTTGGGTATGTGATTCTGTTGTTTGTTTTGGTGTTGGTATGTGTCTTCCGTTGTTTGTTTTGGTGTTGGTATGTGTTTCTGTTGTTTGTTTTGGTGTTGGGTATGTGTTTCTGTTGCTTGTTTTGGTGTTGGTATGTGTTTCTGTTACTTGTGTTAGTGTTGGGTATGTGTTTCTGTTACTTGTGTTAGTGTTGGGTATGTGTTTCTGTTACTTGTTTTAGTGTTGGGTATGTGTTTCTGTTGTTTGTTTTGGTGTTGGGTATATGTTTCTGTTACTTGCCATGGTGTTGGTATGTGTCTTCCGTTGTTTGTTTTGGTGTTGGGTATGTGTTTCTGTTACTTGAGTTAGTGTTGGGTATGTGTTTCTGTTGCTTGTTTTGGTGTTGGGTATGTGTTTCTGTTACTTGTTTTAGTGTTGGGTATGTGTTTCTGTTACATGTTTTGGTGTTGGTATGTGTTTCTGCTGTTTGTTTTGGTGTTGGGTATGTGTTTCTGCTGTTTGTTTTGGTGTTGGTATGTGTTTCTGTTGCTTGTGTTAGTGTTGGGTATGTGTTTCTGTTACTTGCCATGGTGTTGGGTATGTGTTTCTGTTAATTGGTTTGGTGTTGGTATGTGTTTCTGTTGTTTGTTTTGGTGTTGGTATGTGTTTCTGTTGCTTGTTTTGGTGTTGGTATGTGTTTCTGTTGTTTGTTTTGGTGTTGGTATGTGTTTCTGTTGTTTGTTTTGGTGTTGGTATGTGTTTCTGTTGCTTGTCATGGTGTTGGGTATGTGTTTCTGCTGCTTGTCATGGTGTTGGTATGTGTTTCTGTTGCTTTTCATGGTGTTGGGTATGTGTTTCTGTTGTTTGTTTTGGTGTTGGGTATGTGTTTCTGTTACATGTTTTGGTGTTGGGTATGTGTTTCTGTTGTTTGTTTTGGTGTTGGGTATGTGTTTCTGTTACTTGTTTTGGTGTTGGGTATGTGTTTCTGTTACTTGTTTTGGTGTTGGGTATGTGTTTCTGTTACTTGTGTTAGTGTTGGGTATGTGTTTCTGTTGCTTGTTTTGGTGTTGGGTATGTGTTTCTGTTACTTGTTTTGGTGTTGGGTATGTGTTTCTGTTACTTGTTTTAGTGTTGGGTATGTGTTTCTGTTACTTGTTTTGGTGTTGGTATGTGTTTCTGTTACTTATGTTGGTGTTGGGTATGTGTTTCTGCTGTTTGTTTTGGTGTTGGTATGTGTTTCTGTTGCTTGTGTTAGTGTTGGGTATGTGTTTCTGTTACTTGCCATGGTGTTGGGTATGTGTTTCTTTTAATTGGTTTGGTGTTGGTATGTGTTTCTGTTGCTTGTTTTGGTGTTGGGTATGTGTTTCTGTTGTTTGTTTTGGTGTTGGGTATGTGTTTCTGTTGCTTGTTTTGGTGTTGGGTATGTGTTTCTGTTACTTGCCATGGTGTTGGGTATGTGTTTCTGTTGTTTGTTTTGGTGTTGGTATGTCTTTCTGTTGTTTGGTTTGGTGTTGGTATGTGTTTCTATTACTTGTGTTAGTGTTGGGTATGTGTTTCTGTTGCTTGTTTTTGTGTTGGGTATGTGTTGCTGTTGTTTGTTTTGGTGTTGGGTATGTGTTTCTGTTGCTTGTTTTGGTGTTGGGTATGTGTTTCTGTTGTTTGGTTTGGTGTTGGTATGTGTTTTTGTTACTTGTGTTAGTGTTGGGTATGTGTTTCTGTTGCTTGTTTTGGTGTTGGGTATGTGGTTCTGTTACTTGCCATGGTGTTGGGTATGTGTTTCTGTTGTTTGTTTTGGTGTTGGTATATGTTTGTGTTGTTTGGTTTGGTGTTGGTATGTGTTTCTGTTACTTGTTTTGGTGTTGGGTATGTGTTTCTGTTGTTTGTTTTGGTGTTGGGTATGTGTTTCTGTTACTTGCCATGGTGTTGGGTATGTGTTTCTGTTGTTTGTTTTGGTGTTGATATGTGTTTGTGTTGTTTGGTTTGGTGTTGGTATGTGT
Source organism: Ylistrum balloti (assembly GCF_031769215.1). Lineage (NCBI taxonomy): Eukaryota > Metazoa > Mollusca > Bivalvia > Pectinida > Pectinidae > Ylistrum > Ylistrum balloti. Next base: position 437,706 of record NW_026782244.1, read on the forward strand.
TTCTGTTACTTGTTTTGGTGTTGGGTATGTGTTTCTGTTGTTTGTTTTGGTGTTGGGTATGTGTTTCTGTTACTTGTTTTGGTGTTGGGTATGTGTTTCTGTTGCTTGTCATGGTGTTGGTATGTGTTTCTGTTGTTTGTTTTGGTGTTGGGTATGTGTTTCTGTTACTTGTTTTAGTGTTGGGTATGTGTTTCTGTTACTTGTGTTAGTGTTGGGTATGTGTTTCTGTTGTTTGTTTTGGTGTTAGGTATGTGTTTCTGTTACTTGTGTTAGTGTTGGGTATGTGTTTCTGTTACTTGTGTTAGTGTTGGGTATGTGTTTCTGTTACTTGTTTTGGTGTTGGGTATGTGTTTCTGTTACTTGTGTTGGTGTTGGGTATGTGTTTCTGTTGTTTGTTTTGGTGTTGGGTATGTGTTTCTGTTACTTGTGTTGGTGTTGGGTATGTGTTTCTGTTGCTTGTCATGGTGTTGGTATGTGTTTCTGTTGTTTGTTTTGGTGTTGGTATGTGTTTCTGTTACTTGTTTTGGTGTTGGGTATGTGTTTCTGTTACTTGTTTTGTTGTTGGTATGTGATTCTGTTACTTGTTTTGGTGTTGGGTATGTGTTTCTGTTACTTGTGTTAGTGTTGGGTATGTGTTTCTGTTACTTGCCATGGTGTTGGTATGTGTTTCTGTTGTTTGTTTTGGTGTTGGTATGTGTTTCTGTTACTTGTTTTGGTGTTGGGTATGTGTTTCTGTTACTTGTTTTGGTGTTAGGTATGTGTCCTCTGTTGCTTGTTTTGGTGTTGGTATGTGTTTCTGTTGCTTGTTTTGGTGTTGGGTATGTGTTTCTGTTGTTTGTTTTGGTGTTGGGTATGTGTTTCTGTTGCTTGTTTTGGTGTTGGGTATGTGTTTCTGTTACTTGCCATGGTGTTGGGTATGTGTTTCTGTTGTTTGTTTTGGTGTTGGGTATGTGTTTCTGTTACTTGTTTTAGTGTTGGGTATGTGTTTCTGCTGTTTGTTTTGGTGTTGGATATGTGTCCTCTGTTGCTTGTCATGGTGTTGGGTATGTGTTTCTGTTACTTGTTTTGGTGTTGGATATGTGTCTTCTGTTGTTTGTTTTGGTGTTGGTATGTGTCTTCCGTTGTTTGTTTTGGTGTTGTTTTATGTGATTCAGTGTTTTGTAAGTTGTAAGGTATTCATGAGTTATGAGATTCATTAGAGTGTTCATATTTGACAGTCAGTACAACCCAAATAACACAGACGAATTTTAATCTATTTGATATGTGTACAGATAACCATGTGTTCTATGTTCATCAGAGGTAAATCTTACTCCTCAACCACACTTCGTCATATAAAAGTACACGGGAACCTTAAACATATATTTCACCAAAGCTCAAGTTACACTCTGTCGACCTGAACAAGCAAGGGAGTTATAAATTAATATCGAAATACCAAATGAACGCAAAACATTCACAGCTAGGGAATTCAGTCAAATCGAAACCCCACCTGGCAAAACAGTTAAAATAAGATTTTATTAATATAATGTGATATAATTTAAGCTTATTTTGGCTGAAGTTACTGAGTTTAGTGACGACAACATACCAATCTTTAACGTTTTCTATGTTAGCTATATCTAAAATGGCTTAATCAATGGAGAGAAACAATATTTAATCATCTGATAAACGCCTCGTACAAATCTGCCTGACTTTAGAGGGCAACATCAGTGGTCTCTAGAATTAATAAATTGGCTAGTGATATCATCTTGCATTCTGAAGTAGATATATAGTAGAAGGCGGTGAATAACATATCGTAGTATCTCGAGTCATGTTGTGTAACCTGCTGTGATTTGCTGATATGTTTGCCTCCCGTCGGTAACATCCGCTGATTATTGTTACGGAAGGCATTGATTTGGGCTGATTTATTGAAACGGTAAAGGTTTACTACTCTCAACATGCACATGTTCGCGCTAACTTTTTGTGATTTAAAAGCTTATATCGCGATCACGACTGAAATATCCTGAATACAGAAACTGAATAAGAATTTGGCATGCTTCTAAAAATGAAATATTGTGAACCATGAAGATGAATGCGTCTTTCACAATTAATTAGTGATGAGGACTAATTTATAAACAGGATATTTTAGACTAGCTTTAGATCAATGCGCTTAATACCTGCTCATGTCACGACAAAACACAATACTTTCAATATAAATAGAAACACATGTTAACTGCCATCCATTACAGTTATAACAAATATTTATCTACATGTCACTTGCAAAAGTAACGCTACCCAAACAAAAACACAACCGATGTATCTCATCTAAATGTAAGTCTAACCATCCGTAATGTAATTGACAAGATTAAAGTCATACTTTTCATTTTTCATAGGTGTCTGAAATTGTAAATAAATCGTAAAAATCAATTTAATATACGGTATGATACTGTTGCCAGTACGACATTACTGAAATAAAACAAATGCATCGTTATATCATATCATTTACATACAATATCAAATAATTCTAGATTTCGATCTGTCTGCCCTAACTATCATGCTTTTCTAAAATGTCTGTCACATTGATACCATAAGTGAGAGGATGTTGTAAAATTTTACAATATCAGATTTCATGAATGAAACAATCGAGAACCTTTATCATCATTGAAGATGTGTAACACATCGTACCGGAGTTTATTAGTATATATACAGAACTGCGAATTCTGCAGTTGATATCTTGATGGAATTTCATCAACGCAAGTTGCTTGCCCAACCTCTAGATATGTTCACTTGGTTTAGTTTATTCTATAGAATGTCAACATATATCTAGCACACATACGACAACGCCACACATCCACAATGTTGAGCATTAAGCAGAGAGCAGTAACGTGTTGACCAGAGGATAGAATAAAAAGTCAAAATGTCAAGAGAGGTAATGGGGAAATGGGGATACCAAATTTAGACAACTATCAGTTATCATAAAATGGGGACTTCAGACACCATTCTTACGCCTACTAGCAGTCAGTCCCAGCTTAACATTAGAGATTTACAAGACAGGACAACATTGAACATACGATATTATACAAGTAAACTTATCAGCGGGTCTCTTTCTATCTCTATGTCACGCCCTGATAAATCTCAGATCGTCGCCACCATGTTTCGATTGTGGACACGTAAGATCGAAAGTTCACATTCCTGCTGTTACACAATTAGACAAGATAAACTTTGAAAGTGTTCCTTGATGTTCAGATAAAGCAAAAACCAAGCATTCACTGTTATTTACAAAAACTATAATGAATTCTGGTTAAAGTTAGCCGGCGCCATATTAAAGTATAGTTCCTTGTTTCATTAACTTAATCATAACGATAATCTACATGTTTATGCCCAGGAAAAGCAAATTATACCCAAAATACATCAGTGGTCGGTTTGTAGTGCGTGGTCTAGATAATTGATTCATTACTGTTCTTGACTCCCTGCCATATTTTCTTAAATTAATTCTTAATTGGTACCTTAATTACACGTCTATTTAATTGATAACTCGAATCAAGCAGTTTTCGCTACAGATTGATGTGCAATTTGTAATAGATAACCTAGTATTATGTCTATGGTTATATCGTTGGTGTTCAGGACACACAATTATGATGTGCTTTGGAATTCATATTCGTCGACTTCTTTCATATTTTGGGTGTTTGTTGTTGTTTTCAACTGTGTCAATTCCCCACAATCCCAAGACATTCCATCGAGCGGTGAGTTAATCAAAACTTTTCTGAAAGACGAAGTACACAGTCCGTGAAGTGCACATCAATTGTCACTTTTGATAATTGTTTTTACCGATTTTCAGGTGCCTGTTAAAGGCATATCTCTATGACAGGTCACAAAAAGTAACTATTGCAGGGAACATATCCACTAACACGAAAGTTACCCATAGGGTACCTCAAGGATCAGTTTTGATCCCCTTGATGTTTTTACTTTTCAGCAATGATTTGCCATTACACCTTAGATCTGAAACAGACATGTATACCGACAACTCCATTTTAACCAACTCGGGATCATCTGTACCAGATATATAGAGTAAACTACAATTTTTACCAATAGAAGGCTTCTTGAAATGTTACAATTCTTGTGTTTTTTTCTCATTTCCTGTACTGTAATACAGTCTGGTCTGGAAGTATTGAAGCTTCTCTAGACACACTATCAGAAGTTCAAAAGTGTGCTGCCAGATTGGTTTTAGAGAAATCATGATGGTCCTTCAGCAGAAATGTTTAAAATTTTGAAATGGATGCCAATTAAAAAATTCAAGAAGTCAATTATGACATTTAGACTGATAGATCGTGTGGTACCACAATGTCTTTTGGTATCTGGTTGTCGGGAATTGGAAAAAAAATCAAACCTGAAACATCTTTTTCTCTGGTCAAACAAAAACTAGAGTATTATCATTTGAATTCTTAACGAAATACTTTTTAGATTTTCTTTCCAATACCAGTAATGTTTTACTCTATGTTATATTAGCGTATAACTATGTAAATTCTTACACTTTACTTTATTAGTATGTATGTATATTAGACAAATTGTCATTTAATGATAAACCTATTTGCACGAACTTTTTTGAATTCTGTGATATTCTTAGGTATGTATCTGTGTTAATCGTATTAAAATCGTATAATGATGTTGTGAACAATTATGTATTTTAACATATAGCATGTTTTACTAACAAGAGGACCCTGTAGAAGATTAGCCTCGGTTAAACAGGTTCTTAAATCCTTATGAAATAACGTCTTTTATTATTATCATTATTGTTAAAGGGAAATGTAGAGAAAATATTTTTGTAGACAAGCACGGACAAAATAAGTACAACATATGTCACTTTACAAATCCTAATAAGGACGTATAAATTGTAAACCAGTTTGCATTTGTGGCAATTTTCGCGACACTTTTTACTTCAGACTGTATTCACAAATTTTACTGCCTAGAATTTTCTTACTACCAAGCAATAAGAATAACATTCATTGAGATGTAGTGAGTATTTTATTTCAATAGATAGTCAGAGATACAATGTGTACTTAGGTCATCTTCTCGACATGAAACTATAGGCGAGTCATATATACCTACATGTGCTCAAAACGGTTCGCCGAGACAACAGAGGGTCGTCAGGATTCTGCGTAGTAACATGAAAACGTCAGTGCAGATTAGTGATGTTGACTTCTCCGGTCGAAAATGAGTCTGGTTGGTATTTCCAGGTACCAGTACAGGTACACCCTGGGATGTGCCTGTGGTATCTACAACTGTATAGCTGATTCCTGACAGTATCTAAGATCACATACAGAATGTTGGTATCTCCTACAATCTGCTCCCACACAACGAGGTATACCGACTATCCTTTAGATATACAGAGTTGGTCGACTTAGATGTTTCCGTGTACAATGTTAATGACACGATTCATAGACAAACCGTTTCTTTCCTTTGTTGTAGTTATCACAGAATCGATCATCGATGGATGATTATGTTCAGATAATGTTGAAACGGGTCCAGCTCTAGAGACGAATGCTAGTAGTTCGTACGCAAAATTAATGTATAAAAACCTTTTGCTTGACTGCGAAACACAAACTTGTGGCAAGAGATCGGTTTTATTTAATCACTTCGAGGGATACGAGGTCGCGCGATAAACCGTTTTTTATTCCAATTAAAAGAAGTAGAACGTTTAAAGAGTTTGACGCCGCGTTAACATTTTTACAAATGAATAGTTATTTGTTGATAGATGGTTTAAGCTGGTCTTGGATTTTGACTAGCTGAAGTCAATATTTAGTTCAGGGAAAAATTAAACGCAAATTTGTTTCAGGTTACGATCATTGTATACAAATGTAAAGAGAAGTATTAGACTAATACCGGATGGTACCAATTTAGTGCTTACTTGACTTCTGTATCTTTAGCTGTTCTTCGTGCCAACATTTAAATGCATCGTAATTTGTTGGAACTATTATTGGAACAAACAATCACTTAAGAAGTTTAAAAGTCATATTTTTATATTTATATGTATTACGGAACGTATTAAATATTACTTTCAATATAAAACGCTTCTGTGTTTCCCTACAGATACTCCAAGCACATGGAGTCTAAAATTTTCGATTACAAACAAACGCTTCAACAAATGAATATAATGATGACCTGTGACCTACATGTAGTTCTCCTCCGACAAGATCTTGTTCTACCTCTACTTATAACTATGGACCATTTCGGCACACAGTACTAGTAACAAGTGACTTAAGCATTATCCAAAACGTTAAGCTACCACAGCTTTTCATGAGGGGCCAAAAATATCATGAAACCCTTTCCACTATTTGGAATGTGAATTTCGAAATACTTATGAATTCCGTGGAAAACTGCCAGAGAGTGGGTGAATTGAGAACATGCCAAGTTGAATTTATTTTCAGAGTGGATTAAATTATTTCAGCCTATCATTCTTAAAAGAATACGCAGCTTAAAGTTTAATATGGGAATAAGACAAGTTGGCATTCCTTGATCCTGAAGTAAAAAATCCAAATATACATAATTGGTATGCTAATGTGCCTGCAGACAAGGCGTGTAATAACTGGACCCTTGCTTGCAGTCATTATTACATATCCTGCATACAAAAAGAATTAGACATCATTGACAACGGAGGAAACCCTACTCATACATCATCGAATCTTTCCAAAGAAGGAGAACTGGTTAAGCACGCTTCAGTATTGCAAACATTCAGGCTGCAAATTAATGATACGTACCTCCTTTGTTTATATTGGATTCCCAAAATGAACAAGAATTCATTTAGTTCTAATATCATTAACTGAAACCGATCCCTGGATTAAGAATATCATCTACTGTAACGGTTATCGTCTTTGTCGACATTCTGTCATTAGGCCTACCTTCAAACTCTCTGAAACCAGAGAAAGGGAAATCGGAGTATGTAACAAAGATTGTTATTATCATTCTCTCACCTTCGCATGTCAATGACACATCTTGATATGCTGTTACAATAAATTTCTCCAATGTCAATGGCGACCATCGGCCTCAACCGGAAAGATATCCGTCGTCTTGTGGATAGCGTCAGAAATCATGAGTGTATAAGGGATTATATCATGAAAATTCTCCAATAAAAACAGGCGTTACATAACCATTATTTACGAACAAAGGATACATACAATGTAGCGGATCTACATACGTATTCGTATCTAATGAAAATAACGCAATTCCATTTCAAACGGATATTACCAGATTGCTATTTTGTGGACACTCTGTTGTGTTCCGAAGGATGCCTTATAACGCAATTTATTTCAATTCAACCAGCAAGGTTTTAACCCTGGAGACATATTCGTACAAATCACTTGCTCGATCATAGCATTTCTAGCATAAATGCATATGTATAAGTGTTTGTAACATAATTTTTGTGACAAATAACATACATGTCATACATTTTTCTTAATCATTTATTTATTCGTCCTTCATCATAATTCAGAAATTGATGCCTGGCGTGTTTTGACCTGTCACAAAACAGATTTAGAAACATTTTGTGATTCAGTGCAAAACATTCACGGATGTGCTCCCCTGCAGCTCATGTCTGAACTACCGAACCTGTAGAAGGTGTTGCGTTACACGTGCATTGGGGCTGCGTACACTACGTAATTTGATTGACACCACTGAGATAACAGACCTTTCTAGAGCCGTATAGACAAGGGAGATAATGCGATAACGCAGGTCATAACGAGACATAAGAGAAATGGTAATTAACGTATGCATGACATGATATCTATTGCACACCACTCTTAAAGATAACGCCAAAAATATTTATGTCATTCGACGGAGTGATCTCCCTTTAAAACACCTGGATACGCGGGAATAATTTGTCTAATCAGGGACGAATAGTATATTGTTGACAATACAGATCATGATCTGGTTATAATGAATTAAAGTCTAAAATATGATTCCGACATTAATTCTTTGATAGCGATTCGATGTAGCAACTCACGTTTCCATGGGAAATTTTGTTTCAGTTGTGTAAATTACAATTGACAAATCATTCACAGAGACCAGAATTCTAAACTCTATGTAGAATGCTGTACATGGGCCAGATCCAGGTATGAAATTCCACTTCACCAACAAGTGTACAGGTATAGATTGGTCAGTTTTTCAATACTTAGACAAAAAAATATTATATGATGCTTTATTTTGCTTCTGTTGGCTTTCACTATTGAAACTTGTTCTGTCTTTGTTTTCTATGATAAAATTTCTTCTTAAGATGTATTGTCCATTCTTAATCGCCAGAGTCTGATGTTGCCTTCTCCATTACGTAAGAGAAAGCTTTTCGTCCCCTTCCTACGTATTATTCATGTAAGACTCCATCACCAGTGCTCTAGCTTTTGCCCGCACTTGCCATGAAATACCCATCGTCATACATTCCAGAGGGGTGTCGAAAGCCCACATGGGGGCCTGTCAGCGTCACTGCGCCGTAACACTATTAAACTCAACGATATAAAACAGGTTGAAATTATGACAATTTTCAAATAATTGAAAACAGACGTTTTAATTTTAAGATACATAACATGGATTTAGGTCAAGCGTCTTTGTATAAGTATAAAAAGAAATTAGTATTGGCTGCCGGCCAAGTCTGTGGGTTTAAGTCTTTTTTTTTATTTCAATAGTGTCTAAATATATATGGGAATAGTATATATAAACCTCTTCCAGATTTGTACATAAGATAATACCGGATAGTGTTTTCTTTCTGATATAATTTATATAAGGATAATAATTGTATTATTGCAAACGAAAACGAAAACAAATCAAAAAGATATGTTTGTTTATTTCAGTGGGACAATGTTATAAAATATATTCGATAGAACACACAAGTAATACATTACAAAGATGATTGAACAGAATTCTGGAACCTTTCACAACGGTCAGTTTTAATACGTGTCCTGACGCAACCAACATTATCTTAACTCATAAGATAGGCGAATTCTTAGCGATGGCTTTCTTCAATAGCCGATCTCCGATATTTTATCCCGTTAGTTGGAATTATCCTTTTATCTTACAACAAGAAAAAATCTTATCCAGTTGCAGAAATACTAATCTGCGCGTTCAACGTTCAGAACAACTTCCCGAAAAGTTCATTTTCCCTCGTTTTATCCGATATTATTTACCCAACAAAGGCTATGTAACTCTGAAGAGTTTAATTATCTCTATTAGACGATATGTAACAGTAAATATACTGGCCACTTGTAATGATGACGGGAACCTGTCACATATCGGAAGCCGCTCACCAGAAAGTGTCAATTTTCACAGCACCGTCATACTGACGAGTACATGTGCTTGAAATACAAACGAAGCTAAGCACCCTGGTAAACAGGACGCTGCCAAAAAGGACAGTGGAAGGTGCTTTTGTGGAATTTACAGATGAGGCCTTAAAATCGTTTTCATTCACTAGGATTTTCTCGATAGCTATCTCGTGCTGTGTTTGTTGTTATGCCCCATCACTACCGCGCCAATGCACGGTCGAGGACCGTGCGATAGCATGCTACCACAATAAGGTAGGATTTACTGTAAGCCGAATTTCAGTCTTGAGGAAGAAACACAAGTCATCCCCGCTAGTATAACACACAATCTCTGCCCAGAATATAATTGAAATATATTTTCATATGGAAGTATTAAATCCATCTGGATCAAATTAGACAAGGTACGTCAGTTATCAAAATAGTTTAGGTCTGAAATCATACTCACTTAGAGGATGTTACAGCGGAGGGGTTTATATCTCGCGGGCGATACCCGAACACTGCCTAATGTTTTCTGTTTATCTGGTTGGGTTTAAATGGTTGTCTCAGCCGTAGCTAATTTGTTCTATTAATATTTTTGTAGAATCTTTGTTCCATTAAATTCCAGACTGCCATAGTAATTAGCAAATATTTAAAATCGGGACAGGAACATTAAGATGTTTTATTGGGTTAATTTAAATCGATTTCCGTGGAAATGAGGCATTCAATGACTTCAGTATGATTTACGAATTAATAAACCTTGTGATTTGGGCAAACAGCAAAAGACATGTTCTTGTTCCGGCATATCTTCGTATGTACAATCTGTACTTATATCAGATAACTTGGGCGACATCCCGAATAACGGTGGCTGGTAGACTTACCTTGTACTTACAGCTTGGTACTTACTTCCATGATACAGCGATTACACAATTTATACTTTCAACTACTTTCGCACTTTTCGTGATAAAATTTAGTACCGCGCCAATCGCTCATCCAAAACAGCGTTCTGAATTTGTTCTCAAATCTCACACAAGCTTTATACATACATGTGTGTTATAATAGCTTTATGTATAGAAGCAAGATCATGAACCCATGTTGATTTTTTTTTCTTCCTTTTTTTCTTTTTTAGTTGCTGTGAAGTTCCACGGAGTCCTTTACAGCTCTTCAGTGATAGTATTTCTAAGACTAATTATTGACGTTGTATGCTGGAGGACATCGTCACTCTCACGAACTTATCCACTACAGTCAAAATCTTACTGGTTCATTTTCATATTCGTCGATTTGCGTATAATTAATACCTAACCCTAGGAACAGAATGACTTTAACTACTGATATTGTGACGGGAGCAAAGTACAAATAATGATGTATTACATATTACAGGATTTTATTACTGATCAAAAGTCTGACGTGGGGCATGACAAGCAATTATTAATTCTGTTTGACATGTAGCTTCAGACGAAGTACAATCACATTTGGCCTCCAAAACTATTACAGAATCACAGCCACCACATCCCGCCTTACCGTGAGAAAAAGGGCCCTTGTTCTCTGAAATCGGCCCGAATGCCTTTATTTCGTAAGCCCAAAGACTGCTGGACCTTTAAACTAGGTTCAGAAGCGTGATAATGAAAAGAAAAGCGTTTTCAAAGAAAAGAATTGTTAAAAAGAACAACTTTACGTCTGTGTTTGTTTTCTCTTTTAATGCATATAATGAATAAGAAACTTTGTTTTCAGTAAGACCTTAATGAGAATAACGTATAGAGTCAGATATCATTATCACCATTAAAGCAGTGCCGTTACACAGAACGGAAATACGAATACATTTAATACTATTTTTTAATACTTTATACTTGACGAAAACACTTGTCAATGTATCACTATGTTTTATACAGACTCTGAACGATGTGTCACTGATACATGTTTTATACAGACACTGGACGGTGTATCACTAACACATGTTTTATGCAGACACTGGACGGTGTATCACTAACACATGTTTTATACAGACACTGGACGGTGTATCACTGACACATGTTTTATACAGAAACTAGACAGTGTATCACTAACACAAGTTTTATACAGACACTACACGGTGTATCACTGATACATGTTTTATACAGACACAAGACGGTGTATCACTGACACATGTTTTATACAGACACTAGACAGTGTATCACTAACACATGTTTTATACAGACACTAGACGGTGTATCACTGACACATGTTTTATACAGAAACTAGACAGTGTATCACTAACACAAGTTTTATACAGACACTACACGGTGTATCACTGATACATGTTCAATACAGACACTAGATGGTGTATCACTGACACATGTTTTATACAGACACTAGAGAGTGTATCACTAACATAAGTTTTATACAGACACTACACGGTGTATCACTGATACATGTTTTATACAGACACTAGACAGTGTATCACTGACACATGTTTTATACAGACACTAGACAGTGTATCAATGACACATGTTTTATACAGACACTAGACAGTGTATCACTGACACATGTTTTATACAGACACTAGACAGTGTATCACTAACACATGTTTTATACAGACACTAGACGGTGTATCACTGATACATGTTTTATACAGACACTAGACGGTGTATCACTGACACATGTTTTATACAGACACTAGAGAGTGTATCACTAACATAAGTTTTATACAGACACTACACGGTGTATCACTGATACATGTTTTATACAGACACTAGACAGTGTATCACTGACACATGTTTTATACAGACACTAGACAGTGTATCAATGACACATGTTTTATACAGACACTAGACAGTGTATCAATGACACATGTTTAATACAGACACTAGACGGTGTATCAACGACACATGTTTTATACAGACACTAGACGGTGTATCACTGATACATGTTTTATGCAGACACTAGACGGTATATCAATGATACATGTTTTATACAGACACTAGACAGTGTATTACTGATACATGTTTTATACAGACACTACACGATGTATTACTGATACATGTTTAATACAGACACTAGAGAGTGTATCACTGACACAAGTTTTATACAGACACTACACGGTGTATCACTGATACATGTTTAATACAGACACTAGATGGTGTATCACTGACACATGTTTTATACAGACACTAGAGAGTGTATCACTGACACAAGTTTTATACAGACACTACACGGTGTATCACTGATACATGTTTTATACAGACACTAGACGGTGTATCACTGACACATGTTTTATACAGACACTAGACAGTGTATCAATGACACATGTTTTATACAGACACACAGTGTATCACTGACACATGTTTTATACAGACACTAGACAGTGTATCACTAACACATGTTTTATACAGACACTAGACGGTGTATCACTGATACATGTTTTATACAGACACTAGACGGTGTATCACTGACACATGTTTTATACAGACACTAGAGAGTGTATCACTAACATAAGTTTTATACAGACACTACACGGTGTATCACTGATACATGTTTTATACAGACACTAGACAGTGTATCACTGACACATGTTTTATACAGACACTAGACAGTGTATCAATGACACATGTTTTATACAGACACTAGACAGTGTATCAATGACACATGTTTAATACAGACACTAGACGGTGTATCAATGATACATGTTTTATACAGACACTAGACGGTATATCAATGATACATGTTTTATACAGACACTAGACAGTGTATTACTGATACATGTTTTATACAGACACTACACGATGTATTACTGATACATGTTTAATACAGACACTAGAGAGTGTATCACTGACACAAGTTTTATACAGACACTACACGGTGTATCACTGATACATGTTTAATACAGACACTAGATGGTGTATCACTGATACATGTTTAATACAGACACTAGATGGTGTATCACTGATACATGTTTAATACAGACACTAGAGAGTGTATCACTGACACAAGTTTTATACAGACACTACACGGTGTATCACTGATACATGTTTTATACAGACACTAGATGTATCGTTGGTACATATCGTGCTCTTTAACACTTATCCAGATTTTAAGATGTAAATGTTGAATTAACCTATTCATACAAAATAGAAATCACCCATCGTTTCCGTAAAGTTAACCCAACCACTGACTGACATTTTAATACTAAGTAAAGTTAACCCAACCACTGACTGACATTTTAATACTAAGCAAAGTTAACCCAACCACTGACTGACATTTTAATACTAAGTAAAGTTAACCCAACCACTGACTGACATTTTAATACTAAGTAAAGTTAACCCAACCACTGACTGACATTTTAATACTAAGTAAAGTTAACCCAACCACTGACTGACATTTTAATACTAAGTAAAGTTAACCCAACCACTGACTGACATTTTAATACTAAGTAAAGTTAACCCAACCACTGACTGACATTTTAATACTAAGTAAAGTTAACTCAACCACTGACTGACATTTTAATACTAAGTAAAGTTAACCCAACCACTGACTGACATTTTAATACTAAGTAAAGTTAACCCAACCACTGTCTGACATTTTAATACTAAGTAAAGTTAACTCAACCACTGACTGACATTTTAATACTAAGTAAAGTTAACTCAACCACTGACTGACATTTTAATACTAAGTAAAGTTAACCCAACCACTGACTGACATTTTAATACTAAGTAAAGTTAACCCAACCACTGACTGACATTTTAATACTAAGTAAAGTTAACCCAACCACTGACTGACATTTTAATACTAAGTAAAACCGTTTAACGAATTACTATATAAGTCGACTGATGCAGCCATGTAGTGTCCTGTAGAAGTATAATTCTTGTTTCTTTAAAACGACTGGGAAATGGTGAAACTGGGCGATTTATTTTGAGGATTTATATTTCAAGTTAAACAGAAAAGTCAGATCATGTAAACCAATGTAGAGTTTTCGCGTTTCATTAACTTGAACGATAAAATTGTATATATAAAATGGTACTTAAAATTTCTTATATGAAATATGTTTTTTGTACAGTGATATATATATTTGTGATAATCAAGCACCGTTCATTAGCCGAGACAATAGAATACAATAGAAATCGCACCTTTGCTTTAATTATCAGCTACTCAGTTACTGGACATTTGCTCTCCTTCAGTATGATGTCATGTATCAACTTTCAATCTATTATAAGATGTTGAAGGAGACAACAATACATTTCTGGACATGCTCTCAACATCAGTAATTTCCTCTCGGGTAACCCACGTGCAGTAGGAACATTTAATCCGATGTCAGTCTCTGACACCTCACAACACACACCGAAGTATATATATATAAACATATCTATAACACGTGTATCGCCGATCGTAGTAATAAGCCATGTTCCTCTATCTAGCTGTTGATTGGCTGCCCAGATATACACATTACGACTTGGCCAGCCCCTCGACCAACCGCTGCATGTCAGCCTCTGTACCAGCCTTGTCTCACGCGAGTATACTCACCGGACTGGTAACGGTGAACCCTGCCTCCGGATACTCTCGTTAATGAATTCATCATTTTTCACATCGGAGGGGGTAAAGTTGTTCATGACCCGTGTAACGCGGAAACTCCACATCGAAATCCTCTGGATCTTAACTTCTGTTTAATACCTCCTGTTGTAGCGAAGGACACTCTACCATCTAGTTCCAATTTCATATTTTTCAACCGACTTTTTTTTAATGGATTTGCATCTTCCTGATTGTCAGAGTTGTTTTGTGTTTACTTCGGGAAACTTTTAATGTCAGACACTTCTATCTTGTCTAGTTTCGGTTTCATTTCAACATCATGTTTTCTGTTTGACATTGAACATAAAGTTATGGAATAGTGTTTGGTTGCGAATCAAACATCTGACTGGATTAAATATTCCTCGGATTGATAAAAAACGAAAGTGCTTTCTGGATGTGTTTTGATGTGAAATTCTAAGAAACATAATGGATATACACAGTTATCTTTAAGGATGGAAATTAATATCTAAGCCCATGAGAAAAATAATATATTATTGACCAACAACAAGTGTTTGTGTACGATATTTCAGGAATTCACATCTCCTCATGGCCAAGCTGTTTGTTACAAGTAAGTAAAACAATTATTATCTAGAAGTATTTTTTCATATTCTTAACTCCTACCGAAATGTAATCCATTTTTCTTTTTTTTCTTTTTTTCTGCTTTTTTTTTTTCAATGTACTTACAATTAGATACGATAACAGGTAAGCCTTAATACGTTCTCTCCTGTATTTCATTATATTAACATATGTATTAATTTCTGTTAATGTTATGTAATACCACCATAAAAGGTTTAAATAAAATTACACAATAGAACAAAGAGAAAAAACAAGCAACGAAGATCCTGGTAAAAAAAGGATGAAAACAGAAGAAAAAGATATAAAAGACACAGTCGATTTCATTGGCTTATTTATATAGCGCTCTATGATAAAATGTCTATAAAAAAAACTATTGTTCTTTAAAGGGTTATTATGTTATTTTAAGCACGTCTTTATTTCTGTTTTCTTCATTCATATATATTGGTTATTTCGGCATGTATTTGATGATTCACTCATTGTGTAAATCACCAAGCTGTCTATGATAATGTAGCTGGCAGGCTGATGTGCCCTTCCTACCCAACACAGATTTACTCATTCATATTTAATATCGTCAGTATTTTCCTTCCTTCTTATGATAGGATTACAAATAATGTCGTCTTAAGTGATAGTCATACTTCTGATGTGTACCCCCATACTACGAAAAACACACATTTAGTTCTTGTTTCTCATGAAAAACATGTAATAAAGCAATTTTGGTTGCCAAGGATATTTTCCAACTAGCGTACACCTACTTAATTACCTGACTATGTGCGTCTTTAAATGAGAGAACAAATTATTTGTTTTCCCCTAAAATAATCCCTTTGACATTTTATCTTGACTTTTTATAAAGAAAATAAACAAAGTGCATATCTAATTATCCCTTGTAGAAAAAATCTTCTCATTATTTTTTACGAGGGAGCATTAAGTATGTAAAAGAAATCGATGACACGGTCGGTTGTCTGAACCTGATTCTGGGTGGCGTCAATTACATACAGCTATTTAACTTCTGCTGAATGACTATGTGCTGCAAGTGTTATGGAATCCGGTTTCACCATTCGGCGCAAGAACGAATAAGTTTTAGGATTTAATTAATGTAATAAATTAATATCGGATGTCTAAAGGTGCAGGAACTTTGCGATAATAGACCGGGTTATTTCCTGACTTTTTCCTCTGATACCTATATACCTGTTAGATGTTTTCAGACTAACAGTTGTCATTAATTACATGTTAATACAAAATTCCTGTCTCAGATTAGCGATAAATCTAATACTTTTACGTGTTACAGATATAACACAAACGTAATACCTATTTTCTGACGTTCCTGTAAAGTATATATCTAACACGTGTTCTCGGCATTACCTTATTCCTTATAATTATAAAGACAATGGTGATTTTATCAACGTTTTGTTTCCAGCCAATATCGTGGTCTCTAACTTCACAATAAATGTAGATATTCTCAGTGATATTGTGTAAGACACATTTAAAATGTCTTAGTTTCATATTTCAAGACAAGATATGGTAATGAACGTATAGAAACATCCGTCCGTCCGCCAGTCTGTCCGTAACAAAGTTTCGAAGATGTGTAAGGATGCAGGCTGGACGAATCCTTAAACATATTAGCTGGTCTAGACAGATTTGATTTTAATATACATTTTGTAGAGTGATTACACATGGTTATGACGAACTGTAATTAGGAAATAAGATAACTTAATACGGTTCAAACTAAAAATGTTCCACTTTGCGGTGTTGTAGTGAAAGATAAAAGAGAAGTTTGGCGTGAACAGATTGTTGTGAGAGAGAACATGTGTACTGTTAAGTGCCTGGATTGTCTCATAAACAAAATAAACTGGTCTGACTTTTACGTTACATCATATGTTATCAAATGAATGGATACCACCCCCTCAAAATGGCGGCGGACGACCTTATATGTTGTATATACATGTATGTAGAAATCTTTATTTTCGAAATTAAATGTCTGTATATTTTCGTCAGGAACTGACGAGATAGTCGCATAGTATGGTACCATACATTGATACAATTTTATACACAACGTTACTAAGAGTGTCATCTTTGGTTTTAACTGATAAAGCCTGTAGTCAATTTATAGCACGGAATTTCAAAATCTTGAATCTATGGTTAATGATAGAAAGTATTGCGAGTAAGTACGGTATGATATCACCAAGCTGATATCAAAATCGGATTTCTTTTGAGTGAGCATTTCTGCTATAAGGTTCTGATGCCCGACGTGAATGTCTGTATGTATGTAGTTGGAAAGTTGTTGCGAGGATGTAAAACTTGAAACAAAAAACACGAACACTGCTTAGACAGCAAGAATACCGTATAATATTTTTTGCGCTACCACAATATGCCGTTTTTGCATCCTAACCAATTTAACATTATGGATATATTCGTGGTGTATATCTTGTTACCTGCCGTTAAGTTACCCCTCTCGTCGTTCCTGGTAATTCACAATGTTCAACGAATACACCAATGTGTTGGGGGAGAATATGGATCCCGCCACGTACAGAACAATGCAAGACATATTATGTGCACAAATACACCTCACCAGATGATAATGAAGATGATGAGGGGAGATGAGGATGACTAGACTAGCGTCTGCATCTAATCAGGTCTGGACACGACGGTGTACAGTGCAAATACCGAGTATTACGTGGAGCACGAACAGAGTACACCGTATAACGCAGAACGATAACGGCCACTAGTTCATGGTGTCAAATTGCTACTCACACAATGTAGGAAGATAACGACCTCCAGGAACATATATCAGGTTCGTCCCCAATGCTTTGAGGTTGTAGAGGGTAGGAGAGATAACCAACTGTTGTTGTAACGCGATCCCCTCCCCACCCCCGCCGTGACGGTATCGTGAGATACAAACATTTTTTCGAAGATTTTCGGTCATTTGAATAATTTACATCCATAAAAAACAAATGAATCCATCACGGTAACTAGACGGATGCGATATTAAAATAGTTCATTTCCGCCCTGGCCTTGACCTTGTCAGGAAAACCACATCTTTAGGGTAGAAGGAAAGACTACCTACCAATGATATTGCGTCTACGACTGAAAATAAACATTCTATGCTACATTTACCAACAGACGATTTCATAATGTGACAAACATGTTCGGCTTTACAAAACGACATAGCCATGAACTTCTCAAACTTTAAAACGAAAAGGGATATCTTTTATCGACCCTGTATGAAATGGAGTATAAATCAAAAATATGTTATCACAATATGGAATATTTATGACACTATACAAATTTAAAACATTTGCAGACCATTGCTTTCCTTTGAAGTCGAGATTCTAAAATTTTTGACATCATGTATTAATCTTCGTGTCCCGACTGTGATGTCATATCCTACAATAAACAAATAACATTGTTAACATTCCTCAAACACAAAACATACTGCAGTTTCATTCGGAGTTGTCGTTGTTTATAAGAATTAGGAAGAAGAAATACAAATATGTGAAAATTCGTCCTTGAACCTTTTGCCTTATCTGTTCCTTGACAGTCTTAACGCACAAGGAAATAATGCAAGTGTGCAGAAAAAGTGGGTCACTTTCCAACAATGCTAAATTGTTCCTTATCCACAATCCGTCAGAGCATCATTAATCCGTTATCCGTGCGTTCTATTGAGATTGACGTGTCTATATAAACTAACGAGGACGTAAGGCGGAGATGACGTTATCTTCTGTCTCTATCTGGTGTTCAGTCATCATTCCGTGTCGTATGCTGCCAAAGTCACTATGTCTCTATCAGAAGAGGCCACGTGGACCCTGTCAGGTCGGGGACACCATTAAACTCTGAGAAGTTCTAAGTAAATCTGTTTACAAAGTCCTTAGCCTTTCTGTAGACGGATTAATATTATTAAGCAGCGTAGTCAGTAAGGGATTGCATGTCCATTATTCAAGGAATCGGAAACACAACCAAGAAATTACAGGTGTTTCAGAAGGCTAAGCGTCTTCTGCTTCATAGCATACTTACCATTCTGTCTTGGCAAATCGTAGTAAGCAACATCATGTTGCCAAATATAAACTAATTTAACAACCAACAGGAATACTAACAAGGATCGAACTCACATTCAGGATATATCGAGCTTTGGTACTTTTAATTGACCGTCATATGGCCGATTTGACTGCTTAGAATTTATTTCTTTATTCCAAACAAGTATTGATACATTCCATGAATGACTATTAATATGATGTTGTCAAAAAATATAGTAAAATGGATTACAGTGGAGGGAGAGATGCTTTCTATTGTGGTACAGAGTAGTTTGCTTAACTCGTTGTATATCTAACTAAAGTTAAACAAAAAATACAACTCTTTGACACTGAATTTAATTAGCTCTGACGTTCTGTTTAGTTGATATAAATCAGCACGTTTTTATCTTTATGATGAAAATTAAACAAGATTCGCGTAAACATTATCTATGGGTCACCTTCCGGTCAAATCCAACATGGCGGAGTTTGAACACTGCAGATAGTATTTATCACTTGGTGCGGACATAAACACATAATTAGTTTTTCCGTGTGTGTGTGTGTGTTGTCCTACAGTAATGAGAAAGTATCGACGAACAGCCTCAACGAGACGTTATGATAGAGCGCACATGCTGCACGTGTAACATCTGGTTCAGCATGTGTAATCCTATACTGATGATTGAAATATAACAAGATACTCCGAATCCTAGGTTACTGTCAATACCGTTGTATCTCCGAGACATTTATGAAACTTGAAGAAGGATGGTTCACACGATAGTCTTCATTTACGATAAAAGGTTGACTGTGTTACCCTACCGTACATAAGTTCAATAACAACCACTTTGCCCTATAATATAGATGTGTTGACTCATACTTCTTGTTTCAAGTGAAATAACACTCACTCGCATCATTCTACCAAGAGGCTAAAGATGGTAGAGCCAAATTCATTCTGCCTCTAGCCTCGAATTTCCATCATTTGCAAATGTAAACGCACCCCTACACTTCAAAACTCGATCACGAGTATAGCATTTCTTCTGAAACCCATTACCGAAAACCAAAATCTAATATGCTGATGTATTGCCGTATCTGTTATCTTAATTCATTAAGATAATAAATCATCTTTTGTAAAAATATATTTTTAATTACATTTCTGCCTTTTTTAAATATAATATTTCAAGACTGATATTATTTTCGTATTTTGTTAATTTCCGTTTGGGTAGTCTTGGGAACATCGATGTAAGCATAAAATAGTAAATATTTACAGGTTAGCGTTTCAAGGTTGTAAATAAATCGGTCTGAAAGAGTTTATTTTCTTTGACAGCTCTATGCAATGTATCCTCTACAAATCCATAAATAACAAACGCCGTTTAAGTGTTGGTGTAGGGCAGTGTAAAAATGTAAATCTGCAACATCATGATCTTCACAAGGTAAACATTCCCGCACTAACACAAACATGCGAACAGATCATGCACTGCATCCACCGCCTCTCACTTGACAGTAAGGCTGTCAAAAAACAACTATCGTGAAAACAAGTACAGCAGGATTCCAACACATTGCTCCTCATTTTTACATTACAAAACAAAAGAAAAAGGAGCATTTTGCCAAGAAATGAAT
The DNA here is from genome assembly GCF_031769215.1 of Ylistrum balloti. Classification (NCBI taxonomy): domain Eukaryota; kingdom Metazoa; phylum Mollusca; class Bivalvia; order Pectinida; family Pectinidae; genus Ylistrum; species Ylistrum balloti. The sequence goes on from NW_026782244.1 coordinate 458,680, forward strand.
CTTCGAGGCCTTTAGTTATTTTAGTGGGTATGAAATGCATGTTAAGGCTGGGGTCTTTACCGTTCGTCTCTCGCAGTGAATGTCATAGCGAAATAATGAACATGTAATTATATTAACTACACAGATACAAGCTTGTCAATGATAAATCAAATGTTAACTACGTAGTTATAAAGCTTAGTGTAGCATTCGGGTCTCGTTTTCTGGCCTGACGTTTCATTTTTATTATTTCTTTTCTATTTTTTTCTTTGAAGGTTTTGTGATATTTTTCGTAAACATGTTTGGTTCATTCAGTCTCACTAAACGCAGAATCGCGCGCTTTCCCTTCAAAACATAGAAAACAATACCAGGAGGTATACCGAGATTAAAGTTCATCCGGTGTAACGCCCATAGGGACACGGTGTCAGCTTATCTTGTGTTCTTAACACTAGATTAAATCTCGTACAGCGAGATAAGAGGTGTTATCTGTTGATCTGATAACGTGACGTTACAGCACAGTCTTCGGCGCTAGCTCAACATCCTGACGATACCAAGAATCCAGTAAAAAATACCGTCCGAATACACCCATAAGTTTGGAGCGGGAAGTGAGTCGCTCATTAACAAGACTTGGGAGCTGACAGCTTGTCATGTCGCTGGGGTGAAACACTGATGGTTACATAAACGGTTCTATGTGTGAGGCACTTGGCACCGCCTCCAGGTGGAGTAGTACATACAAACGTATTCTACGGAGCAATGTTAACATTAGTTTCCCATAGAAAACAGTAAGTAGCTTAATACTGCCGATTCCCTGCAGTTTTACGCGATAGCATTACAAACCTGCAAACATTGACGTTAACTTAAACATTTCGTGATTTTATTGTTAGCTAGGGTACTGAATAAGAGGAAATTAAAAAAAAATCACTATTCATCAGAAAATAATTATTCAGTGCAAGAAGAATAAAAGCGTGAACACGCACCGCTGAATCGCTTACGACTGTCGGAAAACTCACTATAATATATTATTTTGGGGTCAGGTTGCTGTTCTGGACAAGACTTGTGGCTGTAGATTGCAGTACACTGTTACCATGGTCATGACTTGTGGCTGTAGATTGCAGTCCACTGTTACCATGGTCATGACTTGTAGCTGTAGATTGCAGTCCACTGTTGCCATGGTCATGACTTGTGGCTGTAGATTGAAGTCCACTGTTACCATGGTCACGACTTGTGGCTGTAGATTGCAGTCCACTGTTACCATGGTCATGACATTTGGCTGTAGATTGAAGTCCACCGTTGCCATGGTCATGACTTGTGGCTGTAGATTGCAGTCCACTGTTACCATGGTCATGACTTGTGGCTGTAGATTGAAGTCCACTGTTGCCATGGTCATGACTTGTGGCTGTAGATTGAAGTCCACTGTTACCATGGTCATGACTTGTGACTGTAGGTTGCAGTCCACTGTTGCCATGGTCATGACTTGTAGCTGTAGATTGAAGTCCGCTGTTACCATGGTCATGACTTGTGGCCGTAGATTGTAGTCCACTGTTGCCATGGTCATGACTTGTGACTGTAGATTGAAGTCCACTGTTGCCATGGTCATGACTTGTGGCTGTAGATTGCAGTCCGTTGTTGCCATGGTCATGACACGTGGCGAAAGTGTAGACCACTTTTGTCATAGTCAGTAGTTGTTACTATGGAATGCGGTTAACTGTTGACATTGGCAAGGTGTGGCTGAAGTTAATTGTTGCTAAGGGCAAGACTTATGGATTTCTATATAGTCACCTGCTATATATGTTAGCCTTGTTGTGGGATTAATTTGACTGTAGGCCTGTTCAAATGCTACATTCAGGTGTTACTTGACATTTTAACACTTCAAGTCTTTCTGCAGAACTTCGGTCATGTGCTAAACTCTGCCTTCTGGAACAGCAAACTGACCGGCGCACATTTGAGTACAACCATCTCTGCACCCTTCCTTAATTTATCAGAATCAATCTGCACCAGTGCTTTCTTCTTTCAATACTACACATATTGATGCTCTTCACCTTTGCCAAGTGTTCAATTATCACACTCTCTACCACCATTCACACCAGCTCGTCCCCACCCCTACACTCTCTGTAACTCCCAGACTTAGTTGGATGTCGCCCAGCCTTCACTACAGAACTTAATGACCACAATACATACACAACACGATACCAGAGAGCCTTCCAAGTGTTTACTATCCGTAATTCACTAACATTTTGATGTTTGTAAAGATAAATGGTTTAGATTGAAACAATGTGTAGCATTGTTCCATTTTCAGTACCTGTAAAAGATGATTGAACATATTCGCCATTAAATTTCCCATCCTGAATGGAACTCTCACCACCGATGGGCGGCACCTCGATAACAACAACGACATGGATATGAGGCCGCGTCAATAATAAGGTGTCACCATTTAAAAACTTTTTATCTTGAACCTGTAAGGCACTTCTACACCAAATTGTTATTCATATTAATGAAGGTTATACATTGGCATTTTCATAGGTTATTTTTGCAACCTCATCAACCTAAAATGGATTCCAACACAGTATCATAATGTCATTATCTAAATGACTTCCCATAGAACACATGTGTAGGGTTTATACCCAGTCTAGTTATTACTTAATGATAAACTAAGAGTGAGCTAATCATCGGTACTGTCTCGTAATACCAGTCTATCTTAGTCAAACAGGACTGTGTTAATCTAATTATTCCTCATTAACACGGGTCATGTATCTGCTTCTAATGACGCCTCGTCAATCAGTTGGAAAGCCGGCCATGACAAGGCGCATTATCACCAGCCCAGCCTAATTACCCGTGTGTATGTCTGACATTCATGTATCCCTCCGCCATCAACAGAACAAGTTCACTTTCCTTGCTGTCAGTCGGATGCAGGTGCTTTAGGCTAGTAATTCCCCACCATCATTTACACAAATTTAAGTTATATGGTAAGACATTGTCTAACGATGTCTAATGTTTATTCCAAAATGACACTTTCCTTTTATTGGGGTATCTTTATACCTTTCATGCGATAAGAACGCAACGATATCACTTCAACTATGAAATGATACCGGTTATTATAGAAGGGAGACAATCGACAGGATGGGAGAGTGAGGACGTTGATATGGGCGTAGGATAATGCCAACGAAGTGCCGAGATAAAATAAAAATCATCTTCTTTTTGTTCTGTCTATCAAAAATAGAGATTACGCTTGCATGCAGGTGCAGGACTCTAAAATGCCTTGTTGAAGTGACGCATTCTTGGCATCCGAAGGTATCCCTTTCACTAAGCGTTTTACTCTAATTCTCAACCGTTCTTTCTGATATCAAGATACGGTTGGAAACCTAGATACGTATGTCATAGTATTTCTTTCAGATAGATTCCCGGTATTTCTAAGTCACACATCAAAGGAAATCAGATGGTACCTATTTTATATTGAAAATTACACACCGTATCCTATACGGTTTATGTGATTTGATTTGCATGCACAGCTTTCAAATTACAGTGCATGATGTTGCACTTTCATCAGCGTTTGAAGAATCCCTGTGATATCGTCCGTTTTGATTTACGAGTAAATGTGTTTTTCACGTGTAGAGGTCTATATGTGATCATCTGGTTTGTAGAGACCACGTGGTTCCACTACAAAAGTGGATAACGACATCGGATCTGCATTTACGGCTATTTTTGGGTTAGATGATTCTAACGTATTATATCACTTATGTATTGGTCTGCAGAAACAGAATAGATATATACAGCTCCTCTGTCTTAATATGCGTTAAACTCAGCAGGAAGGGCGTGGCATTGTATCTGAAGTTACCATTGCATGATTGTAAGATATGACTGAACTACAGAATATACTTTTCGTTTTAATGTCGTTACGGCACTACATATCAATCTACTGAAATGGTACCTCTATGCTTCCTGTCGGACCGCTCACCATTGACTGTAGACTGACTACCAGCTCCTAAGTTAGCGAAACACCTAGCTGAATTTGTCTACTAGCTTTCTTCCTGTGAAGTGTCAGAGCTATCAAAGAGATCATGAGTCTGAGACTGTTATTTTATTGACTGAACATTCTAGAAACAGGGGCAAGACTGGCTAGCCCAGTATATTGTGACTGGACAGGTACCATGTTGTTTTGTCCAGGTTAGGTCATTTCAGTGTTAGAGCTGTATAAAAACGTCCGTTTGTGGTCCTTTTTCATTGGGCACTGTCCTCGTATGACCTTTGCTGATTGTGCCTCCCTAGATACTCGTATTATATGAGTGGCCGAAACGAGCGTGAAAAGGACCGGGGTTGCCTGCCCGACGGCGTGGGCTTCCTCATCATATTGTAAAAACAAGCGCAATTAACAAAAGCGGATCGCTTGTTTAAAAGTTGTTATAAAAATTATAGTATCATGTGTGTAAGCTTACATTTAGTTATGGTCCTCTCTGCGCAGTATCTATATTGGGTAGATATACAGGAAATTAGAGATACCCGGGAGATATAAGCCATCAAGGTATCCGCCATCTTTAGAAGACTTTTTCCAGACTTCTCTCTTATATGGCTTCATGTAGATTTAGATAATTGTTTTTACATATGTTTCAGGGCGGATGGAATATTGCGTGATGTCCTAATTCTAGTATTTACAACTGACTCTACGTTATTTTGTAGTATATAGCTCAGAAACGTAATGATAATGAAAGTGTTCTTTATAGTTGGGTAAGTCGTGTCTTGGCTTGGAGGTCTCACACACCAATCGTATCGTCGTGCCCGTTTCAATTTCCTTATGGATTGTTGCTTTACTTTTCGTTAATAATTCCGTTTAATTTGAATTATCTTTTAATTAATGTTTTTGCTATATTGCTTTATTTACCGACCTAGAGAGACAACAGTAGACTGTACAGTAATCTTCCTGCGACAACAAAAGGCAATTATGTACAAAGTTGCCTATGGAAGCTTCAGCAGGCGTTTCAGTTGACCTTGGAGAGTCACTTAAGGTCTCAGTGTGGGCCGTCTGAATACTCTTTTAAATACTATAACAGATTTGTGGAATGTTGATGAGAGAAACGTTAATACAATGTAGTTACGCAATATAATGTTGACGACTTTACATTATAACACTACAATCCTTCAGTCGATATCAGATATAATGTTGACGACTTAACCTTTTAACCCACTTAACCTTATAACACTGCAATCTCAGTCGATATCAGACATAATGTTGACGACTTAACCTTATAACACTACAATCCTCAGTCGATATCAGACATAATGCTGCTGGCTTAACCTTATAACACTACAATCCTCATTCGATATCAGACATAATGCTGCTGGCTTAACCTTATAACACTACAATCCTCAGTCGATATCAGACATAATGTTGACGACTTAACCTTATAACACTACAACCTCAGTCAATATCAGACATAATGTTGACGATTTTACAGTATAACACTACAACCTCAGTCGATATCAGACATAATGTTGACGACTTAACCTTATAACACTACAATCCTTCAGTCGATATTAAATATAATGTTGACGACTTAACCTTATAACACTACAATCCTTCAGTCGATATTAAATATAATGTTGACGACTTAACCTTATAACACTACAATCCTCTTTCGATATCAGACATAATGTTGACGATTTTACCTTATAACACTACAACCTCAGTCGATATCAGACATAATGTTGACGACTTAACCTTATAACACTACAATCCTCATTCGATATCAGACATAATGTTGACGACTTAACCTTATAACACTACAATCCTTCAGTCGATATCAGACATAATGTTGACGACTTTACCTTATAACACTACAATCCTTCAGTCGATATCAGACATAATGTTGACGATTTTACCTTATAACACTACAACCTCAGTCGATATCAGACATAATGTTGACGACCTTTACATATGACATAATGTTGACGACTTACCTTATAACACTACAATCCTTCAGTCGATATCAGACATAATGTTGACGACTTTACCTTATAACACTACAATCCTTCAGTCGATATTATATATAATGTTGACGACTTAACCTTATAACACTACAACCTCAGTCGATATCAGACATAATGTTGACGACGACTTTACCTTATAACACTAACCTTATAACACTACAACCTCAGTCGATATCAGACATAATGTTGACGACTTAACCTTATAACACTACAATCCTTCAGTCGATATTAAATATAATGTTGACGACTTTACATTATAACACTACAACCTCAGTTGATATCAGACATAATGTTGACGACTTTACATTATAACACTACAACCTCAGTCGATATCAGACATAATGTTGACGACTTAACCTTATAACACTACAATCCTTCAGTCGATATTAAATATAATGTTGACGACTTTACATTATAACACTACAATCCTTCAGTCGATATCAGACATAATGTTGACGACTTAACCTTATAACACTACAATCCTTCAGTCGATATTAAACATAATGTTGACGACTTTAGTTGATTATAAACACTACATTATAACACTTCAGTCGATATTAAATATAATGTTGACGACTTAACCTTATAACACTACAATCCTCTTTCGATATCAGACATAATGTTGACGATTTTACAGTATAAAACTACAACCTCAGTCGATATCAGACATAATGTTGACGACTTTACATTATAACACTACAACCTCAGTCGATATCAGACATAATGTTGACGACTTAACCTTATAACACTACGATCCTTCAGTCGATATTAAACATAATGTTGACGACTTAACCTTATAACACTACAACCTCAGTCGATATCAGACATAATGTTGACGACTTAACCTTATAACACTACAATCCTTCAGTCGATATCAGACATAATGTTGACGACTTAACCTTATAACACTACAATCCTTCAGTCGATATCAGACATAATGTTGACGACTTTACATTATAACACTACAACCTCAGTCGATATCAGACATAATGTTGACGACTTAACCTTATAACACTACAATCCTTCAGTCGATATTAAATATAATGTTGACGACTTAACCTTATAACACTACAATCCTTCAGTCGATATAAGACATAATGTTTTCTACTTATCCTTATAACACTACAATCCTTCAGTCGATATCAGACATAATGTTGACGACTTAACCTTATAACACTACAATCCTTCAGTCGATATTAAACATAATGTTGACGACTTTACATTATAACACTACAATCCTTCAGTCGATATCAGACATAATGTTGACGATTTTACATTATAACACTACAATCCTTCAGTCGATATCAGACGTAATGTTGACGACTTAACCTTATAACACTACAATCCTTCAGTCGATATCAGACGTAATGTTGACGATAATTTACCTTATAACACTACAATCCTTCAGTCGATATCAGACATAATGTTGACGACTTAACCTTATAACACTACAATCCTCATTCGATATCAGACATAATGTTGACGACTTAACCTTATAACACTACAATCCTCATTCGATATCAGACATAATGTTGACGACTTAACCTTATAACACTACAATCCTTCAGTCGATATTAAACATAATGTTGACGACTTAACCTTATAACACTACAATCCTTCAGTCGATATCAGACGTAATGTTGACGACTTTACATTATAACACTACAATCCTTCAGTCGATATCAGACGTAATGTTGACGACTTAACCTTATAACACTACAATAACACCAATTCAGTCGATATCAGACATAATGTTGACGACTTTACATTATAACACTACAATGATATCAGACATAATGTTGACGACTTTACATTATAACACTACAATCCTTCAGTCGATATCAGACATAATGTTGACGACTTAACCTTATAACACTACAATCCTTCAGTCGATATTAAACATAATGTTGACGACTTTACCTTATAACACTACAATCCTTCAGTCGATATCAGACATAATGTTGACGACTTTACATTTAACATACAATAACCTACAACCTCAGTCGATATCAGACATAATGTTGACGACTTAACCTTATAACACTACAATCCTTCAGTCGATATCAGACGTAATGTTGACGACTTAACCTTATAACACTACAATCCTTCAGTCGATATCAGACATAATGTTGACGATTTTACATTATAACACTACAATCCTTCAGTCGATATCAGACATAATGTTGACGATTTTACATTATAACACTACAACCTCAGTCGATATCAGACATAATGTTGACGACTTTACATTATAACACTACAACCTCAGTCGATATTAAACATAATGTTGACGACTTAACCTTATAACACTACAATCCTTCAGTCGATATTAAACATAATGTTGACGACTTAACCTTATAACACTACAATCCTTCAGTCGATATCAGACATAATGTTGACGACTTTACCTTATAACACTACAATCCTTCAGTCGATATCAGACATAATGTTGACGATTTTACATTATAACACTACAATCCTTCAGTCGATATCAGACATAATGTTGACGACTTGATAAAAATATAAAGTATCGATGGCTAATGGAATCACGAGCTGGTTTACATTTTTGTGTGTACATTAAATATCTGTTGAAATATTATTTATGAAATACTCTTTTCTGTATCTTATATATACGATATACCTCTATAATGATCTTGGTATGTTAACTGTGCTGTTAAGAGAAATGAGCAGACTAATGAACCCCTCCTGCCAAGCCTCCCCCTCCCGTGATATTACTGAGAGGATTACGAGTGTTCAACATAATGTTTCCCAATACTGCATGTACCTTTGATCGTTAACGAAAACCAAACTTTCTGGGATATTTTTTGCCACAAATAATGCATAACTTTGTATGAAATTGATTTAAAAAATGATATTTAAAAAAATATTCTAATTATCTTCTGTACATCTAGGCTTACATCTGTTTTTGGTTATTCTTTTGTCGGGTATATACTGTTTTAGTGTTTAGAGAAGAAATTCTGATTAACGATATTACCATCATACATGCACTGGTGAATGTCTAATATTCATTTTCCTCCCGACAAGTTTCATAATTATTCGCCTTATTAAGGAATGCGATGATTAAAATTCTACTCAACAGTTAGGACAGGACTTTATACGCATTAAATTACAGGAGATAGAAACAGAAATTTTCATGGATTTATGCCGGTAGCTTGAACAGTTTTGATAAAAGAAGAGATCATGACTCTGTCATATGTTTTATTTTATTTTCACATTTTTATCTAATTAAACGCGAATGTGAGCGGCAATGTTATCACGGAGATGATGAGATGTAATCCACGTGTTTGTTAACATGTAACTTGGACTAAAAAAAAAACAAGATAATACCAACATGTCAACATAATCATAACCGTACCACAAATTCAATAAATCTAGGGCAAAATATGAACTATAGACATATTTAAACGGAGACTCCAGAGAAAGTACAAGGATGATAAGACCAGGTGTTCCGGAAAAATAAGCGTCACTTTTCATTTTTCCTCACAGCATATAGAGAGGCACATATACTGATTTCGTAGTTTGTGACAAATACTTTTCAAAGACAACAAAGTTATTTTTAAAAAATGGTATCATTATCAAGTTTGTAAACCTTCCAGTCGGGATTTTGACGTTAATTTCGACCAATTTGAATTTCTTTAATTCATCTACTAGGTTAGTTCAATTTCGGTCATAAGCATCATTGAGGAGTCCTAGAAGGACCAAACATGTGCATGATTCAGAATCGCTGACGAGTCCTAGAAGGACCAAACAGCTGTATGATGTAGCATCACTGATGAGTCCTAGGAGGACCAAACATGTATAAGATGCAGTATCAATGACGAGTCCTAGAAAGACAAAACAGCTGTATGATGTAGCATCACTGACGAGTCCTAGAAGGACAAAACAGCTGTATGATGTAGCATCACTGACGAGTCCTAGAAGAACCAAACAGGTGTATGATGTAGCATCACTGACGAGTCTTAGAAGGACCAAACATGCGTATGATTCAGAATCACTGATGAGTCCTAGAAGGACCAAACATGTGTATGATGCAGTATCACTGACGAGTCATAGAAGGACCAAACATTGTATAATGTAGCATCACTGACGAGTCCTAGAAGGACCAAAGAGTGGTATGATGTAACATCACTGACGAGTTCTAGAAAGACGAAACACATTTATGATTCAGGAAAAATCTGGTTTTGAAATTAATTCTTGTGTTAAATGTACAGTTAATACTATGCCATTTAAAGACCGAGATTTATCAATTATTAAGATTTAAAATGGAATAAAAGTCACTGTGCAATGTTGAAATTCGTGATTTCGGATCCTTTGCGTCCATGTCCCTTTCGCAGTTTTTAGAATCATTAACAGTGCGGAAGTTAGTGATGGAAACATGCACACATCGTTATCATGATAAACGTTACCAAGAAGAGGTACGTTTTCAGACATAGATCTCTGTAACTAATCAGTACATGTTGATTAGTAATTCCAGTTTCTTTGTATCTTACGCGAACACAACAATGCATCATGTTACAAAAATCTCATCTGGTCTTCATAAACATGTACATTCCCCCGATACGTACACTGTCGTCTTCTTGTGATCCCACCACTGGTACCAGTAAGTAAAAAGTCCATGTACATGTCTTTGTGTGACCTCGCTCGTTACTGTTAGGTGAAATCATAGCTATACGACCCAAAGTTATCCGTGATAATACTATCTTACAAAAACTGCCACAACACCACAGGAAAAGCCAAAGTCATGCATTTATATTGTACAATGACAAGAAGCATGCAATGCACGTGTTAGTCGTGGAAACGCTCATACGTCACAAAATTATCAGGTATGATGAAACACAGGCAAATTACATGTAACTTTAAACTACATGCAGCTCTTTTGGGACTTGTCAATATATCAAAAACTGAAGACCGACTGCTAAGTTTTAATGGGTTTCAACACCGTTTCAAACTTTACGTATCTGGAAGACACATGAAACACGGTTTTACATTGAAAGGGAGCTAGAAATTATTTGAAAATGTAGATGGCTTTTAAGTTGAAAACATCTCCGTTATGAACGGTTTTCATCATTGAAACTATGCACGCCAAGATTTGCGCCATAAAAACTTATATACAATATAAACTCATTAGTAATCCTTTATAGATATTTTAAAATGAAACATAGCAATATTCTGTACAATAAGTAAGACACGTGTGAGAACTATGTAGCAATATCCGAAACAAAAATGTCTGTGTACAGTGATGATCATTTGTCTTTTACACATACATAAACTTCAAAGCCTCCGATCTATTTGATTTGACTGGTTTAAATCTTTTCTGCCAGCCGTCGTGGTGTAGTGACTAATATTGAGTGATGAATAATGGTGTGCATCACTATCACTTGGAGCTCAGTGTTCTATATAGGGGGCCTCCAGTATGTGGAAAGAAATCAAACATAAGGACCTTCTCAAGGAGAACGTCTGTTGTTCTACTGATTACATCAAGTGGGGTTACTTATCAAGTTATCGCCCTTGTTATGGGTTTAACCAATAAACAACTGTTTTACATGTGATATCATAAGAGGGTGATCTATCGTGTAATCTCTCTCATTACGCCTGAGTTATCGCCCTTGCCATCACTCTCCCGTTGTGAAAGGCGTGGATAGTTGTGTTATCATAGGTCTATTATACACTAATTTTACATTACGTGTGAAGTGACTGTAGTAGTAAGCCTTTTATACGTCGATTTTATCTTATCACATAACACTTACACACAATACCAATCACAACGGAGCCCTCGGAACTCCACCTTCATATATTACACCACATAAATCGACAACAAATGAAAACAATGAATCCTCTATGATATCACTGAAACTCTTCTCGAGATTTAGTTCTAGGTTTTAAGATGTTTTTATTGGTTTCCATCAGTTAATTGCATTGAAAATATAATTCGTTTTCAGATACATTTGAACAATGATTTTCCAGGTCAGAATTACAGGCTAAAAAACGAATTCAGTTGAAACCAAGATCCACGCGGCAGCTGAAAAAGTCTCGATACAGGCTAGTTAGTCTAAATGTGCGCGACATAACCCCAGAAATACTTGAACGTCATCCATGACCTCCTAATCACGTGTTGAAACAAAAGGCTTGACCTTTGATGCCTGGCTTCTATTCTGGTAACAATAGCGGTACACGGTATGGTTTGTGGTAAGGCTTGACAGGCGTGGTACTTGGTTTGCATTCCTGTGTGAAGACATTCCGACACGCCAACATTAAGAAGGCATTTGATGGTTGATGAGGCGGTCAGGTACCTTGGTGATATCACTGGTTTACTGCTGTCGTGTGCAAGAGTTGTGTCAACAAGAAGCTTTTTGGTGCGAGATTCGTTTCACACAGCACACCATCCAATTAGAGTTTTTTCTCCAAGTTTACTTTTAAACAATAAACTCGTATGCTTGTTACATATATTACTATCCCGAAAGCGATTGACCTGACGCTGAAACTGCATTCTGTCACGATTTAAAATGTGCCGAAAGTAGCGGACAAAACATCAGCACTCTCCACTAAAGAGTTACAAAAATGTAATGTTGATTGAAAAACGGAAATATAATTATGTACATGGTAAATCAATAGGATTTGCTTTTCCTTTCGTCACTTCTATTCGTTTCATTTAAATCATACATTCGCATTTTGCATGGACCGAAACCGCCATGTTTGAAAGACAGATCATTACAGCGATGTAGTGAGCCTGTGATTCCTCTTGTGATAAACATTCACTAACATATTATATGAAAATTATTGAACCATCTAAATGGGTTAGTCAAATGCCTATTAACTAATCATAGCTGTTATCAAGTCTAAAGCTGTAGAGATAGAACTGAATGTTTTCTGTCTGAAATCAGGGCGGAACGAGCATCCAAGAAAAGGTGCTTGGGAAATCAGATGTCGTAGTCAGTACAATAACTCAAATAATAAATCGGCGGACCAGCGGCCTCTCATGTTACAGAAATAATTACCTTTCTATTGATTTCCTGTATTTAATGTTTTAAAAGTGGTATACTTGCCTGATTTTTTCCATGACATTTCGTATTGTGTCCTGAATGATAGTCTTTGTCACGTTTACGTACAGGACATAATGCAACATTCTTACTTTTTCGATTACGGCAAACTTTGTGTTTTTAAAACGGCATCTGTCTCAAATGTTTCTCTTAAAGGGATTTTAGTATTGTTTTTAAGATGCTCACTCGAGTATTTATCTATACAAGTTGACGACCACGCTTTAGAAATACATCCAAATTCTGCGTGGTACATTGGTAAAAAGATGTCTTAGCGTGTCTGTATCAGATGCAAAGATTCCCAAAGAATCGGCTGTACCGAGAACTCTGTACTGGAACACCTGTATTATCTGGTCAGGCAGAGATAGTGATAGCGTAACGATTTTATTTCTAGTAACAAAAGCCGCCGTTTTGACCCCTGGCTTATCTACCACCAGTTTACACTCTGACGTTTATGTCCTGTAGTAAACATGCCCAGGTTGCCATGGTTACGTCACCATCCTGATAGGGCAGCATCTGCACCTTGCACGGCCTGTCATGGTTTACATCAGAACTAGCTCTTTAGAATAAATTGACAGACCAGAACCTGTCTAAAACAAGTACTTTTCACAAGAAGGTGAATTCAAAATAAACACTCTTTGCATGGGTCGTTACATATCCGGTTCCAAGTTTTGTTGTGCTACAAACTCATGAATCTTGTACAGATAAATAACAAAAAATGAATGCAAAATCTCGACAGTTAGCACGCGGCGCATTGTTGTCAAGAACAGTTTTTTTAGTAATGCAATACTTTGAAAACCACTACTTACCAAAAATATCGTGAATTTGAAATACCCCTCATTATTTTGGACAGTAAACGCCAAGCCACACTGGGCGAAACGACCTGATTAGCATACAAGAGATATATCGTATCTCAGGCATGGATAAATGTCATCCTCGAAAACAGCTACCGGCCAAGGTCGTCAACAAAATGGCTACCAAAAATGTCTTCTTATTAATACAACTTGATACAAAAAAGATAGAAACAAATATAAACGAATCGAAGCGTCATTTTCACTTGAAAAAAAAACCTAGGTAGAGTAACAATGTGAACGTATGGCGGTTCGCGTATTTCCGGTCATATTGTAATACTAAAGCCGCCAAAACGGACGGTGTAATCTGTCTATCTAGACCACCCAGGTTCGCGTGAGAATGCTGTCAGTATGTGGCCAGGATGTTAACTATTGTCCGAAATGATGTAATTGGACAGTCTGCCACTTCTGAGTCTGTTGACCATCAAAATGAACATCTGGAAGACACATGGTGAGCAATTTCGACAAATGATGGGCGTTGTGTCTAAGATAGAATCCAAACCTATAAAAGTGGTAGAACGTACATGGACATTCTGACGTCATAAACAACATCAGCTGATCGCTGAAAACCTCTGTCTGGTCATTTGTATAATTGTAATGTGTGATATATTTCTTTTTATTCGAGTGAGTTACGCCTTCCTAAAACATTTAAAATATCTATAGTAATGTATCAGTAACATAGATTTGATCCCAAATAAATACATATCCCTCATTAAAGTTTTTTATCCTCTCGCCATCACATACCATTTCATCAACAGATAGTGGTGACAAACATGTGACCGAAACAATAGGAACCCTGGTGACGGATTAAATCGTTTAAAACAGACACAACTTATGTAGTGGCTAATGTAACGGTAATTTACTACTGGGTTAACCAAAGGTTTCCCTGATTTTAAAAATCCACTTTCATATCTACTCTTAATTGGAAAGCACGGGGTTTTACTTCGTCTGATTTCCTTCAGCTCGAAACGGGTATGACATTTTTCTGCAGCTCTCGATGTAAGGACATGGTCCACTCCAGCAGTATCTTTATTACATGCTATATAAATCTCCACGTGATGATTCTCCGATAAGACTACATTTGCTATACATTAGGGTCCGTATTTCCAAATGAGTTAGTGCTTTGATACGTTGACGCTGACAGGATCTGGCATATATTGCGAGTTGCCTGTTCGGTGACATGGACTTTATAAATATAATGATGAAGGTAGATTTTGATATACATCTACTGCTATATGTGTTGACGTGTCCGATCATTTACGGGAACAGCTGAATGAATCCATCATTAGATAAATTTGTCGCTATAAACAATTTGTTGAAATGCTCAGTAGACATCAGTTAACAAGATGAGTGACAGGAGAAATTCAAGTCGATTATAAATAAACATAAATTAAACATTAATTGGATGGTGTAAGTTGAAATCGTGTTTATTTCTAGAATTAATTAACCAATTTCCATCTGGTTTTTATCCTGCATGTACTCTTGTTACAACAAACCTGTCGATGTAAATACACGTCACACTGAAGAAGTGATTGCAAACTATGACGGAATTACACACTAACAACCAATATCTGTCTAACTTAGCCAAACCGTTACGTGGCCGCCTTGAATACCAATGTATATTACTGTATCATACTGTAGTGTTAAATATAAACAAAAATCATCAGATTTTTAAATATCTATGTAAACCATCCTTTAGATGAAATAGCAGAAATTTTCAAAGCTGCTGATAACCCTTAAGATTAAAAAAATGACTTTAAACCGTTACACAAACTGAGAGCATGTCATTAAACAGTCGTGGCTATAAGTGATGTCTATCTATAGGTCTACTATATTTATGTCTGTCCGTTTGTCTTTAAACCCGTCTTTAAACTATATTAATGACGTGTCTTTTTCACATGGCACATGTACTTTTCTTTTAAAAACTTATGATATTTTTTTCAGAGCAATAGTCGTAAATAGAGTTTTATTATAGGTCTGCTGACACGTACGATTACATGCTGCACATATGTTCAGACCATTTTCGTAGTTTTTTTTTATTTCTATAAAGTCTGTGAAACAGGTAACGATACATTTTAGTTCTTCTCTCTAACTACATACTCGTTAGGTCTTTAATACTTTGAACTTTATACTCAGAAGTCACGGATAAATTAACATCTGTATTTAATACATTGTAACTAATGTAAATGATATCGATTCGGGTTGCTAAGGAATTTGATGTTATCGTCAACGGTTGAGACTCGTACAGAATTTACATCGCGATTACAAAAACTAAGAATGGTGATCTAGTTCAGATTCTCGTTTTACTTGAAGTGTTATATCAAATTTTATGATAGTTTAAATTGTATCAGAAAATCTTTGTTTTTGTAACTCGCTATTTTTGTATCCATTCGAGTATTGTAGAGGATTATTAACCGTATATCATGCTGGCATATCGCTGGGTTTTTTTTGTCAAATCTTAACGGATGACTTTGTTCTTTTACAGTTGTGTTTGTTGTTCTATACGACCGAATGCCTTTATCGGCAGGGAAGGACTTGGAATCGGGTAAGTTTTCTTCTTTTGTTTTTTAGTCTAATCACAAATAGATTGATGTTTGATGAAATACTTTCTTGCAACTTACCATAATTTCAGTTTTTTGTTTGTTTATTTGTATTTTTTTTTTTTTTAATGTTATTTTTTTTTTTTTTTTGTTTTTGTTTTTTTGTCTCGTGGACGGATTTGTATTTAGGAACATCAGTAGCATTGATGATAATTTACTTCCACCTTTGACAAATGAAGACAGTGATATCAGGAATATGATGAAGAAGAAGAGTGCTTTAGGCATCCTCTGTTCGCGTTTATAAAAAAAAGTATGATACGAAATAGATAAATAAATAAACGTATCCGACACATTCCTGAATCTAAAACCTGGACTGCAAAATATTAATTATTCATACATGTTTGGTTTACTCATGTCAAAATCCGCAAAACACATAATGAAATAATACATGTATAAAATGATATATTAACTGGTGTACAGTTTGGTCACGACTGAGGGCATCAGATATACTTACATCTACTGGTATAACATAAATCATGGATCAAACATCCACGCGCTGGCATTTGTGGGACCACATGGCGCAATATATCATTGCATTTGGAGTCGATTTTGTGTTCATAACTTACAATAAGAGTACATTACATACCAGTACTTTAGTCTGACCCCCTAACATTTCTCCCCTCCTGATTTACACAGTAAACCGCCATTGAGTAAATACGATAAGCATAGTGATTTGATTGGGTGGCAACCTTTTTGCTCGTGTAATCTTTTGATATCGACCGGATGTAGAATTATCAGGGGAGGTAATCATAGATTATAACAATCAACACGAGACATTCTTGTATGTCGGGAGACGGTTTTGATGGTGCTGTGATATCCAGAGTTCTGTATGATATTAAATAAACAGTAATCACATGATTAAAGAGATAGAGATGAAATCGAATCATGGCCTGCTCCTCTTGTCGATGAAATATCACTACAAATATTAATTATTTCAATATGAACTATGATCAGTGTCCGTTTGTCTGTAGATGTCTATGATGTGGTATATTTTGTCCGGATGTGGTATATTTTGTCCGGATGTGGTATGTTTTGTCCGGATGTGGTATATTTTGTGTGTTGTCGCTGTGGTATGTGTGTCTTTGTGTGTTGACGCTGTGGTATGTGTGTCTTTGTGTGTTGACGCTGTGGTATATTTGTCTTTGTGTGTTGACGCTGTGGTATATTTGTCTTTGTGTGTTGACGCTGTGGTATATTTGTCTTTGTGTGTTGACGCTGTGGTATATTTGTCTTTGTGTGTTGACGCTGTGGTATATTTGTCTTTGTGTGTTGACGCTGTGGTATATTTGTCTTTGTGTGTTGACGCTCTGGTATATTTGTCTTTGTGTGTTGACGCTCTGGTATATTTTGTCTTTGTGTGTTGACGCTGTGGTATATTTGTCTTTGTGTGTTGACGCTGTGGTATATTTGTCTTTGTGTGTTGACGCTGTGGTATATTTGTCTTTGTGTGTTGACGCTGTGGTATATTTGTCTTTGTGTGTTGACGCTGTGGTATATTTGTCTTTGTGTGTTGACGCTGTGGTATATTTGTTCTTTGTGTGTTGACGCTGTGGTATATTTGTCTTTGTGTGTTGACGCTGTGGTATATTTGTCTTTGTGTGTTGACGCTGTGGTATATTTGTCTTTGTGTGTTGACGCTGTGGTATATTTGTCTTTGTGTGTTGACGCTGTGGTATATTTGTCTTTGTGTGTTGACGCTGTGGTATATTTGTCTTTGTGTGTTGACGCTGTGGTATATTTTGTCTTTGTGTGTTGACGCTGTGGTATATTTGTCTTTGTGTGTTGACGCTGTGGTATATTTGTCTTTGTGTGTTGACGCTGTGGTATATTTGTCTTTGTGTGTTGACGCTGTGGTATATTTTGTCTTTGTGTGTTGACGCTGTGGTATATTTGTCTTTGTGTGTTGACGCTGTGGTATATTTGTCTTTGTGTGTTGACGCTGTGGTATATTTGTCTTTGTGTGTTGACGCTGTGGTATATATTTGTTCATGTGTAATTACGCTGTCCTTAACTACTTTCAAGCTGCACCAATGAGATATTCCCTACTTTGTTCATTCAATAACAACGCTTTTTGTAATCCAACACATATCAGTTCTGTAACATATTTCTTTAAAGTACTTGTACAGGTCTTAGAATAAAATACTGAAAACATCGAAAATTCGGACCTACTTTATGGTAATGTATTATATGACTGTTTATTGTAGAAAGTCCTATCTTTTCTGTATCTAGGTTAACCCTATCGTCACTTTCAATATACAGCTCTGTACCTTCACCTTAGATCGTAATGGAATGATGCCAACCTAAATACACTGATTTATTTAATGACTGAATATGTAAGTTTTGAAATATCAGATGATTTTTTTAAATGCAACGAAATCAAAAGTGATGTTACAAATGGGAAAAAGAAGTGAACGGAATCTCTCCTGTGACGAGTACATTAATTAAATATTCTATTGGAATCACAAAAATGTTGAGAAGTCTAATTTTCAAAAATATGCAGCATAATTACGTTTGAGTCCAAGGACTCTTTGATAGGTCTACATGTATTACTCACGGGATTAAGGTCCCGTTTGAGTGTAAAGAAATAGAAATAACCGAGGATTCCCGGAGAATCTGCGACTAATTCGGGTCGACTTGGTTGGCACACCACGTCACCGTGAAGGGGAAAGCAAATAGGTCGTGACGTTACACATACAAGACGGGTTATAACGTTGAGATATAGAACAGAGTATCTTGGAGCGAAGGCCATGTTTATGATGTTTATGTAATTGGTTATCAATGCAGAGGTACGTCTATTAGTATGCTATTAATTATGAATGGGGAGGGGAGAGCAGTGGGTAGGGTACTTGGCGACTGTGTGTAAAAGTTGGAAAACAAAACTCAAGGAATATACAAGTAGGAGTGGTCGATCTAGCTATCGTTACTGGTTATTTTAATAATTGTTGCATTAAAAAAATACTGTCAAATTAGTGGCTGTACAACGTTAATCATTATTTCCCTATTGATCAACTGATTGACTTCTAGCGAAAGTCAAGGTTATATATCGCCTCCGTCCACATATGATAAAGTCACTAAATTGTCAGTCTTAGGATACGTTCTTATAAAATAGCACAATGTGAAAATAGTAGTGTAAAATTTGGGCTGCTTTCATCTGGATACGAAAGTCTTTAAATTAGTATTGAGGTGGGTTTTTTTATATAACATTAAACATACGGCAATGGACAGGAGTTACAGACGGGTTATTTCGGACCGAAATGAAGTGGACGCCATATCGATGTTCATTTTAGAATCGCGGGCTTTTACTTAGAATATAAACTTTGTCGATGGAAACAGAACGACAATTGTTAACGATAAAATATATCAGTTAAAATATCAATAACTACTTAAATAGAAATCTAGATATGACGTGGTACTTGTGTAGGGAGGAGCGGGACAGGCCTTCAGTTAACAGCACTACACAAGGGTATCCAAGTCCTTTGCACTCCACGTTCTCCAGTCATCATTACGTATCTTACTGCATCGTCTTTGAAATATGCATTTATCAATAAAAACGAAATTTCATCAGACGAAATCGAAGCCTTTATAAAAAAGAATTCCGGAAGTATGTAATCACGCGAGATTTAAATTGACCTAGATGTTGGTTGGGAGGTAGTCCATGAGATATAACTTTATACCGAGAACTGTTATCTCAATCTTAGAAACAGATAGTCATTGATGAATTCGCGGTGCTATATAGTACGTGTTTTATATTGGATGTTCGGTTTACTGGTGTTACATCTGACACCAGATAACGGAGTACGGAATAGTTGTTATACGGTGCATATGAGAACCGTACACCAACTGAAGGAGAGCTTGTACTAACTACCGCTTCTAAACAGCAGGTGTAGCGGTGTGGTGACATATACATGTCAGATTTCAATTAAAAGTTGGTTCCTTTTTTAAAAGAAGACAACCCATGCCGAGAGGTGGGGCTGTAACTGCCGAGTTTTTATGAATGTCGCTGTAATTTTTACAGAGTTGCGATTTATTTCAGCGATGAACGTGTCAAGCCTGGTATGATGTCGTGTTTCCCGCCACAATTAGCTTCATTATGGCCGTTATTTTAGGGTTCTGGTTGACTCACAGATAAACTATTATCGTTCTGTAACGTTATGTAAGCTTACATTATAAATCTGATAGATCTTTTATCAAAAGACAAACATCAACATGTATTTATTCTGGTGCAGACGAGAGGTTCCAGAGGAGATAATGCAACACCTGGCGAGGAAACACCTTTACGAGTCTGGCACGAATGTATGGTGGCTGATTTCGGCAGTCTGGCATTGTCGCCTTCGCCCAACGCAACAACACGTCTACACGCGACAACGCGAAATTCCGTAACGCTTCAACGCGAAAATGTGTCAAATTCTACGCGCCAATACGGCAGTGCAAAAACAACAACAAAAATAAAAACATTCAGAGCGCAAAAAATCGTGTTTGGGGATATCTATGTCGCATCATCGCGTTGTCGCGCTGGTAATGTAAACATTAATTAGAGACGTGTAAACGTGACATATAAACAGATAACTAATTAATGTGTAATGGCGGGTTCAAGGGATTTTCCTAAACCGTTAAACTGTTAATAGACGGTTCTCCGGTTAAAATCCAGCGCCACAAACGATCTTGTCTCTACTATATTTGGCCTTTAAATAAGATAATAAATAATTGAGATATTCGTAATTTGTTAGGAATTCTTATTATTTTGTTAATAGCAAAACAATATGTTAATACTTAGTGTAAGTTGGTGACGGTCTTCAGGAAGTTTTTACACATCACGCCCAGCATCATACCTGTGTTAGTGAAACTATACTGAGAAATAACGTTGCTCGTTATGATATGAGAGAGTCATTCATTTTCTCTGTAGATCAAACTGATGTTTACATATAATCGTTTAATCGAAGTTATTTCGATGAGCTTCGCTCCAATTAAGAAATCCGAAAGTCGAGATATGGGGCGCCGACTCGCTTAACCGACAGATTACCGACAATAATTGAACAATTAAGCGATTTTCTGGGTTATTACATGTACCGAATATGTTCTATCTACATTTAATGCACGTTCCATACGGAAAGGTTTAACATGTGAAAATTAATCTGTATTGATGTGTTCGTACTTATTCACTCTGACTGATGATACTCTTTTTGTCAAGGTGAAGTTAGATAAAAATTTAAAATTGGTTGAAAATGATCCACCAACGGGAACGCAACACAGTGCTGCATATCAAATCGCTTCTGACATTAAAAAAAAGTAATCTCCTGAAGGTTGATATGTGTTTTATACCTTTTTGTGTGAGACACAACCTTAGATACCAACATGTGTATATGATTGAATGTCATTTTTGTGGTGTATGGGTAGGTTTATGTACTTGGTGTGAAGTACATGTTGTGATATTATAGATTATGTGTACAGATATGTTTGAGTACTATTAGCATGAATGCAAACGGATGCATACATATTATACAGTACATATGGTATAAGTGTATAAGTGCAGGTAGTAATTTGTTAATGTGGACATGTTTCCAATGATACGCTATACGAATGAATATTGACCTGTTTGTAGTTATAATAATGATCACTTTGTATCGAACTGCAGGTATAATTAATCAATTATCAGTATCGAACTGCAGGTATACTTAATCAATTATCAGTATCGAACTGCAGGTATGATTAAGGAATTATGATTAAGCTGTATATGGAAATTAGTATGCAAATGTATGGATATGTAGGTTAGTATGCAAATATATGGATATGTAGGTTATGTGTGGGTATGCAAATATATGGATATGTAGGTTATGTGTGGGTATGCAAATGTATGGATATGTATGTTATGTGTGGGTATGCAAATGTATGGATATGTAGGTTATGTGTGGGTATGCAAATGTATGGATATGTAGGTTATGTGTGGGTATGCAAATGTATGGATATGTAGGTTATGTGTGGGTATGCAAATGTATGGATATGTAGGTATGTGTGAGTATGCAAATGTATGGATATGTAGGTATGTGTGGGTATGTAAATGTATGGATATGTAGGTATGTGTGGGTATGCAAATGAACAAATATGTAGGTTCTGTGTGGGCATGTTTCTATAGATGAGCCATCCGTGTTTCTAAAAGATAAGTAAAAGAGGTTGTAATATCTTTGCCATCATTTAAATAAAACAATTAAACGAAATGAAATTAACGATCATAGAGACTCTATTTCCTATACATTCTGTTTGGTCCAGCAAGGATACAAAAGTAAAGCTCTCTAGAAAATTTGGCAAATAATTGGTTGTGAAATTAATTGTGTTTACTTCAGGAATATCGCAAAACAATTGTTAAGACAAGGTGTAAGTGATTGTATGTTGCCATTGGTCGTACAATCCTTGCCGTCTAGACTATGCATCATACCACCACACACATACGGATCATTATGTAATCAAATCAAAATAAAACCTGATTCATATATAAGAACATAAAAACAAACAGTGACTCGTGTTCTTGATGTTTGTTAGATCGAACTTGATTGAGATATCAGAACGAATAAATATATGGGTATACTTGATGCTTGGTATGCTGTCATGTTTCAAGCTATTAATTACCCAATACTGAAGAAAGAAAAACGATGTATTAAATAAATGTAGAAAATGCACTGAAGTATAGGACAAGGAGTCTGTTAAAGTCACGATATTTCCCCAGTATTTCATTACTGGGAATTATCTCCATCCTTTCGAAATGGTCAGGTATTTGTTGTTCCATATTCTAATGAAATTTTATTTATGACAAGGGTTGATGAACAAATTCTAAATACTTTTGATTTTCTACATTTTTCCAGAAACACAATCCTCAGTCGCTGAGGCCCTTGTATACCCACAACAATCCCTTTTAGGGGATATCGTATCTCCAGCATGTTGGAATTTCACATATGGCGACCGTCTTCGTGCAGAATTCTATAGCCCGAACTATCCCGAGGAATATCCGAATGACATCGAATGCACACAGTACCTCGAAGGTAAGTCCACTAAAAATGTCTAGGCTCCTATTAGGTTAAGGATACATGATTTCGCACACTTTCGGCATGTATTTATATGCGCTTCTATCATATTTATTTCCAAACGATCAAGATTGTCCAGCTTGATTAGACGTACAAACACTTCGTAACATGTAAGTACGTAGCCTGGTATGCGCACGCATATTACTGCGCATGGACATTGTTCTTAACGGTGTTTACTTCCTGGTTTGAATACGAATCGGAACCTAATTTGGCAAACCTTTCTAGCCTCCTTATTTTTGTAGCTAAGCACGCTTTTCAAACGTCTTCTAAAACAAAAAGAAAACAAAAAAACTCTGAAACTTATATTGGGCCATAAAATGGTTAGAGAAATGTTGAAAATCCAATTTATTCCGCCGAATTGAAAAATGTCATTTTACCGCCATTGTACTGCCATTTTATTAATGGTAAAATAAAATTCATTCAAATTTTATATTATAAACTTATTTTATGTTATTATATGGTATCTATGCTGTTGGAAACAGAGGGTTAAACAGGCTTATTGGCCCGTATTCTTTAGTAATGTCTGCTACCAAAGAAGTAACTGTAAACGAGCAGACGACAGGCCATGGGGGCCTTACTGTTATTATAGGTGAATTCGGTCGGGTCGATTTTACAAAACTTAATTATAATTTGATACAATGATATATTCTCTTATCATTTGGAAATGTGTAGTCTAATCTATCTCTAGGATTACATTTTTATTGAATATTTGATTACCTTATGCCCATTGACAAGATCCGTATAAGTAATGTTTCGTTTTCAAAGTCAGGTTAACCCAAAAGTGCTATATTTAGAACAGCAAAAGCAAGAGCGAAATCTGGCTTAACTCGGCAAACAAACGAAAAAGCACAATCCACTGATAATTGAAGGAAAAAGACGAAACATGATCAAGTATGCGAATTTACGTATCCTTACTCTACTTACAACACAATTACAAATTTAATTTCGTCTATTTATTCATATTTGTCAAATATTTACATTTTCTGGGAAGGTTTCAAAATCATAACTAAGCTTTCTAAACATCCCCCCTACAAATATACTTTTGCGGTAATTACACACTAAGCTGCAAAGGGTCGTTTTCTTTACAAGTGAAAACCTTCGCCACGAATGATTTAGTGGAATACCAACACATTATTCAAATTCAGGTTTCTTAAATGACTTATGGTACACTTTCAATTAACATTTCCATTTGGTTTTAGCCATGTGTTGATGGCTCTCGATATAACTGTCGCGCGTCCTCTAACTGTTTGCCACGCCGAGAACTAAGGAGTACCTTACCACCAGCAGGGCCAGATATTTCATAAAATCACAGTGTTAAGATTTAATTATAAACGTAAGTACTTGTGTTATAAACCGCGCCTGTGTTTTTGTGAGTACGGGACGTGTTCGGATGATGTATCGGATCGTCAGTGACCCCCCGCCTTCCTGGGAAACTGTTTTTAATCCAATCAGACCTTCTAAACGATAGTATTCCTAGCTACGTCACCTTAGTGAACTTACAGCGGTAGGACCGTCGTACAGTTTACTTAATGGATGAGACAACTCTGCCATATAGCCAGGCTGCAAGTAGTATGGTAGGAAAATTATTCTGAAATATGTAGATAGGTTTTTAATCTAACGAAATGGTCTTAATCAGAACAAAACGTATTTGCTCTTATTTTGGTACTAACGAGGTTATATAGTTATGCATGTCCTACACATCGACTAATATAGGACATACAAATATAATACTTAGTGTATGTATTTTATCTAATTAGTTAGACGTGTACTTCTTACCTTAAGAATTTGGGAGATTGATGATCTAGCAATGGTCAACTTTCTGTTTTATTAGTGGCGGGGTTTTCTTTCAACGCAAACTGCCATAAAAATATCAGTTTACACAACAGAATAAAGAAGCTAGTTCGTTTGGTGATGTTTCAAAGGTCATCGAGGGTAAACGAAAATAGAAAAGACACATTCCATCTAATACAATTTACAAGTTCCCATAGGCCTACCTAATCCTGAGGGCTTAAGTTTGTTTCACCTGACTAATGCTTTACAAATTGATAACCATTGGCTGCAGATTTTTGTGTAATATATAAAGTAGATTTCCAAGTGGAAGGTATCGTTATCTGCAGAGATAACCATGTCGTCTCATGAAATTAGAAAATATAAAACGATAATGTTTGTAAGGTTTTGACTAAAACTTCCTACTGATATTTAGTTGTAAAAAATCATGACTATGACAAAGAAGAGACTCACGAATAACACGTTTGAAATTACCAGCAGCTGTTTCGTCCCTTTGGGTCTCGTTAGTGATGCTAGGTGCCTATAGTACCGGAAGTTAGAAGACGAATTGAGGAAAGCAAAATAAAAGTGAAGATATACATCTAAACTGGAAAAATTGTAAGAAAATAAGGTTATATAGAAACGATATTTATCTAATGGAGAACATTAATTTGTCGGTTTCAGAGGACAACAACTGTAATATATGAAACAACATGAAGTTTTGTTGTAACAAACAAGTTTTATTTACAAATTCTGGACAAAACACTCTTGGTCTCCGCTATAGAGGAGAGCAGGTGCAGATCTATTTGGCGGGGTGTCGATTCTCTAGCGGCCCAGGCTGGTACTAGCTCTCTTTCTTGATCCCCTAAAGTAAGGAGCTTACACTCTTGCGAAGATAAATGTCTGATAACTTTGAATTCGCCTCGACGTTAATAAATCCATATTGCTATGCCGACAAGTCAATATGTTTTTGCACTTGTCTCTCCATCATGTATAAGTGATAATCAGGCAGTTACACGTTTTTGCAGACATTTGCTGATAACAACTGTATTTGAAATTTCTAACATAATCCTTGACAAAACGTTAAATCCATCTGACACATCAAATGTGTTATTGGCGTGGAAAGGTTACTTAGTAATCTCACGCAAACGGATCAACTAAACACCAGCAAAAATAGTTTTTTAAAAGCCATAGATTTATCAACGAAATTTAAACTGCCGCATGTTAAAGTTATTCATTCAATTAAGTTATTTCCGTTATGGAAATAAGTCAAGTTAGTATTGATGTATATAGCCCGAGTCACTCACTTCCACGAATCTGTGCTCTGTTCGAGTAAATATTCATTATCACTGTTTACATACGAAAGCACTTAAATGATTTCTACAGCAAAGTTCAAGAACTCATTTTTCTTTTCAATGTAGTTTCTAGGTCATATACTACAACCAATGTCCATTTAAACATTCCAAAAATAAACTCGGAATGCATTTTCCATTTTAAAAATTTTCGTAAGATCAAAGGAAAATGAGAAGATAACTGCGAGACACTGTAAACCGAATGGGACTCCCGCATCAAAGAGTTCCGATAACACAAAATGGCGAAATGTAAATATATGTGTAATGTGAATGATGGGCTAACCACATCTGAATTTACCAGAGTGAAGATTTCGAAATTAATCGAATTCTTAGGTATTTATCAAAAGAAACCAATGCAAAATGTAAGCTCGTCAGTTTATTTTTGGTAATAATTTTCTTTCTTCCTTTTTGAAACGAAAACAACATGAGAATTTCTTATTCTACGAGATGTATTTTTTCATATACAGCTATGAAGCATCCCTCGGCAAACAATGAAATGTGTTACATTCTACGAATTAACTTTTAAATTAGTATACGTCACAAAAACATTAAACATTAGCGAAAACCTGCTAGTATCTGATATTCCCGATTAAACCTTAAACATGTTATGTTTTATAAAGTATGTATATTTTTTTTCTCTCCAATGAACAGCTCAACCAGGATACTATATCCATGTGGATTTCCGAGGAAGTTTTGACGTAGAAACATCGGAGGAGTGTAAATACGATTTCTTGGAATTTCGGGACGGTCCCTTCTCCTACTCTCCGCTCATTGATAAATATTGTGGCAAGGAGTTTCCTCCTCTGATCCGATCCTCAACACGGTTCATTTGGATACGTTTCAAAAGTGACAAAAACCTTGGCGACAAGGGCTTCAAAGCGATATACTCGTTTGTGAAGAAACAAAGTAAGTATACCAAAGTCGTCATGTCAGGGTTAACAACAAAATAAAACGTGAGCTATCGCTCTGTCAGTCTAAAGTCAGTTTGTATATCTTGCTCTTTACAACTTTCAGGTATCCTCTAAACAAATGAATTAGTGTAATTACTTAGTAGAACGTACGTGCATTATTTAAAGTTCGTCCGTTTGTATTTCAGATTATAACCCAAAGAAAGAAGAATCCAACGGTAAGTGATGTTACTACACTAGTAGCGCATGCGTAACGAATATTTACACGCAACAAGTAAAATCGACACAGCAATTTCATGGGCTGAAGTTTGTAAAACAAAAGGGAACGTAAGACGGTAGTAGGAAAGAGGCCAAATTGTTGCTGCTGATCAAATCACACATTAGTATTCAGAATGAAATCACATTTTGTCAACAATTATACAATATTTTTCACCTCGATTTTGTAATTCGCTCTTATAATTCCTGGCCCGTTTCTGTTGAATAAGACATTTCACGAATCTACTCATACATCCATTTCACGCATCTCGAACGAAGTTTTATAGAAGTTCATATAACACAACCAGTAGCAGATTAGAGTTTGACGTTTCGATGACTACACAGTAGCCTTCATCAGGCAAATGATCAGTGTGGAGCGTACTAGCACTGACGTACGTAGTGTACGAGATGGTAAGAAATCGACTTTTACTATAATCCTATGTACACTAAGGTCGAAAATAGTGTGACGAGACGGTAAACAGATTATAGACCAAAACTACACCAGATGGTAACAATGTACTGTAGTCAATTCGGCTACGCTTTGTTTAGCACTACACTGTTATTCCGACTGGTTGTGTTATAAGAACATCTAGTGTTTTGACATTATCAACTGGAGGAAAATGTTCCAAAACCAACGAAATATTGTTTTGTATTATTGCACTCAAATTGACATTCCAGTGTGTCGGATGTTGTTCAACACCATTGAGCCGGATGGAATACTGACGTCATCTGACTTTTCTCTTCACAATGACGATATAGATACCGAAGGTAGTAAAAGACAAGGTCACAGAGACTGCACGTGGGAAGTCCACGCGCAACCCGGGAGTAAGGTGTGTTGGTCAAGAATCATGTAAAAAGGAAGACTCATCCTCTCGGGAAGAACGCTTATATTGACGAAAATGAGAGATTTTTTTTTACGTTCCGTAACTTTATAAAATTCATAAAAATATAACATATACAGGCATTATCCATCCATTGTGTGGCCACGCCAAGATGGGTGGCTATTTAGCATGAGAGGACAACAAAATAACTACAGTAGAATCAGTTTTAGTTGAACGTCTACACTTAACTAGTTGATTTTCTCAAAAGTAGTACCTACCCAAACTACCGAAAAGCCCATTGAAAGGAAAATAATAATAATGAAAAAACCGAGACATATTTATACCGACTACAATATAGATAAGTGTTGGGAACGATGACATCTCGTGAAGATGGTTGTCAAGTGGTTTATAACGGGAGCTGCAGAGTCTAGAGACATTACGAGGAAACAGTTTTTGTTCAATTTGACCTCGTTTTGTCGATTTTGAGCTTAAGTTGAACTTTGATAACAAATAATTACTATCGTGATATCCAAGGGCAGATCCAGGATTTCGAGTAAGTTTTCAACTGAAAAATCTAGACAATTTGGGTTGCAGGCTAGGGGAGTTGACCCAGAAAGGGGTATGAAGCCCACCCAAAAGCTGAAAAGAAATCAGAATGATATGGCAAACGATTTGTTTTATAAAAAAAAAATATGTATGCATGTATTTGCGTAAAGGCAGCTATCCGCCTGGAGGCCTAAGGTATCCTTCAAAAGCTCTTG
Organism: Ylistrum balloti; assembly: GCF_031769215.1. Taxonomy (NCBI): domain Eukaryota; kingdom Metazoa; phylum Mollusca; class Bivalvia; order Pectinida; family Pectinidae; genus Ylistrum; species Ylistrum balloti. The sequence continues at coordinate 488,078 of NW_026782244.1, forward strand.
TTTCTATTTCTTTCGCAAAGCTTAAGATAACCTACGGTCGCTGTTTCAAATTCTAAATGATAAAAAAGCACCGTACTGCCTAGGACTAATGCGATACACCTCCCATCAGGTCCGTTATTACGTAGTGAGAACTAAAGATCAGCTTTAGGTTGGAAAAGTAATCTGTCGATGGAATTATAAAGCAATAAATTGTCAGGGAATGATTAGGGGCGCCGCCCCGATTTTGTACGAACACTAACAAATAATGTCTTCACTTTGTATGTGATTGAAGTGCCACAAACCTATAAGCTGTGTGATGATGAAACTTCAGTTCATCAATCTCGCAAAAAAATGATCACTTGGCCAATTTCAGAGGGGGCATGCGCCAGATCCTCCCCCTCTGAATCCGCCAGTTATTTAATTGATTTTAAAGATGTTCGCTTGTTCATTTCTCACTTAAAATATCATATGTTGGTTAGGTAGTACTATTTTCAGTCAGACACATTGAATCAGTCTTTTAATAAAACTTTTTTTGATACAATATGTGCCTCTTTTTATCCGTATTACTGTGTTTTGCCCCACAGATTCGTCTGTCTCACGTCTCAGCCTGGTTTCCCCGACCCAAGGATTGTAGTGCCAATTATATAGAGATTTATGACAAAACGACGGCCCCCAAGGATAGAATATTCCACTACTGCAACGGACCTCTTCCGGAATTTGTGTCGGTCAGCAGTCGGGTTTTCATTCGTCTCTATGGCAACCGACCGGAGTCTTTACCCAGGGTGGACGTGCAGTATTCCGTGTACCGGAAGGTCGTCGCCGAATATTCATCCAGTTCAGGTGAACAGAAAATTCTGTATTACACTAATTACATCGTTCGTGAAACATATCACATGATTTTATGTGTTTAATGACATTCTGTTTTTGATGAATATATTTATCTATTTTGAAAGATTTACTAAATTAATTTCTTTTTCTTTCTTAAGGAGACAAATGTGGCAACACCAGAGAGTTTTTCTGTGACAAATGGTGTATCAGTAACCAACTCGTTTGTAATGGTCGCAGTAACTGTCCTCACGGTGAGGACGAGCAGCATTGTACACAGGAAGTCGGTAGGTATCTCAGGTCTTCACTTTATAACGAAATATCCCATCGTCCTCTTCGTAGTTTCATTTTACAGACAAACAATTCACTACCTGATCTGATATTGCAGACGAAACACTTTCGTTTCATGGCCGATTTATTTCCTGTCGAGTTTCTGTTTCCTTTCTTTCAAAGTCAGAAGGTATCTCCGAATTCCAACAGCATATCTGGAAATCAGATAAAACCCAGATTTTTTTTCTTTAAAAAATACACAAAGACGTCATGCTGATAATTTAAGGAACAATTAACTCAAGGATGCCAAGTTGTGATTGAAATCCACGCCTTAGTGTTTGTCTCGCTGTAAAACTCCTCACATTCCTGTTGCCTGCTGCCGTCCGAAGTATTATTGTACAGAGACAAGAATCGGTGAAAAGCCATCGACGTTACAGGCTGTAGTAGTGGCAGATAAAATCTAGCACGTCGCGACAAACTACGCCTATTTTCGGATACCGGCACCAGATTACCATGTAATTGTTCTAGTGATTTACAAGAGACTTGCTAAGAACAGTCAAAATCCAATACTCAAAACTCTACTTATATCAGGTAGTGATTGGCATAACGATATACTGTTTTCTTTGTCTGAAATCTAAATGTGATATAACACTCGACATATCTTACCGATGTGTGGAATGTAAGCTACTTACATAAAACTCCTAACAAATCTTTTCTTCATTGTTTTGGATTTTTGATGCGGGTTTTATTACATTTTCTTTAAAAGTTTTCTTAAGAGTATAATTGCTCTCGTTTATGTATTCTTTGTGTCATCCTATTTACTATTACTTTCGGAATGTCTAATACCACACCGATCACCTGTGAAAAACGTGTAGATGATAAAGGACAGGACTCTTGAATAAATCCTCTTCTAGACGTTAAAACGGTGTTCAAATGATTGTAGTGAAACCTGGACCATAGAGATAGGAAGGGTGTTACAGGTAGCAAAAGCAGTCTGAAATGATTTTTCCAAACTTATTAAAGCCTTGTCTATTCCTTATCGTGATGTATGCTCTCATCGCAAGCAAATTAAGAAAAGTGATCACTAACACAGATTACGGCGGAAGCAGTTAGTTTGTAAATGAGATATTTATGTCGACCGAAACCATGAGTTTCCAGTAGATACAACTAACCGGAACAATGTTGTGAAATACTACACCAAACTGTTCACCACATATCTGCTGGCTTCGTCAAGACCTGCACATGTATCCTGATCAAATGATTCATTGCTTTTCTCGTAGCATGGGTCTCTAACATTCGCCCCTTTTATCAAAGAAAGAGCAAAGGTTTCATTTTATCTGTATTTCATCTCATAACTGTCATACAATGTTTCTTTAAAGTTTCAAAACGAGGTTAAATGCCACGCTGTCTGTCAAATTGTTCAATGGTCTTTCACCTCAAGTCTGTTCTCGTGATTTTCTTCTGACATTTTAGGCTATTGTTTGCGAAACTCTAACCCAACTCTCGGATATGGTAATCACCTACGAAGGTTTTTCATTTTCAAAGTTTGTTTGTCCAGTATATCAGAACGAGGCTTTCATTGACTTACAAGCTAAGTGCCCTTTTAGTTAAGTATTGACGAAAAAGAAAAGGCTAAAAAATTAGAATGCGTTCCTGTACAGTGGGGGTGTACGCTCGTCCAGTTCGCGTGCCACTTGTAGTATTTACACGTTCAGTAGATTGGTATATCAACGGTACGATTGCACGTCAAGTTTAACCATAATATTTATACACGTGAAAGGCGGACCATTGACACGTGGTCAGGCGTTTGATTAGAGTTATAACAACAGCATAGCCTGTGTGGGACGGATGAGGTCACGTACTCTCCATCCAGACAGCAATAATTAGGATTTTAATTCACATTTAATTTCTTTTTATCTTTCTTGATTATATCATGCTATATTTCATTTAACTTTGATAAGAATAGCAGTGTTTCACAAATCAAAATTATCTCCGTAATTGTAATAATTAATATCTTTTCGTTTTTCATTTGTTTGGAACAATGCATATTGTTATCATAATAATCAGCCAAGTTTATCATCATTTCTACAGCGGAAATAAACTCTCCCTAAAGTAAGAACCGCGTATCACCGGAAGTTATCAATTACTATGATAACGTGGGCGAGTCTGGTGCTTATTTGAGTCAGAATCGGCATATTGACTTGAAGATGATGTAGACATGTGTTATCATTTGTTTCGTAAACACATAGTCATTGCTGTGGGCTTGTTTTTACCTTGCTTAGTAAATACTCAGCTTTACAACCGAATTTCGATTCAGGCAGACATATACAAACAGCAAATAGTAGCAAAAGGTTTGTATCACAACACAAACTGTTTTCGAACATACACCAACAGTGTAGCTGACAGTGGCAATTAGCTTGTAAATATACGCCACATTATAACATACCTTCAAACCTTCACCTGAACCATACAACAAATCACGTCAAATAACACTCGAACGTACGTAATAACAATATAGCAGCCCGTGACAAATAGCGTGTAAACGATGATCATCAAAAGTTAAAACGGCTAAAACCACTTAAATATAGGTCTTCAGTAATTGGTAAATGTTGTCAACTAGTCGCTGGTCTTTAATTTGTTCTTTCGTGACCAGTTCAACGTTAAATTTTCTGGAAAATACGAACGAATTCATTTGTTGGATCTATGCACAAACATGTATATACACCACTGATTACTATTGGACGGTAGCAGTTTAGTGTTCATGTCAGTACGTACACAGACGAGGTTATCGTACACGAGCGTGATATACTAACCAGACATGGTCTCTTCCCACAAAGACGCCAGGCGCGTGTGCCTTGTCGGCGGTGCATGTTCCACCAGTTACACGGCCCAGCCGCTCACGTGAGGCCCACGGCCACCCCTCAGACAAGGCCTGACGTACCTGTGGCTATTGTTGATAAAACAAAGTTTCACCACATGTACTCCCCTCGGTCTACATGATATCATCACTACTGACCGGTTCTATTTGCGTCTGTCCATTTTCACGTTGTACCAACATTTGGGTTACAATGTCTTATCAGGGAATGGTCAATCAGAATTGCATGTCAACGTGACGCTCCTTTTTAAGTTATGTCAAAACAGCATTAGATGACGAAGTTTGTATATTTGAACTTCAAAATCAAACAGCTCCATACTTTTGTTTTACAGAAAGACTTTCAGAGGCACATTTGACCTATGTTTACGCATCATTAATGAAGCAGTTGTTTTCTGCTCAATTACAATTTTAAAAGCATTGCTGTATACATTTCTGTTGATATATAAAACACACAGAAACGGTCTGTTAGCTATTATGTTAGTGCCTATTTACAACTGTTAATGAACCATGTTAGATTGTGTTATGATTCGTGCTTTGTGTTTTTCAGTGGAGGAGGTGACGGTCATTCCACTTCACATGATTATTCTTGGAGCTGTGGTGGGCGTCATAGGCACCGGCATCCTCATAGGTGGGTGCTTGACATGGCGCGCAAAACGCCGGCAGAAGCGAAAAGACAAGGAGGCCAAATTACAACAAGCAAAGCTCAAGGACACGAATATGGAAATGACAAGTAACAGCTCGAGCACGACTCTTTCTAGCAAGAAAGGAAGTAACTATCCCCCGCCATACTATTCCCTCCCACGACCCCAAGTCAAAAATCAAGGGATTGTGCGGGAGTATACACACAGAAATAGTCTGACTAATTCCTTACAGTCGCCCTCCGAGGGAGAGTATCCGGACCAGAACTCTGATCCCGGCAATTACAAAAAGTATATGGTTATGGACCAGTACATGGAGGAAGATTCGAGCCCATGTCCATCGGTGTATAACCAAAGTCCCCCTGTGCTCACCACCATCGTAGAGCGACATGATATCCCGCCACATACTCCCGACATCGACCCCACTTATGGCTGGGGCGGATACGGCTGGCGTCAACCGCGCACTATGGGGGAGCCACGGTCACCAATTTCACCACCCACGCTGAGCGAAAATATAGCTAAATTGAAGCAATATACGATTCCGAAAAACCATCCTGGATATCAACCGGAAAACAAAATGTACAACCCGGAAACGAGGTACGAGATTTATCCGGAAAGTAAATTTCAAATTGGAAAGGAATTCAAAATGAAGTATGGCATGGTGCCAGATACCGAAATGATGCTAGAGCAACAAAAATTAGGAAGAGAGTTTACCACAAAATACGGAACGCAACCTGATGACGTTTCGATGGAAAAACAAAAAATGAAACAGTTTAAAATGCGAAGCCAACACCCGGATATAACACGTGATATTGAAGTTACGTGAGAGTAATAATTACAGTAAAATGGAAAGACTTAAAAGTTGTTTTATCACGCGTGTCGTTCAGACAGTCAGTGAGGATGGACCTTGCGGTATAAACCGTAACAACAATGGTGGAACAAGACACCAACTGCAAACCGCAAAATACCGTATCAAACGTTGGGATGCAATTACCAAGTCGACTGTGTGATCGATTGATTATCAATGCAGCACAAAGTAAGGAGTTTGAATGGCCAATAACGACTCGATTGAAATATCGTAAAGAGACGACACAACACCTAAGAAGAAACGTTGTCTGCAACAAGCTCATACGTTGAACGAATAAAATCCAACACGTTCGTCTCTCCCATGAGCGTTCTCAAATTAAACAGCATTCAATGCGGCACTTAAGTCGCAATAATGTCCAAAAGACGCAAAAGTTACGACAAACGATCACAACTGTCATAGTCGCAATAACGTCCAAAAGACGCAAAAGCTACGACAAACACTGACAACTGTCATAACGTGATCGTCAGGATCTGGAAATTAACCAAGTGGTAGAGAACATGGGTATCATTGGCGTTAGGTCATCGAGCAGAGCTGGTTTAGTGATGTGTACTTGTGTGAAGTTATACTTGCTATGAAGAGTGCTATACACTGACCGGACCAGAACCTACAGGCTGATTATATTGTATGACTATGAAACGTCTAATGTTTAAATCTTTTTTTTATTTCTCATCTGCATGGTCGACATGTTTATATTCAACATGTAGTCCACACATTAAATGTGTTCCAAGTGATAGTATTACAGAAAATCATTTTTATTTTCCTGGTTTCGTTTATTGGACTAGCGTTTCGTACATTCGTATGAACATTCTCGGTATCCGCAATTCATGAAGAAAACATCGACATGTTTATAAATATATGTCATTTGAGACTTTCTGCCTGAATTTTTATACGATGAAAGATACAAAGGCTGTACTGTATGAGGAAAGGACTCTAAGCATTCCAATTCTCATAAACTTGACCATAACCAAGGATTAGAAGTGATATATCGTAAAGCCTAAGTATCGCTTATCTGGGTATTACCTAGAAATCAATAATGCTTGAACTATGAACCTTTAAGATCTATATTGTCCGATCAACCGCATATAGGGCTCCCGTCTTCTGTAACGTCCGTGTAATCAAATTTCTTCCGACCGAATTGGACCACAGATGTAACTCAGAAGTTCTTATCGACATTCTACTGACTACATCTTTTGGAGTTCCTATGGATAAGGCGGCGGAATCCTTGTGTTAACACTTGTTATAGTGCTGCTCCGTAAAAATAATGTGCCTTAGTATTTGTGTTTGTATATTAGCTCATGTGTGTTGTATTTATGGCTCAGGAATCCATTTTTTTGTCATATTTATTTTAAATGATTAAACTATAATTGATGAAATGTTGATTTAAGGTTCGAAAATCATACCGAAAGAAGTTCATTTGACAAGCAGTTATTGTGAACAGTAAATTTCGACTCCATCGTCGCTATGGTGTGATGATAACCAGGTAATCAGTCCTATCATAAAGAAAGCACTCATACTTTACTAAATAAACTACATATTTCATCGGTAGGGTAGCATGTTAACATAATAATGTAATGACAAGGTGATGGTGACAGGTAACATTTGATGAAAGTCTTTGTAATTTATTTTATCTGTTGTCTGAGAAGATGAATGCAGTGTGTGTGTGTGTTGAAGTATTTGTATATAAAACGGCATTGCTTATTTCATTGAATCAATAATTGAAATAAAATAAATATATTATAAGATCTATTTTTTGTTTGTTTAAAGAAGAACAGATGTCAACCTCATCATGCTATTTTGCATTACCAATGGAACGAAGTGAGACATGTCTGTAGAAAAAGACGTATTATTAATGGAACGAAGTTAGACATGTCTGTAGAAAAAGACGTATTACCAATGGAACGAAGTGAGACATGTCTGTAGAAAAAGACGTATTATTAATGGAACGAAGTTAGACATGTCTGTAGAAAAAGACGTATTATTAATGGAACGAAGTGAGACATGTCTGTAGAAAAAGACGTATTACCAATGGAACGAAGTGAGACATGTCTGTAGAAAAAGACGTATTACCAATGGAACGAAGTGAGACATGTCTGTAGAAAAAGACGTATTATTAATGGAACGAAGTGAGACATGTCTGTAGAAAAAGACGTATTATTAATGGAACGAAGTGAGACATGTCTGTAGAAAAAGACGAATTACCAATGAAACGAAGTTAAAAGACAAAGTATTCACTATAATGTATGACCTTGTCACGGCAGCGAGACGTCTTTTTTCACAATGTTGCAAATGGTTATTGTTCACCTCCACGCATAACATAGATACTATGAGTAACAAAACTTAACAAATATCGTCATTCTGTCTGATGCTTAGCAACATAATTGTACTTATTCGATGCTTGAGAGCGTTTCAAGCTAATTTATATATAGTGCTGAGGCAAAACGTTGTGGCAGTTAACTAATTATATTAATGTTTATCGGAGCTAGAAGATAATGCAGTATACAAACACGTTTACAGTGATGATAATCTGTAAGGAATCATCATACACAGTGTAACTTATTACTACACATACAACACACAAATACATGGACAATAAGCTCGTTCATTAACTATCATAAGTGTATCCAATCGTTACGAACTTTAATTAAGACTTTGTTGTTTTGACTAACATAGTACTGTCCAATACATTGACATCACAAACCACTTATGTTAACACTTTTTCCAGACATTTTTTACTATAGAATGGACAGGTGGTTACTTCATCATCACTTTATGTTCTTCTACACATTAGATTTTCACATATTTTACTCATCTTCCGGTGTTAACTTGCTTACATTGTCATCACATCCGGGCATCCTGCTGGACGTCGGCCACCTTCACTCATTAATCTGTAGATAAAATTCTACTTGGTCAACAAACGACACCTATGTAAATCTCCCTAACAGAGATGACGGCATCGCAAGGCCTTGTACCGTCTTATATAAAAATATAAAGAAATTGGTAGATGCCTTATAAAATATGATTCCCTGTCACCCAATGGTACAATCGATCTATAGAGTGAGAAAGACGTGTTTATGTAATGTACAATACACACTCTGTTATTTGACTAGTATAGGTAGAGTAAGAAGTATCATATATGGATAGCAATCCACGTAATTTTCCTACTATGAGGTAAAAATCGGGATATCAGGCTACCCCGGTCATTAAGTTATAGAGATTATGTGGACTTTCGGTAAATCTCATTTTAAAGACTTTGTAAATAATCTACATGTTAGATAGCAAGAAATGGCTACTGAGGTTTAGTCCTTAATTCTAACCGACTTTGCATACATCACACGAACACACAAACAGATTGGCATGAAGTAAAAAAATCTTCACAATAAGATAACACGATAAAATTGTGAATCCTAAGTTCAATATGATTATCAGTGTGCTTTGGTACTGGGTATATCATGTGTACAGTCATCTTTCTGCTTAGAGCAGTTTAGATTGTAAATCTTTGAGGAATGAAATAAGCATGGACAATGACTAACGCCATGATTGATAAATAGATATGTTCTAATTGTTGTTACTGACGATAAGGACAGAAGAAAAGTTTACTGAAATCCGACATTGATTGATGTCATACCATGTAACTTACACCTCCGTATATACAACACAATGAGTCACCGACAGGTGATACGGTTGAGTAACTTTACGTAAGTGGACGACAAAGAAAGGAAGAGTTTACATAAGTCACTCATCAGGATACCTAATCTGTCTGGTCTGCTCACATGTAAAACCAATTAAAGAATACTCAAGTAATTCTTATAGAATTTTACAAACGATTCACACAAAACTTGAAAAGCGGTCAAGGTTATTTATTTGAGCTAATTTTGATAGCTCTTCATCCCAAGCATTTTGACACCAAATTATTGGTCATTTATAGAAAGAGTGTTAACAAAATTGACTCGTAATAGCCCTTCACTACAACATGCTACTGGTAACATATATCCTTTACATTTTAATTGGAAAATACTTGGCATTATTTCAAATTCAATTAAGTATCAATCGTACACATTATATATATAAGATATTATCTTAGGTTCTCTGATGAAGTATGACCGATAGTAGAACTCTCTACACCAAACTAATACACGTTAACGTGACAAGGTAGCTTGGTAATCCGGATCGTTAGAACTCTCTACACCAAACTATTACACGTTAACGTGACAAGGTAGCTTGGTAATCCGGATCGTTAGAACTCTCTACACCAAACTATTACACGTTAACGTGACAAGGTAGCTTGGTAATCCGGATCGTTAGCACTCTCTACACCAAACTATTACACGTTAACGTGACAAGGTAGCCAGGTAACCCGGATCGTTAGAACTCTCCACGCCAAACTATTACACGTTAACGTGACAAGGTAGCTTGGTATTACGGATCGTTAGCACTCTCTACACCAAACTATTACACGTTAACGTGACAAGGTAGCTTGGTTATACGGATCGGATCGTTAGAACGCTCTACACCAAACTATTACACGTTAACAAGGTAGCTTGTTATACTCTCTACACCAAAATTACACGTTAACGTGACAAGGTAGCCAGGTAACCCGGATCGTTAGAACTCTCCACGCCAAACTATTACACGTTAACGTGACAAGGTAGCTTGGTATTACGGATCGTTAGCACTCTCTACACCAAACTATTACACGTTAACGTGACAAGGTAGCTTGGTTATACGGATCGTTAGAACGCTCTACACCAAACTATTACACGTTAACGGGACAAGGTAGCTTGGTAATCCGGATCGTTAGAACTCTCTACACCAAACTATTACACGTTAACGTGACAAGGTAGCTTGGTAATCCGGATCGTTAGAACGCTCTACACCAAACTATTACACGTTAACGTGACAAGGTAGCTTGGTAATCCGGGTCGATCAGGAAAGAATTCCCCGCCAAAATTATTGTTTCTCTTTCAACAGAATGAATAATGGTTTACTAGAAGACCTTCGGAGTGGCCCATTTCTAACCTCGATAAAAAATCTTCTTCCTACAATATCTGTTAAAAAAGGTTAAAACCTAAGTAATCATGAACGTCAAGGTGGGATATAATCTGCCCGGTAATTCATCTAATTCATACCAGCACGTGTTTACCATTCATGGTTTAGAGCTCTGGTCTGATCTACCAGAGGGTACCAACTGCGCGCGAGACTAGCACCCGCTCAGCACGCGCCTAATAGACAACGATAGACAGGGAAACCTGTTGTCCAGTAATGGTGTACAGGTCGCTCCCTGCCAACAGGATGCCGTGGTTCTCTCCGAAAATCAAAGCCTCCGACCTTGTGAGCCATTTTGGTAGATGGAAAGACAACATTGACGCTGTATTTAGGATTTAGTAGGAATAGATACGGATTCTCGCTACAAACAACATCAAAGACTGAGTGGCCATGTGTCATGCATATGCAGAGAAAGTCTAATCACTACGGATGTCCTTCTGTGATGGTAGACAGGGAAGATAATTACTGCTCGATACCACAACATCAAAGGCCTTGTCAAATGAATTCTTCGGGAGGACTTGCTCCCTATTAAACGGTGTTAATTATGCGAAGGAACTGTGAGACATGACCTTTCTGCCTCTGTAAAGATAACGCATGTTTGCACTTCATATCTACCGTATTTTAATCCAAATCTCCAATATTCGCTTCTATTAGTGTACGTCATCCGTTCATTTGTTTTGTTTCTAAGGAAATGTATTTTCCAATGATGCTGATTTTCAAGCACACTTTAATCATATCATTTAAAGGTTTTTAGTTATTATATGAAATGTCAATAAAGGACTGTATAAGGATGAAAGACATAAAAAACAAACCCCCAAAAAACGTTAACATCCCTGTCAATGATTCATTTGCATGATGACACGAGCAAACGAGCAGTGACCAATGTCTCAATGTAGACAAACGTGATAATATCTAACAGATTCAATGTCAGATGTCAATGTCTGATAGGCTTTTAACTTCAGAACCACTGCTGAACTTTCCCTTCTGGTAGGAGTCCACTAAACTGAACTGTAGACGAACTAATGAAATAGCATTGCTACAGGGTCGGATGTCATGGCGGCCAGCCGAACGTGTAACGGATCACATTCATGTATAACGGCTGCAATATGTACACATTTCCGTTTTAGCGAGGAAAGGTTACCTCCGCATAAATGTAAATATGACTGTTAAATTATCTGTGGGCCATAATTCTTGATTGAACTATGCCAATAATTGAGAAAACTGTGAACGGTGTGGTCTGCACAGACAACGACACCCTGCCATTAGTGATATTCGTACGGTATGAACATAAATAATTGATATATACTCTAGAAAATGTCCTACAAAAACGTATGTGTTTTCCTATTCCGCTGTGGATGTGGAATTCTACGAATGTAAATTAGTGAAAATGATATGCTTTCTTGGTGGTAATAAAGTACATAGCCTATTAATTTCTGGAAAACATATTGTCATGTAGCCAGTATATGTAGTAACCGGTGTTAAGGAGAGCATATTCTGGTAAATCAGTACATTTTGTATGTCTCTCATAGACAAACAAACATACAGTCATACAAACAAACATCGTTTTCCGTTAAGTCATTCATTTGAACAAATCCATGTGATGTGTAGGACACACAGTACACCGCAGTTAACAACATCATTAGATACGAACTTAGTTCTGGTTTGGTATACCTTTTCTACTGAATAACGAATACAGCTGTTTTGTAGAACATTTCAGTGATGCTAGGGACAAATTTATTGGAAACTGGACAAGAAAGTAATAGACCTATAATATTCAGACGTGGAGATGCAAAGCTAACATTATCATTTAATCAATATTGTAAATTCAGGATATTGAATAATGTTTTCACGAGAGTCAAGTACAGATGCATACCATGAATGTCAATGATTGATTGTAATCGTACTGATAAGAAGGTATAAACTTACACAATCTGATACGTTTTGCTTTTAAATCTGGAATTTGTTATATCGTACATGCCTTCTTTGTTATATCTATGGAAATCATACATTATAGAACATGCGGGACATCTATAGAGGTAGCCATTATATAAATAGGCCCGACTGTGTAACTGGATATGTTTATCACCGGCATCTAATTAAAATAATCGACTATTAGGGATGTTTAAGACAACCACCAGTCATCAGACGCATTGTTCTAAACTTTTCATAAATGGTTCAAAATATGTATATTTATAAAATATTCTAACGAGCTAATAATATAGTTTGTTGTTCATAACATGATAGCGATTATAAAAATGATGTTCATCAACACAACAATATACAGCATGTTTAAAAAAAACCCAAGAAAATATCAACATGTCAACATAATCAGAAACCAAACTCAAATCCAATAAAACTAGGACTAGGTGTCTTCAGCAACAACACCCATCACGTGATCTTAACTAATCAAAGTAAGTAATGCCACGTTCTTAAGTGAGAACAATGTATACAACAACAATGTAGAATATGTATTCACTACAGTGTACACTATGACGATCACAACAATGTAGAATAACACAACATATGTACATATGACGATCACAACAATGTAGAATATGTATCACTACAGTGTACACTATGACGATCACAACAATGTAGAATATGTACACTATGACGATCACAACAATGTAGAATATGTATCACTTCAGTGTACACTATGACGATCACAACAATGTAGAATATGTATCACAACAATGTAACGATCACAACAATGTAGAATATGTATCACTACAGTGTACACTATGACGATCACAACAATGTAGAATATGTATCACTACAGTGTACACTATGACGATCACAACAATGTAGAATATGTATCACTACAGTGTACACTATGACGATCACAACAATGTAGAATATGTATCACTACAGTGTACACTATGACGATCACAACAATGTAGAATATGCATCACGACAGTGTACACTATGACGATCACAACAATGTAGAATATGTATCACTACAGTGTACACTATGACGATCACAACAATGTAGAATATGTATCACTATCACTACAGTGTACACTATGACGATCACAACAATGTAGAATATGTATCACTACAGTGTACACTATGACGATCACAACAATGTAGAATATGTATCACTACAGTGTACACTATGACGATCACAACAATGTAGAATATGTATCACTACAGTGTACACTATGACGATCACAACAGTGTAGAATATGTATCACTACAGTGTACACTATGACGATCACAACAATGTAGAATATGTATCACTGCAGTGTACACTATGATCACGATAGAATATGTACTACAACAATGTAGAATATGTATCACTACAGTGTACACTATGACGATCACAACAATGTAGAATATGTATCACTACAGTGTACACTATGACGATCACAACAATGTAGAATATGTATCACTACAGTGTACACTATGACGATCACAACAATGTAGAATATGTATCACTACAGTGTACACTATGACGATCACAACAATGTAGAATATGTATCACTACAGTGTACACTATGACGATCACTACAGTGTAGAATATGTATCACTACAGTGTACACTATGACGATCACAACAATTAAAATATGTATCACTACAGTGTACACTATGACGATCACAACAATGTAGAATATGTATCACTACAGTGTACACTATGACGATCACAACAATGTAGAATATGTATCACTACAGTGTACACTATGACGATCACAACAATGTAGAATATGTATCACTACAGTGTACACTATGACGATCACAACAATGTAGAATATGTATCACTACAGTGTACACTATGACGATCACAACAATGTAGAATATGTATCACTACAGTGTACACTATGACGATCACAACAATGTAGAATATGTATCACTATCACTACAGTGTACACTATGACGATCACAACAATGTAGAATATGTATCACTACAGTGTACACTATGACGATCACAACAATGTAGAATATGTATCACTACAGTGTACACTATGACGATCACAACAATGTAGAATATGTATCACTACAGTGTACACTATGACGATCACAACAATGTATGTATCACTACAGTGTACACTATGACGATCTCAACAATGTAGAATATGTATCACTACAGTGTACACTATGACGATCACAACAATGTAGAATATGCATCACTACAGTGCACACTATGACGATCACAACAATGTAGAATATATATCACTATCACTACAGTGTACACTATGACGATCACAACAATGTAGAATATGTATCACTACAGTGTACACTATGACGATCACAACAATGTAGAATATGTATCACTACAGTGTACACTATGACGATCACAACAATGTAGAATATGTATCACTACAGTGTACACTATGACGATCACAACAATGTAGAATATGTATCACTACAGTGTACACTATGACGATCACAACAGTGTAGAATATGTATCACTACAGTGTACACTATGACGATCACAACAATGTAGAATATGTATCACTACAGTGTACACTATGACGATCACAACAATGTAGAATGTGTATCACTATCACTACAGTGTACACTATGACGATCACAACAATGTAGAATATGTATCACTACAGTGTACACTATGACGATCACACAACAATGTCACTACAGTGTACACTATATCACACAACATGTATCACTACAGTGTACACTATGACGATCACAACAATGTAGAATATGTATCACTACAGTGTACACTATGACGATCACAACAATGTAGAATATGTATCACTACAGTGTACACTATGACGATCACAACAATGTAGAATATGTATCACTACAGTGTACACTATGACGATCACAACAATGTAGAATATGTATCACTACAGTGTACACTATGACGATCACAACAATGTAGAATATGTATCACTACAGTGTACACTATGACGATCACAACAATGTAGAATATGTATCACTACAGTGTACACTATGACGATCACAACAATGTAGAATATGTATCACTACAGTGTACACTATGACGATCTCAACAATGTAGAATATGTATCACTACAGTGTACACTATGACGATCACAACAATGTAGAATATGTATCACTACAGTGTACACTATGACGATCACAACAATGTAGAATATGTATCACTACAGTGTACACTATGACGATCACAACAATGTAGAATATGTATCACTACAGTGTACACTATGACGATCACAACAATGTATGTAATATGTATCACTACAGTGTACACTATGACGATCACAACAATGTAGAATATGTATCACTATGTATCACTACAGTGTACACTATGACGATCACAACAATGTAGAATATGTATCACTACAGTGTACACTATGACGATCACAACAATGTAGAATATGTATCACTACAGTGTACACTATGACGATCACAACAATGTAGAATATGTATCACTACAGTGTACACTATGACGATCACAACAATGTAGAATATGTATCACTACAGTGTACACTATACACTATATCACAACAGTGTACACTATGACGAATGTAGAATATGTATCACTACAGTGTACACTATGACGATCACAACAATGTAGAATATGTATCACTACAGTGTACACTATGACGATCACAACAATGTAGAATATGTATCACTACAGTGTACACTATGACGATCACAACAATGTAGAATATGTATCACTACAGTGTACACTATGACGATCACAACAATGTAGAATATGTATCACTACAGTGTACACTATGACGATCACAACAATGTAGAATATGTATCACTACAGTGTACACTATGACGATCACAACAATGTAGAATATGTATCACTACAGTGTACACTATGACGATCACAACAATGTAGAATATGTATCACTACAGTGTACACTATGACGATCACAACAATGTAGAATATGTATCACTACAGTGTACACTATGACGATCACAACAATGTAGAATATGTATCACTACAGTGTACACTATGACGATCACAACAATGTAGAATATGTATCACTACAGTGTACACTATGACGATCACAACAATGTAGAATATAAACACATATGATAACAACAGTGTTGAGATATTATACAATATACAACGATCGCCATAACATAAAAACAAAAGCGACAACGCCCACATGAAAATACAAAGTTGGTACAAAACATCACATAGTGTCTACAACTATCACAGCAATATATACATTTTGTACAACAATCACATCATGTATCAGTAGTACAACAATGTACAATATATACAACGATAACAACATTGTATAATGTACAGAAAAATATTCATAACATTACAGTGGTCACATGAAATGTAAATTACTGTTTTATTGGCATATAACAAGCATGGTTAATATATAATGTACGTAATTACCATAAGGTATATGTTCTTTTTCTGCACTGGAGCAATCTGAAAGAGTCACAACAGTGTTATCTATATGAGTAAATCATATTATGTTAATATGGATAAACCAACTATCGAACTAACTGAAACCATGTGTGGAGTTGTTAATTACTGTGGGAAGATAACAATAGGAATAGACTTGAAACAAACTAAGACTTATTTGTAAATTATCAGCGGTAGCAGGCCTGCGTTGTCTGGTGAATTAGACCCACTTGTACACATACTTAGGATGAGTGCCCGCTCTCTTGAATATACATCTCAACCTGTTCCTCGCCCTATAGGAATTTTGCACATACAAGCCGAGACATGTAAATTGTTTCTCTCTACACAAACTATAGAAGAATGGCTAAAACATTTCCTCGCTCGTCATTAATCATCAGGTGAGATACCCCTGGCAAGCCCTGTATTCCTGGATGGCAGCAACAAAGCAATGTTTCAATGGTGGATTGAGGAAGGAAATAAATATGTTTTGTTGATGTATATTCATTATTTGTCAATAACTTCAAGAAAATGAACACGTTGTGAGATGAAATGAGTACATTATACACACACTTCCGTTTGCGGTTACCTTATATTTGGCATGTACATAATTTTTTCAGGGAAAACAATGTGTGATTCTACTCAAAGATAAATATTCCACAATGACAAATTACAGCAATACAGTATTTAAGACCCCGATAAAGAAATGTTGTGTAAGTTTTAGACAATTTTATAAGATCTAAAAACAGCAATGCAATTTATTGTCGGGAGAAAGTTAGCTACACAATAATACAATACGATGTATATGTGAGTAAACTGCTGCTTCCATGTATAAAACGATTTGTCATTATTAATACCTCGTCAGGAAAAAGAATGCGCTGATCAGGTGTTACTGATTAAAGTGAAATGGAGTTACATACACGTCTGAAATATGATCATAGTTTATCGACAACTGTTCTTCAAATATATTTTTGTAAGACATTAGCCATTTTTTCTAAGCAATATGCAAATCAGTTTTGTTTTCAATAACATTATCTTTTTATTTTAAAAAAATCCGACGTGTATTCGATGAATACAGGTAAGTTTGTAGAAAAGAATATTTTAAAACGAGATGATGGAAATTTTTTTGCGGACGTCAGGTCAAATATCAATATCATCAAGTCGAAACTATAAATAGTACACAGCATTAAGTAAAAGATTGGCATGGATTTATATAAGTGTTGCAATTTAATGTGTTTATCATACAGTTTACCAATATCAACATTAGGTTATTCAGAGTGATCGTTGATCATGGTTAACAAATTTGCGTTCTTAAATCAATAATTTCAAATTACTATTAATAATCTTAGATATCTAAATCTTCCATTCCATCATTTAAAGTGAAGTGATTAAAAACAAAATCGAACGCAAACCACGAATTGACAGAAGGTTTTACATCAGTCAAGAGCTAAATGGATTTATGTCATGGTACAGCTTCTGTTGTCAACATTCTCTTTTAAAAGACTTAGCAATAACCAGTCAAGTGAATAAAAGACAACTTAGCTGCTTGGATGAAGCCCAACAAAGTCTTGGAAAAGAGATAAGTTTGGCCCATATTCAAGGTAACAGATATCAGATATGTTAAAACATTTATACTTCTTCTGATTGTCTTTACTTGTCTTTACAGATTCCAGAGAATAAGCTTGACATTGTAAATGAACAAAACACTAGATTGGATTGATTAAAATTAATGGCCTAGTGCAGTACCACAGCTGGTTTAAGATATTGATTTCGACCAATAAAGGCCCTCAGCCTCACTGTCCTAGAAGTACGAAACAGCTTTATGATTCAGTTTTGAATGTACCCTGCCTGATTCTAAATTTGAATTGGAAGGCGACATTCCTTTGTGGGTCTTTTGAACTTACCAAAATATCACATTTTCCAGTGAAAAAACAGACATACTTGTTAAAAGTAAAGAGCTATACCCATGTTCATTGTAGACATAATTTAATTATTAACAAAAAGACCTAGAATGATGATATTTGGCTTGTAAGTTCCCAGTTGTGAAATGAAATGACTTTCTCTCTTATTCAAGGCCTCACAGCGGTCAAATTTACTACGTGTAGTTATAACACTTTAACTTTTTTTTCGATTAACCGAAAGTCCTCGAATCATGATATGTTTCTAATAGGTTTCTGATATTAAGCGAAAAACATTTAGCTCTACTCGTCAAATTCATTAATACATATAAATTAACTACCTACAAACCTGCAACGTAAGCATGCTAGAGTTCAATGTTTGTCTAAATTTATCAGACACAATTTGAACGTTAATGACGCATAATGTTAATATTTTTTTAGAAACCATTAACAACATTTAAGCAACACAGGCCCATTTGACATCTCCTTTTATTTGTTCCCTATGCGTCAGTATATATATATATACACTTCTTATAAGGACCAATTTGGATATAATAGTTTTGTTCACTGTTAACGAATCGTATTATTCATCTTTTCTGTACAACAGGGAAAACTCATCTATGCCATATTTTCAAATAAAAGTTTGCCTCGAATGCATGTTGAAAATTTCTTTCAATGGTTGATGTAGATGTATAGTCAGACAAAACAAAACACGGAGTCTGGAGCAACACTTTATTTTCCCTTTACAGACACGCATGTCGATTTAAAGCAAAGAATGGTTACAGTTGAAATGTACGACTGATTTCTATCACCTGCATTTATGTACATGCAACAATACCACAATAATGAATGAATGAATAAAAAAAATTAATATAAATCTAAAATACATAACAGTCGATATCCTACAGTGATATTAAGAAATGAATTATTGATATACTAAACTTTTGTTATTTCTAACTAATTTGAAATAAAAATCACATATTAAACGTCCTACCGAATC
The DNA here is from genome assembly GCF_031769215.1 of Ylistrum balloti. Lineage (NCBI taxonomy): Eukaryota > Metazoa > Mollusca > Bivalvia > Pectinida > Pectinidae > Ylistrum > Ylistrum balloti. The sequence goes on from NW_026782244.1 coordinate 507,793, forward strand.
ATATAATCAGTAAACAATGGCTTAAAAGTAATGAATGATTGGGCAAATGAACAATATTCTTCTAGGGCAACAAAACCTTTACATGAATCTGAAAAAGCAGTTGCTTGATAAACACAGTAATTGCGATGGTTATGATACACCAATGTAAATTGTTAAGGATCAAATAACGTTACATTTTTTCGACTTTGAACTAAACTTTGTAGGCTAAACTTTTCTTAGACATGTGAGGTTTTCGTACCATCACTTTTCTATTATATCTAGCACCAATACGCTTCAGGTGGTCACAGAAGTAAACCAAAATGTAGAGAAGTAATCATTTCATATCTAATATAATCACTGTATAACATAACCTGGACCTGAATATCTAAATGAAATATTTTCCGTGTCTTAAAAAGGAGGGGGGAAATGTGAAAATCAAAAACACGTCTAACGTCTGAAAAACTCCACCAAATTATTACTTCTTAGAACATGCTTTATTTCTACCGGATATGTATGAATGTTCACATTTCAGGAAATATGTAGAAACATACTGAAAACATTCCTGTCAACGACAGTCTGCAGAGGGAGACAATTCTTATATATATTCAATTAAATGCGTGTATGGTTCTGAAGATGGATTTCAACTGCGTGAACACCAGAATGATTTTTTTTCTTTCATCTATGGTTATCACGATGACACTTTGAGATACAATATCAAATACATTACGCGGACTCTTGTGTTCTTTTGTACTCATAAACACTGCCGCGCCCCACGACACTAGATGGTACGTCCACCTTCCTCCTTTTCCTTCTGCCTTCGTCCTCATCAATAGAATCAGCACTTTCTTGGGTACCATACCCTCCTCCGCCGGGAGTCTGCAGCAGGAACACGTCCTGAAATATACATGAGCAGTTTGTAAACCATAGGAGCTGATATCAATTCACTCTGATTCTTACTGTCAAGATAAAATGGATATTATGTATTCTTTTCTGCCAGTTTTAATCTGTAACAAAGTCATCGTTGGAGGGAAATTGTGGGAGCAGTGTATAACATCTATAAATGAGGACAATTATGCAAAGAGGTCTATCTTGTAAAGCCCATAAGGTATATACATGTTTCTGAAAAACGTGCAGGAAAAATAAATATTCAAGTAAGCATTATGTATTCTTTAATAATATACACAATTCATCACCAGTATTTCCTTGACATTCTTAGCTAGATATAAAATCACAAGAATGATAGATGCTTAAATAAGTAAAGACAGCGTTTTCAGCACCTATAATGCCGTCAGATAGATATTCTTACGAGCAAAAGTTACATGGTAGGACAAATGGTATGATGCCCAACTAGAAAAGTGTGACGCCCGATCTTACCTGTAGAAAGTAAAAGTAAGAAATAGAACTCTCGCAATGCCTAACATGCTTAGTTATCTGCTTTATGAAAAGATAATCTCACTTTTGTGAGATTCACAACCAACGGAAGAAGGTAAAGAACGAGTTTTACCTGAAAACAACGACAACTAGAAAGACGAGACAACCATATATATCAGAATTCCATCTATCGTATAATTTATGATAAAACCACGACGGTAATAACACAAAAGCCCTTTATCACGACGACCTGAGTTCGATTTTCCGACGGGCTTGAATATGTATTAGGTCACCTATCTGACTCCGTGGAACTTCCCCGTTTGTACAGTAAGCCTACATGTGAACTTCCATCGGGAACAAAATGTGATAATGCGTAACGGATGCGAGAAAAAGTTAAATTTAATGACAAGTAACCATTATAGAATGTTCGCAGCCAACAGCAATCCGTGTAAAGGAACATGTACACGTGTTACTATAATAACCTGCCAATTTAAAGGCACTTCCACCGTAAACGTAAACAAATTTAAATTGCCTGTTTCTGCTATATGTAGCTTGGTGTGACCGATTCCATCCTGTCTGATGTTTCAATCAAACATGAGTGCCGCGCAATGCATGTGATTTTTGGGCAATGGTAACATGGATGGAATACTTGTAAATCTGGCGAAATGTAAATTTGCACGGAACGTGAATTTACATTTGTGTATTGGTTTTACATGTGCCCGTGTATAAAAGAACATGCAATGCTCTGCAAAATATCACAGCCATTCCAAAGTGGTCTTGTAAACCAAATGTGCAGATGTGATAAAAATATTTGTAATGCACGTAATTTTGTATAAATAGCAGAAGAAACCTGAACATGTCATGAAAATTTCAGCAACGAACATATAATGCATGTTAACTATTTTACCTGACAAAACTTGACGGCTTGGAATCTGATTTTTAATATCTCATGAGAGTTTTCTTTATAATTTACATTGATAAAAATGTTATGCTTTAATTAATTCCCATATGCTCGTTATAGAGCTCAGGTATAAAGTAGTTGAACGGTTGCCAAATGTAAATCATAAATCTGGTACAACCGCAAGCGCATGTGTGCATACAGCATAAAGATATAATTAAGACGCTGAACAGATGTCAGAAAAAATACGTTCTTGAGCATCTGTAAATTGGTTGTGGCTATTAAACCTACACGTGAACAATGACACGGTGATACTGACTTGGCAGTAGAGGGCGCCTCATGTACCTCTTATCAGTCAATTGTACCTGTTAGTGTGCAGCAATACAAACGCAAAGAAGATACAGAAGTAAAAAAATGGTGGTGATGGTACAAGACGACACGTGCCATTTGCAGTTGAAGCTTATAAATTATCTTTTCCTTCTGCAACTTTCGAGGACCACATATGACTTTCTTAAATTTGAAAATATAAAATCATGCAGCTTGTGAAAAAACAGCAAAACAAGTAAACGAAAAGGCCACTTGGTTTACATGATTCTATAGAGGACCGATGTAAGAAATCATGTAGTAATGGTGTCAATTTGAAATATTTTCCGTTTCACTTCATATTTTTTTCATCACAAGCAAAGTGACCCAACTCGTATAAAAAGTGACCCAACTCGTATCAAAGCCAAGCTCGTTGCAGATATAAGCTGAACAAAACATAAAATCATAGTTTTTTCCGCGTATTAACTCTACTAAATATGATATTTCTATTTCAATCTGGTATGACTCTACTCATACGCCGTAAAATTGAATCGAATTTTAAGTAGATTAAATAAAACTAAGAACATTCTCTATAGCGCTCTAGCTCGTAATAAGAAATAAGATCATTATCAAAGCTCCCCTATCTATAAATAGAACTAAGGTGAATCCCTATAGTAGCCCGTTGTACCAGTAGCATAAGGACAGTTCCCTTCCGTTGCCGGTTATGCAAGTAGTACTACAATTTCCTTTCGTAGCCCGTTTTACTAGTAGAATTTAGACAATTCCCTATCGTGGCCTCTTATACCATTTGAACTAAGACAGTATCCTATCGTGACCTGACCTGATATATCAACAGAAGTTGGACAATTCTCGACCATGGCCTGTTATACCAGTAAATGAAGACAATTCTTTATCGTGGCCCCGGTATGTGAGAAGATTGCTGTATAAAAGACACACACGCGAATTATATCTTCTAAATAACACATATTTAGAATAAGATTCACCCGCGCCAAATCGTGTATGAACTGCTTAATACAGTTGTGTGGTCCTTCTAGAACTCGTCAGTGATGCTAAGGGCCTAAACCTTTTAAACCTAAGGCAATTCCCTAACATGGGCCGCTACACCAGTTGAATTAAGATATCCCAGTATACAAGTACAACCCAGGCCGTTCCCAAAAGATGCCTCGGTTTACAAACAGAACTAAGATCGTTACTCTTTCCTTCCATTTGAAAGATTGTTTATGAGTTCCAGTTAATGATTTCGCTCGTCATTTATGTTGTACCTTCAACTAATTTGTCAAAGCACCAAGCACCAATTGAAGCTACTGATGGACAAAGAGGAAAGTGCTTCTCGGTAATTGTTATGGAAGTGCTTTCCACTCATATGTTTTATAAATGTGTCCGTATTGCCATGTTCCGTTCTGAACACGCCAGTGTGTCTCTAAGGAAGCTGCGTGTGCCAGACTTACGGTAATCATGTAAACAGCCAGAACAATAGTTTTATACACGCCGATCTGGAACAAGTTGGAAAATCCCTTTTTCTTAACAAATGTAAAAAAAAAATATAAGAAATAATCTTTATAAACAATACCATAGAAATGTTATGGAATATTTTATTACGTCATTACTAATGCGTGAGAATCCCGCTGATAGATAATATGCCACCATAAAACATCAACCATCATGGATGTACCAAATACAGAAAGCAAATGTTATATGCCTTAAATAATCTAGTTTTAGTGCGATATTCAGTTAGACGTAGTTGCTGCTCGTTAATATGATCGGTGGTTATGCCTAAGTTTTTATATCGACTAATTATGTATTCTTTTCTCTTGTCCTCGCTGTCGTTATATATTATTTTGAATAACCAGTACACAACTAAGGAAGTGATTAAACATCACCTAGCCACTGTTGTCACAGTGACGTCATACTCAGTACGACTGTTAAACACCGTGAATCAAGCCTAATGAAAACCCCATCTGTAATGAATTAATATGTTATGATGAACGATATCAAGAGTTCCTGGTATCACCATCTAGCTGGCATTCCCCATTTCAGATCCACCTGCTCATAAAAGATGGATGCACGTGTTTTTCTGATATATGCCTCACAGAACAGACGACCCGACAGGTAATAACCCCACTTCCTCCTTTAAAACATGCGCTCTTTAACAGAGTTAGCTTAACACATCTTAAAAATTTAAAGCTAAAAATCCCAGTTATTAATAATGTTGCCACATGAAAATATGAACCTCAGCTCCCATTTTCCTTTTGAAATAAAACAAGTTTTGGATAATGCCAGTTTACTATAGTTTTCAGACCAGTCAATCTTTTTGTAAATGTTTAAAACAGCTTACGTTCAGAGGTAGGTTCCAGTTAGTGTCTGGATTAAATTTGTATCAATCAAGTGTTAAATAATGAGGAACATGTTTGGCTTTGAAAACTGATACAGATTCGTTTCGCCATCTTACACTTAAAACTTCCATTACTCTTCAGTAGTCTGTTGGATGTGTTACCAGGCAAAGCTTTTTAATGTAATTTTATCATCGACAATTATCGAAACAAATAATGATTCTACTGAGGATCATTTCTAAAAACCCAGCACTCATTATGTTGTTCATGTCAAGGTCTTAAATCTTATTTCAAGAGAAATGTTGTAGACCTTATCTAGAATTTACAAATGCCATATTTTATAGGGTTTTTAAAAAATCGTTTTTGTTAAATTTCCTTCAAAACTTATTCTTACAACCTGAAATTAAGTGCAATGGATTTAGAAAAGTATTTATATCATGTATACATAGAACTATGACTAACACCAGTACGTAGAAATACCAATGTCGTACGGCATGCATAAAACAAATCCAGATCAAACTGCAGTTTAGATATAAAGAAATGAGCATAAGTATATACTGTTCTGAACATGAGTAAATAACGCTCTGAACATAAGTAAAATGTTCTGAACATAAGTAAAATGTTCTGAACATAAGTATATAATGTTCTGAACATAAGTATGTACTGCTCTGAACATAAGTATATAATGTTCTGAACATAAGTATGTACTGCTCTGAACATAAGTATATAATGTTCTGAACATAAGTATATACTGCTCTGAACATACGTATAATGCTGTGAACATAAGTAAATAACGCTCTGACATAAGTATATACTGCTCTGAACATACGTATAATGCTGTGAACATAAGTAAATAACGCTCTGACATAAGTATATACTGCTCTGAACATAAGTATGTACTGCTCTGAACATACGTATATACTGCTCTGAACATACGTATATACTGCTCTGAACATAAGTATATACTGCTCTGAACATACGTATATACTGCTCTGAACATACGTATAATGCTCTAAACATAACTATATAATGCTCTGAACATACGTATAATGCTCTGAACATACGTATATACTGCTCTGAACATAAGTATATACTGCTCTGAACATACGTATATACTGCTCTGAACATACGTATATACTGCTCTGAACATAACTATATACTGCTCTGAACATAACTATATACTGCTCTGAACATAAGTATATACTGCTCTGAACATAAGTATATACTGCTCTGAACATACGTATATACTGCTCTGAACATAAGTATACTGCTCTGAACATAAGTATATAATGCTCTGAACATAAGTATATACTGCTCTGAACATAAGTATATACTGCTCTGAACATAAGTATATACTGCTCTGAACATAAGTATATACTGCTCTGAACATAAGTATATACTGCTCTGAACATAAGTATATACTGCTCTGAACATAAGTATATACTGCTCTGAACATACGTATAATGCTCTGAACATAAGTTTAATGCTCTGAACATACGTATAATGCTGTGAACATAAGTATATACTGCTCTGAACATACGTATAATGCTCTGAACATAAGTTTAATGCTCTGAACATAAGTATATACTGCTCTGAACATAAGTATATACTGCTCTGAACATAAGTATATACTGCTCTGAACATACGTATATACTGCTCTGAACATACGTATATACTGCTCCGAACATACGTATATACTGCTCCGAACATAAGTATATACTGCTCTGAACATAAGTATATACTGCTCTGAACATAAGTATATACTGCTCTGAACATACGTATCTTGCAGTTCTTTTGTGTGTGACACACATTGAATATACTGCTCTGAACATAAGTATATACTGCTCTGAACATACGTATATACTGCTCTGAACATAAGTATACTGCTCTGAACATAAGTAGATAATGCTCTGAACATAAGTATATACTGCTCTGAACATAAGTATATACTGCTCTGAACATAAGTATACTGCTCTGAACATAAGTATATACTGCTCTGAACATAAGTATATACTGCTCCGAACATACGTATATACTGCTCCGAACATACGTATGTACTGCTCTGAACATAAGTATATACTGCTCTGAACATAAGTATATACTGCTCTGAACATACGTATATACTGCTCCGAACATAAGTATATACTGCTCTGAACATAAGTATATACTGCTCTGAACATAAGTATATACTGCTCTGAACATAAGTATATACTGCTCCGAACATACGTATATACTGCTCCGAACATACGTATATACTGCTCCGAACATAAGTATATACTGCTCTGAACATAAGTATATACTGCTCTGAACATAAGTATATACTGCTCTGAACATACGTATATACTGCTCTGAACATAAGTATATACTGCTCTGAACATACGTATATACTGCTCTGAACATAAGTATATACTGCTCTGAACATACGTATATACTGCTCTGAACATAAGTATATACTGCTCTGAACATAAGTATATACTGCTCTGAACATAAGTATATACTGCTCTGAACATACGTATATACTGCTCTGAACATAAGTATATACTGCTCTGAACATACGTATATACTGCTCTAAACATAAGTATATACTGCTCTGAACATACGTATATACTGCTCTGAACATAAGTATATACTGCTCCGAACATACGTATATACTGCTCTGAACATAAGTATATACTGCTTTGAACATACGTATATACTGCTTTGAACATACGTATATACTGCTCTGAACATACGTATATACTGCTCTGAACATAAGTATATACTGCTCTGAACATAAGTATATACTGCTCTGAACATACGTATATACTGCTCCGAACATACGTATATACTGCTCTGAACATAAGTATATACTGCTCTGAACATACGTATATACTGCTCTGAACATAAGTATATACTGCTCTGAACATACGTATAATGCTCTGAACATACGTATATACTGCTCTGAACATACGTATATACTGCTCTGAACATACGTATATACTACTCTGAACATACGTATAATGCTCTGAACATACGTATAATGCTCTGAACATACGTATAATGCTCTGAACATAAGTATATACTGCTCTGAACATAAGTATATACTGCTCTGAACATAAGTATATACTGCTCTGAACATAAGTATATACTGCTCTGAACATAAGTATATACTGCTCTGAACATAAGTATATACTGCTCTGAACATAAGTATATACTGCTCTGAACATAAGTATATACTGCTCTGAACATAAGTATATACTGCTCTGAACATAAGTATATACTGCTCTGAACATAAGTATATACTGCTCTGAACATACGTATATACTGCTCTGAACATAAGTATATACTGCTCTGAACATACGTATATACTGCTCTGAACATAAGTATATACTGCTCTGAACATACGTATAATGCTCTGAACTTTAGTATATACTGCTCTGAACATAAGTATATACTGCTCTGAACATAAGTATATACTGCTCTGAACATAAGTATATACTGCTCTGAACATAAGTATATACTGCTCTGAACATAAGTATATACTGCTCTGAACATACGTATATACTGCTCTGAACATACGTATATACTGCTCTGAACATACGTATATACTGCTCTGAACATAAGTATATACTGCTCTGAACATACGTATATACTGCTCTGAACATAAGTATATACTGCTCTGAACATAAGTATATACTGCTCTGAACATAAGTAAATAACGCTCTGAATATCAAGTCTGCTTACATCACATTAAGAATTTTGTTTTAATATTTAACATATGTTTTCATAAACTGTTGGTTATTTCTACAAATATGACTGTATGTGGTTTCTCCAAATGAACCCACTTTCCCAAGACAATCATAATGGCTTCATGCAAATAATTATTCCAGCAACCTTTTCCATAATTCGTTACAATTTAGGTTAATTAACCTATCTGACAAACAACTACAAATCAGGGAAGTTTCCCATGACACAGATATGTTACGTTCAGTCACACAAAGGCAGTGCAGAGCCCATCACAAAGCCAGAGTATACATATATACATTCAAAGGGTGTGTTTATCAGACTGGGTAAACTTGTTGATTCACACTGATGATTAGTGTAGTTACGATATCGCCGTATCACCATAGAGAATGGTATCATAAGTCTTTTGCGGTGTATCACTAGGGAAATATGCATATCAATGGGTATACAGTGTCACACTGGGTATACGTAGTGTCATGTAATTTATTATCCGATTCTTAAACATATATACGTGTGCAAACTTTGTGTGTGTTTATTCTTTTCACACTGGGTATACGTAGTGTCACACTGGGTATACGTAGTGTCACCCCGAGTATACATATATACGTGTCAAACTGGGTGTGTTTATCACACTGGGTATACGTAGTGTCACTGGGTATACGTAGTGTCACTGGGTATACGTAGTGTCACCCCGAGTATACATATATACGTGTCGTGGTGTTTATCACACTGGGTATACGTAGTGTCACACTGGGTATACGTAGTGTCACTGGGTATACGTAGTGTCACCCCGAGTATACATATATACGTGTCAAACTGGGTGTGTTTATCACACTGGGTATACGTAGTGTCACACTGGGTATACGTAGTGTCACACTGGGTATACGTAGTGTCACTGGGTATACGTAGTGTCACTGGGTATACGTAGTGTCACCCCGAGTATACATATATACGTGTCAAACTGGGTGTGTTTATCACACTGGGAATCTGTGTCACACTGGGTATACATATCACTCTTGGTATTAATGTCACCCTCAGACCACGCGTCAAACAAGGAATACAGTTGTGTCACTAAGACTATTTAAAGCCAAACTCACATGAAGAACATATTATACGCCGCAACAAAAGTATAAACATATATTGTTCACTTTAACATTAGGTACATTAAGCGGTAAATGCCAGTGTTTGTAGTAAGTTCAAGATTTACACCAATTTTCAAAATGTCAGTCAATCTGAATGGTAGCATTCCCAGTGGTACACCTCTGTAGTGATGATATGGTCCCGAACTACACATGGTCGATGTGTGGTCCGCGCTTGATTTGTTGTCTGCCTTGTAACCTGTAGGCCATAGGTCAAAAACTGAAAAATAATGTTCCCATACAACAAACTGTAGTTGTCACATATGACTTCCTTCTTAGGCATATGTTTAATCTAACTAGTGTGTCTTTTTTTAAAACTTTTTGTCGTCACAATATTTTGTGTACCTGTCAAATAAAAGTACTGTAAAATCCTTAATGTTCGTTGGATGTTTTGTTGGTGTTGATGATTCCATGAGTACTGTTAATTCATGAATCCAGAAAGCGCTGACATTGCTATCAGTAGACAAATAATTATATCCTGGCTTTAAGTAACCACGAAATCAAAAGATCCACGAAATAATTATTTTTTGAAAAATCAAGCAGTTTCAGCCAAACATTTTTGAAAAAGTCAAGAAACCCGAGCCACACATTTTTGAGAAATCAAGAAACTTGAGCCACATATGTTTCAAAAAACCAAAAAACTTGAGCCACACATTTTTGAAATAATTAAGAAACTTGAGTCACACAATTTTTAAAAAATCAAGAATCTTGAGCCACACAAAAGTGTAATTTTACAGTTACAAAAGTGCTCAATATTGTGCGAATAAACAGTTGTTTTTTAACTGTTAATGAATCGAAGCGTATCATTTATCGAGGTTTTACTACATATCAATGACAACATATTCCGTAGCAGGACTAAGTTATCAGTCAACGCTTTTTATGAAACGGTAACATCTAGCGAGTACTTAGTATTCCTAAATATCAGCAAACATGAAGGTTATGTTCTTCAGTGTAATCTGTAAAAGGCAACGACTAGTGACGATACATCACAACAAACGGGACAGACATACCGTCCGCTGTGATAAAAATACGTCCGTCACACAAAACGAATGACAATGTCGATATCAAATCTTTCTTTCAAATCTAGTGATGTGAATCTACTTTAACACCCATATTACACAGTAAGGATCCGTTTATATATAAATACTTGTACGGATGTCTAAGAAAACAATAATTGTTAATCTTTGTAACTTTTAACACATCCATCTGCTGAGTTAGAATAACGTAATAAAATGTAGTCAGCACGACTCTGAATCATTCTTTCCACAAACATGGAAAGCCAGTGAATCCGCAAAATCAGGTTAAATGAATGACACCCGTACAGGAAACACCAAACATTCATGTTGTGTAACAGGCGATTATGTCCTGTCGAACAACATTTATGGGTGTGTAAAACGGAAGTCACAGGTTGCTTGTCATATCCTGACAAACATTAACACACGTGTGGCAAAGTGTCGGGTTTATCGCTGAGGTTCTGTCTGTGTCATGGTGGTTGTGAGAGACAAAAAGCACGAGAATATCAGATCAGTGAAGAAAGAACTAGAGCAGATATTTTTTAGCGATTAAAAACTTTTTCAAAATTTATTATTGCTGAAACGGCCAGGCTGTAAAAACAGCTCAAAGATAACAAATATTTCAAATTGAATGGTATAAGATAAGTTAATTTTGCTAAAAGCACTTTGAAGTAAAACAATAAACACATGCATAGTGTTGAGACATTTCATACTTAAAAGCAACGAAATCACAAGGCATACCAACAAATCGAAGAAGGAAATAGAGTATTCTCCAATGGGATCATTGTGACGATCATAAAACTTCTCTATAATTCTGATCAATATGCATCTTTCGAAACTCCGCATTTTTCATGTATCTTTCAGCTGTCGACATCTTGTACGGAATTCGTGATACTGAGTACAAATCGTTGAAGATCGGACTGACCCTGACATGCATCACAACAGGCAAGTCGAACTCACATCGCTTATCACACAGTAAGGAGGTCGAGATAAGCGTTAACGTAAAAGAGTCCGTCGGGTCCTATTTTTCTAATCCTTTTCGGTATATGAGATGGTCATGATCAACAAATTTCTTGACACTGTAGGACTTTGTGACCCGTTTTGATAAGCTTTTCGATAAATTCAGCATCGTATAAAAAGCAAAACCAAGTAAAACAGGAGAGAAGCGTAGTTTGTTTCTATAAGTTTGTAAATAGAATGATCGGAGTTCCTACCACCAAACTCGGCGAAGAAATTGTCAACCAGAAACTCGATCATTTTCACGATTTTACCCTCAGTATTTTTCCTCTCGGGTTTATACGTACTTTGAAATAAATACGCCTCGTTATATTTCGCAACCATCTACTTGTACTGTCGTTTACCTTTCACTGAGAAGGCATTTATTTTCAGATCGAAGAGTTATAACAGTATACAGAGTGGAATAACTAAATGCTGTGATAGACGTATTTTGGTTCCTACTTTTCACCATGTAAGACGCCATAACGCTTTTTATGTCGGTATTTTTCTGAAAATTTGTTATTGACAGTTAACTGTATCGCACATATTCACATACAAATATATGTGTTTAAAATAAAGCTTAATTGGCAAATTATGTTAAGTACGAGAACGTTCTTACTTATCTCTTCTCCTATTCCAGCGTTTCTAAAATCGCGAAACGATTACTATTTTCACACACTTTGTAGAAATACATATGACGCCCTTTTGACACTTTGTATGCTGGTAGAGAAATTCCGGAAAGACATTTCAGTTAGCAGTGGCAGATGTGAATCTACATCAAATAGACTGTGAATGCGCTTCAATGAAAACCTTCACGGAAACTGGACCATTTTATTTCAGACACGTTTCTCAGATCTTTTTGTCTATGGTATGGTAATGGTGTATCCTAGATGTTGAGAAAAAACAGACAATTTTGTACCTCGTTATTGTTTGTTGGAGGAGAATAAAAACCTACTCGGGGAAACAATTTCAATTTCCTCACAATTACTAGACAGTGTCTTTGATCGGATGTCTGAGTTGTGTCAGAGAGAAGGGTCTGTCCGAACAAGTGCGCACGAGAACAGCTTCAGTACTGACAGATGAACACCAAACATTTCAACAAAGTATACAAAACTACAGAGTAAAATACAAACGTACAGATACCCAGGTCACCTGGATTTTATCCGTATGTTCATGCACACATTACACGCTCGAGTCAGTTTATAAAGAAATCAGCCATGTTTTTCTAAACAATTGTAAATCTGTACAGACAGTTTTAGAAAATCATTTTTTTAAAGAATTGGCAAAACGTTTTATATCCCGAAAAAACTAACATACGATAGGAAGTCGTAGTTTACTGTAAAACGGAGCCATACGTTAAGGTGATGTTTTTTGTAACGAACGGGAGAGCGAAGGACTGTATAAAAGTAGGTTTAAATACATTTTAAGTATCATCTTCAATCTTTCAAATATATGACCTGATGAGAGAAGTCAGTGAAGGAGGGCACAGAGGGAGTGAACACGTAAAGCAGAAAAGGCCAGCATATTTGTAACACATGTGCTGATACAACTGGGGATTACATAATATAATTCAATGTCCCACTTCTTCTTTCAGATAATCCGTATCCTTGGTAAAATCATCAATGTTACATCACAAACATCTCATCTGGTGGGGCGTGGAGAATGCAGATTCCATTTTTTTTTTGTAAAATGTGTTTCTAACGGATAATACAAGGATTAGTGTCGTTCCAGACAATCAGACCAACGACAATACATACCGCTATAAACGGATTTCACATATGTAGAAAGCCACGCCACCCTTACCACGGAAACAGATTTACATGATGTAGGTAGTTTTCTGGATTAAGGCCAATACATTCAGCAGTATTTCTTCTGATTGATAATCCACATATATGTTAAAAGTTACAAAAGAAATCTTAAGATGCCAATCCCAACTCTTAAAAAACCCCTGAATTAACATCTACAAAGATAGTTAACCTTCACACGGAATATCATTTCCTATTGACTTTCAAGTTTGACTCTTCAGTGTTACCTTATTAAGAATGATTTACTATTTTGCAGAACACAATGAAAACATTGGCTGAATTCCGAATTAATTTGTTAAAATTTTGCTAGAATGACGAAGCAACTGTATGTAAACTTTTTAATCTGCTGTCTTGCTATATTTTATCTAATTCTTTCGTCCAATTATCAAAGCTTTAAGGCAAAGTTATGCAATAAACCTACACATACAACTTAGATATGCAAAAATCAAATGCATCAATCCATCTTCTAACAGCAGTTCCTTATCACACCTACCACTCAGCAGTTCTCAAATCCAACAGGGGAGTCGACGCTTTAAGACAGTGAACAACGCATACGTCAATTCATCCCTAATCTAGGATTTAATATCAGTTTATTTTTTCATTTATCAGTTGTACAAAAAGTGACATAAGTTTTTCTTTTCCTGTGTCTCGGACCACCCTCAATAATGTACACAGCTATCTGAGTAATCCAAATGTCCATGACTTCATCAGAATGGTGTAGTTTAATGCTGTCCGATTTGGTAAAAGCCTTTCCTGTTTTTTAATTAAAACCTGACAAAGCTACATATTTATACACATACCAATGTCAAAACCTTCTTCAGTGTAAGTAAGAGACAAATGCTTTGTATCCCGGAGTGTCGTCTTTAGAGAGTAAGGCGTTAATGCCTGCTGTGTGATATTAGAGGACCACCCTCATTCATACTCTAGATCACAAAACTATCTCCTGTATTCAAAAGGAACATTGACAGATTAGATTTAGTGTTTATTTGTTTTTTAAGATGTCATTCAAAGACAAAACAAACTGCTTGCAATCAATTTTACCAGTTTTGTTTACTTTTTTATTTTGATGTTTATTTCCACATCACTAGTCTTACGTTCATTCACGTTTGCATGTGTAGATAAGGTATAACAGGTGGAAAAATGATTTGTAAACAAGAAACGATCTATTAATTAATTAATATGAGAAAATATCAACTATACATTGAAATCGTACCCCTTAGACACTAACTATATTAAGTTTGCTTTGTTTCCCCGAATTCAACACAGGAAGGTTCGTTTGCAATCAAAGGTCAACATGCTGCAAATATGGATTTAGCTGACGTTTCGATATATCGATATATTCATGACAACTTACTATCTTAGTGGATTATCAAGGTGTGAAATACATGACTTCGTCTTGTATGATTTTGTATAAAGACATTAAATCAAATGACCCAGCGATAAGCATGTTATTTTCATATTTAGTTTAAGTTCATAGAATAAAAAAAAATTATAAGACAACAAAATTTGTCTATTTCAAAATAAAGGATATGATAACTTTCCAGTTTTTAGATTCATGTTCATATTATACAGACAGAAATATACATGTATGTACCTATTTTTGCGTCAACAGTCCATTTCAGAATGTGTTGGTTCGAGGCAGGCAAGCGCAACTTTGTGTATTACTATAGCACATCGACTATGATTTGCAAAAAATGTACCCATATTTTGGTCTTCATTTTCAATACTGGACCACCGTAGTGGTATATAGCGTTAAGGATAATGTTTTATTTTCACTAAAAATACCGAAGTTCGATTCCCTAATCAAACATGAAATGGCGTGATGTCATCTGCAACAGCACGTGTGTTTTCAATGGGTTTTCCCATAGATAAGAAACATCGTAAGCTTTCATCCGGTCCATCGATGCTAATTAAAACAATTATGACAACAACGTGTCTCACAAATGTAACAAAATAAATTATTTATGTAAATAAAAAACATCCAACAACAACACAAATCCTGTAAAAAAATGCTCGCTTACTAAAGTAGAGTTTCAGTAACATGTCTGCTTATGCAACACAACAGTTGTAATCCACAATAAAGACGGAATATGTCAGCACCTATTTCTTAGCTGTAGAAAATGAGAAAATATCCTGGTTTGTGTTCATGCCAGGTCTGCAAGACTACACAAATCGACATCTAGACTTTTGCTGACAAGCAGCTTCCTCTATAGGGGAGGCTCCGTCAACAAAAAAAGAAGATTAGCCCTGAGGTAAACTGTTAACACTGTAGGCTATTACAGCATAAACGATAACATTAAAACAGCATGTGGAAAATAGACAATTAACAGATTAACAAAACATGTTCGTCTTTAGGAACATCAGAAACAATTGTTTTAAACATCTTAAGGTTTTTAATGTTTACATTTACTTTAAAACATATTAAAATCACAAGAAGCATACAGAGAGTGTTTAACATGCAATATGCAGTTAACGTTAGATACAATCAGTTTGAGTACGTATTTTAGGAGGCACTGACGCATGCGTAAACATGAATATTAAGTAAAGACACTGAGAATCTTGAAACCATGAATACATAATTGTACTTTCTTCAATACTTGATCCAAGGTCCGACATAACTGTACATGGCGTGCATAGAGAATCTACATCTTCTATTTCACTATTCGAATTAGCAAAAAGTGAAGGGTGAACATATATAATCGAAATCTGAAATTTCTAAATGGACTTATAATGAAATGATTAAACTTCTACTTGTCGACACCAACATTAACAGACATGCATAACCGGTAACGGTATTACGGTTTCTCACACATTTCATTTCACGTATTTGAAATTTGCAATGCGAACTGAAATTTGCGTGATACATCAACAATTACAAGTATCCAGTCGTTGATAAGATTTGTTGCCGCAAAGTTTACCTGGTCACATGCACATACGCTCGTAAAATTAATCACGTACATCTTAACTTTATTCAAGGAACAGGTTTCAATATCCCAATCAAAGTGATAGATACTCCCTGGTACTTGAATCCGCGGAAGGCATGAAGAAGCACACGCATCGCTTTCTCGTGTAGTGATTGTAAATGTAATAATATCATGCAGATGATCACAAGAAAATAAGGAAATTGTTAGTGAATGTTGAGCACCCACACTTGGTTTCCATCTGATTGTTAGTCAATAGCTTTGATAGAAAACGATGCCTCTTCATTTAACGAGGAATGTTAAGAACATTGTACCGGTATTGTGAGTTAAAATATCGAGTTCATTGAGAGAAAAATACACACTGCACCTGATAAAATCTATAACGCTTTCTGAAAAGACCATGATATTTACATAGTACAAGCAAAATGTTGCTTGCAACACACGGTGTACTATTTTACAAACTGGGAGAGATTAGATTATCGATATCACATGAAGTAAAATGATGCAATGTTACCTTGGAATTATATCTACTTTGATGACAGAAAGAACTAAATAAATAGTACTTAGGCTAACAGCACCAGAACTGGATCACCAAAACATCATTCAGTAATTAATTGGAAGTTCAGAAGGTGCATTTTTCGTTCCCTAAAACCATAGTTGTTTCCTAAACGGTTAAAAACCATAAGCCTTACACAAAAAGATTTTTATCGAGTTTCCATGATTTATTGTAGTCACAATGTACAGTTATTTCTGTTTTAACAAGTTTCTATCACAATCTATGGCTATCGTGAAATGTTATTCCCTCCGTTTTTACATACGTCTGTGACAAAACGTATAGAAAAATTCGGAATCTAACATCAACGAGGAAGGTCCGCATTCATTGATATGTACTTAACAGAAAAAAGTAAAATAAAGATATTCGATTGATATATTTGTCTTCGTTATACTTATATCAAAATGTGTATGGAGAATTTTCTTGCTTATCAAACAAACTTTAACGTTTTGTGATTAAAAACAAATATTGCGATATTGGATGTCTGCGTCCACAAACAGAATGGTATATTCATACGGAATTCATTCGATCTGTTTTTTACTTTTAACGTTTACTTCCTTTCTTACTTAATCCAATACATTTCACCAGGCATAAAAAACACGATATCGGGTTTTTGGATGAATTCCTCCTGAGGCTCATCAATCACTTACCGTATAACTTTTTGATATGTGAAAAGCTAGATCTACCAAAAATAGATACCATCCAGATGTTAGCTGGTATAGAAGGTATTAAATGATTTTGATATTATCAAATTCAATTTATCCTAATCATTGATATCTATCTTGATACCATCTGTATTTTTATCTTCAACCAGTTGTGTTACTTACTCCTTTTTTCTGTCCTGACTTTCCTTCAGTGGCTCCGTGATTATTCACCAGATACAAATTTAGATTTAGATACAGGAGAGTAAAACAATAATTTTACTGCATCATACAACTCTTTCGTCCTTCTAGGACTCTTCAGTAATATCAAATACCTATATTTTGAAGCCTTGGGGGGAAATGAGGGAAAATCCAAATTGAAAAAAGAAAAGTCAAAATCTAGATGGGGAGGTGCATTGGTCCCAAAATTCAGCAAATTTCGTTATTTTCATACATGTACATATTGTGTATATATATGTGGGTGCGTGTAAATTCTAAACCGTGCCATGCCTTCACAAATCCACCAGCAGTGTCTACCACCTGCAATCTCGAAGATTATACAAAAGACACGAAAGCGAATTGGACCTATATATGACGTGAATGTTGTTAAACTATATATAGGCAATTATTCTTACCCTAATACGCCGTTTCTCATATTCCTAAATGTATCTGTCCGACATGACTTATGTAGAAACAATCAATTTCAAAAGTCGAGTCTAGCACGTAATGTATCTTGTATATGTATTAGTCAAAACATAACTTTACTGTTGATTGATCCTCATTATTTGTTCTTTGTAATCAAGGACAAGAAAGACGCAAAATTAGAAAATGTAATTACAATTTATATGTAAATAGAATATTAACCACCAAATGCCAGATAACCATATTTATCATTGAAGTGTATACAGCTCTGCCAGACCTATGGCATATATCAACCTAACCACCATCAAATGTTAAGTATTTACGTTGTAGACCACTAAATGAAATATCACATATCATTCTTATTTGGATAAATAACATATAACTAATCTCTCTTCTACATATTAGAGACATTAGAAGTGTGCGTCTACATCGTTAATTATAACTTTTAGATATAAAGTGAATGTCTACATCGTTAATTATAACTTTTAGATATAAAGTGAATGTCTACATCGTTTATTATAACTTTTATATATAAAGTGAATGTCTACATCGTTAATTATAACTTTTATATATAAAGTTTACCTTGTTCAGTTTGCAGTATTATGCAGTAAATTTGTTATACTTTTCTTTTGCCATGTGTCCCATCAATAAACATCAAGAAAATATCAACATGTCAACATAATTATAATTCAAACTCAAATACCATAAAACTGGGACAAAGTATGAACAAAAGAAAGATTTACACAGCGACTCCTGAAAAAGTACAAGCACAATAAGACGAGGTGTTCCGGAAGAGTAAGCATCTTCTGCTACATCGATGACACCTGCCATGTAAGCCTTGGTCAATTCATATTGTGTATTGATATCGTTATCTACAACTGCAGTCATGATATGTCTGTTCAGTACTATGGGATATTGCGCTATTTCAAGCCAATAGCTGCAACACAATTCGCCACTACTCAGTTGTTATCGATTTATACCTTATGCGTGATAAAAACATTTCATTTTCCCAGTTTCATGTTACATGGGCAAAACAAACAAAACACCGCAATCGTATGTCATTACGTCAGACAACATAACGGTTTGTGTGTATCATTTATAATACCATTTTCTATACTGATAGCTCACCTTTCTACATTAATGTGACGACAAATATCTGGTAAAAGTCCCATGGAGTGACCATCAATATATATTAAAACAGAGTTTTGTAAGTGTTTTGTCTTGATATGTAGAATAACGGAAGATACGCAATGGATATTGATCTTTTTGACCCTCCAGGTATGATGACCTGAACAAAACATAAATACTTTTATTTCTTTTTCGGAAACCAAAAACAGTTCCTACACTCAAATATGAAATCAGATGCCATACACTGTATTATTGTAACACAAAAATACATCCACGTGACAAACCCACGTGATCTCATATAAATCTACCCTGCAGTCATTAGGCACGTGGTAATCACAGTTATAAACATTTACCCTCCTTATTTACGTATAAGATGAAATCCAGACTATCGACCAGACGTTAAAATCACTTCTTTTTTTATTTTGTGTAAATTCAAATAAGTTACTACGAAAGTGTATATAGGTGCACCTGATGCCATGTTAATGACATGAGTCTGTTGTTTTCAGAAACAACACACGAGGGGGTGGTATGGTGGCTAATTATGTAACGACACACGCGCCCGCCAGATGTAAATGTCTAATTACACAAAAAATTAATTTCATGCTGTTCTCTGTGGAAATGTACTTTCTTACGTGTGCTAAGGCAGTAAATGCTATTAGTATTATATTAAAACACCATAGTGGAAGTCACCGAACAGCTTTCTGGTCACATGCTAAAAGCTTTGTTAATTTCAGGACAAAATCTAATCCATTTTAACATTCTTAATGTGTTAATAAACGATATAGTTCCTTGTGTGGATACGACTTTCTCTAATCGTGTTTTCAATATAATTATTAGCATTAAACTAAATAGCAGAGTTAAAAAGCAGCATTGATGATACAAAACTTATAGGACCTTTCAAGAATCGCAAAAAGTTTTGAAGAAGAAAAAATTTAAATTGCAATACAAAATTTCTGTTTTACGACATCCTGCATGAAAAGTCAAATACATGTAATATCAGTTTCTGGAATTGTGGATCGGTGTAATAGCTAGGTCTCACAGTAATAAACGTCTTTAGCTGTGAAACATCTCTTAGGCTAACAATAGTTTTTGTTCAAAGTCATTACCTACATCTACTTACATTTCCTAAACTATGTGTTGCAAGTTTCCATTTAGCATCTAACACTTGCAGTAACCATGAAAACGTTACATTTGGAACCAAATGCAAAAATGCACGAAGAGTCCATGGTATTTTAGTCACCACTCAACCTTAATAGTGTTAGGATAAATGACAACCCACTACTACATCGTTCACTATTTACGTAAACAATCTTCCCCATCCTAGCTTATCTCTTTAGGCCAAGAACTGGACTATTTTAAAAGATGCTTGCAAAACCATTAGCTATTTCGCTCATTTGTTTCAAAACACTAGGAATAATTGTGTTGTCATTTAGTCAATAATGTTATATGCATCAGTTCATAAGACTACTGTCTGTATACGTCAACCAACAAAAAAAGTTGTCAATGCGGTTTTATTTCAAGAAGAAGAGGTTTACCCATCGAAAATACTTGGTCTTATTCTCCTTGCACTTTTTCTAGAGTCTTCGTGTAAATCTTCAGTTCAAATTTCACTCTGGTTTCGTTGATTTTGAGTTTGAATTATGATTGAGTTAACAGGTCTTTCTCTAGTTGTCTCTTAATAAATACAGTGTCTGATTGGCTTTTTGTAAAACGCAAAGTTTCAAAATGTTGTATCATACTTACATGCAACCTTTCAGTCAGTCTTATCAAAATATATACCTTAATTTACCACTCAAATATTTACCCTAAATAAACAGAGAGTACTCAAGTGGTAGATTAATGTCCACATTTTAATCAGATTACCTTTCAGTGAAATGGTTCTTAAAATAGCCCTTCATTTTCCCATTACAATTCGACAACCGGTGCTTTAAGGGATTGGAAAACGAATAACTTATTCCCTCATTCTTCCCTCCATCAGGAATTTTATTGAATCGCGTACTATCATATGTAGCAATATTTATTTTCCTTTCAATAGATATGCTTGTTTAATTCGTGGACAGAAAATCGTAAACATCCAAACACTGACAGTATGGGAGGTAAATAAATAAAAAAACCAGGACATCAATAAACTTGCTTATCAATCATAATCCATTATGAAACAATGCCAAACACTTGAATTGGTTTCTTTGATGTCGGGCGGTTTAGAATGTATAAATCAATACCTTTAATGCAGACTGATTCATGCATTAAACATCAATCCAAGGTGCATCCAAATACAACAGTAATGCATCACAGTATACCTGATGCAATAATAATTAACCGTGTACACATATTTAACCCTACAATTAACAAAAAATGTATCCTATCACAGTACCCATACCGCATGGTTTATCGAAGGTCATGCCAACACAAACAGAACTGCTTTGTTAAGATTTACATGAGACATAGGGTAGTATGTGTGCTATATGCGTAAGAAGTAAAGATAACACCGATTTGTCATCATAGTTGTAATTCAAACTCAAATTCAATGAAACTAAGACGAAATACACAAGGGTCCTTGAATTAGCATAAGAAGTACAAGAATAAAGCCTGGTGTTCCGGATGAGTAAACATCTTCTGCTCCATCGACGATACTTGCTTTAAAAAATCTTGGTAAATCCAAGTAAGTGTTGTCACTATCCCGAATGCGAAAAAAAATAACACTGAAACCACCGGGCTTACTTACGATAATCGAAAAAAAGGAACAAGAAAATACAAATATGTCAATATATTGATAACCCAAACGCAAATTCAACAAATCTATGACAAAATATGAAAAGAAAGACCTACATTGAGAATACTGAAAAGTATTAGGAGAATAACATCACGTGTTCCGGATAAGTAAGCGTCGTCTGGTTTTTCGTTCTTAAAAGAAAACACGGTATACAACAACGGTACCAACAGGCAAACTAGCGAGCATCAAACAAGCCCAACTTTATATCACCCAAAGAACTAGAATTTTATTCAATAAGATCACTACGACAATTGTCAAACATCCCCATGAATTTTATCAACCTGCATCTTTTGAAACCTTTGTTATGAGTTTGTCCGTCAGTTAACGACTTCTTCAGACCCTTGAGTATCGCATCGACTGCGATATATAAACACCATACGATGGGGAAAAAAAGATGCTGCTATCCAGAAATGGAAAATTCACAAAAGGGAAATTGAAATTATCATGTTAATCATACAGCTTTATGGAAAGTTGTCCATGCTGGTTTCCTTGTAAGAAAATATCGAGATAATCAGCTTTTAAAGAAGAGTTTGCCTTGTCTCTGTCCATAATTTTCAATTCTGGTGGGCATATATGAAAGACGTGGTCACAAAATCTCTTGTTATATAGAGACATCATCAATATATATGAAACTCAGATTAAACTACTTTTGCAAGGTCTTTGTGACCGGTTTTGATATGCCCTTTGATAATTCAGCCAGCAGAGGGGCACTGCTTGTTTCCATAGGTATGCCAAGTCTTTTGTGGAAGATCTCTTGTCATCAAACTCGACGAAATGTTGTCAACCGGAAACTTAATATTTTTTTTATGAATTCATCTCCCGTATATTATAGTTTGGACGTATTTTTCACGAAATAGGCTTCAGCAAAGTCTTCAACCACATATTTGTACCGTTCACCTTTCTTGGAATAGAAAGCTCCCATTACAAAAGAACGGTTTCGGTTTAGAATTGGACATGGTGGTGTACAGAATAGAAAATCAACTTCATTTTGGACAAAGAAATATTTCTCATTGAGGTAATTTCGACGTTCATAACATACATCTCTCGAAACCCTGTGTTGTGAGGTTACCTGTCAAATGTCGATATCCTACTGGTAAATTGATTGGGCACAAGTCTTTAAATATCGAATCAACTAGGTATGTAAATACCATAGATTGGTGGAACAGGGATATAACCAATCAAAAAAGGAAAATTCACAATATTGATATTGAAATCATCACGATTATCATATAGCTTCCCTCATACAGCTTTGTAGAAACCTGGTTTTGTTGCCTTCTTCGAGGTAAAAGTATATGGAAAAGAGACTATCGTCCCCTTGATTCCATTAGATTCCGAAGCGTATATACAATAAACATGGCCAGTAAGAATATTGTTATTTAAAGACAAGACATCATCAATATATTCAAAGCGAAATTAAAAGACTTGGCAAGGTATTTGTAATCTGTTTGGGTAAGCTATTTGATAAATTGTATAAAAACAAACACAAGTCAGCCAAGAGACGGACTTAGTTGAAAAATCAATTTCTTACCAACTGACTGGACAAAAGTAAAACCAAACAGAAACAAAATAAAAATCGCTTTGACGATTTCGTGCTAAACACATTTCTTCTGTAATATGTAAGTACAGATGTATATTTCTCGAAATACGCTCAAGTAAAGTTCTTTAGTTAACAATCATGCACAAATTTGTATAGTTCTTTAGTTAACAATCACGCACAAATTTGTATAGTTTTGTAGAGTATGAAATGAAAGCTTTAGGTTTTCTTCAGTTTAGCAAGGGGTATAGTAGTAGAAAATGAGGGGATCTAATGTCCTTACAGCAAAATGTTTGTTGGCAAAAAGAGTAGTCAGAATTGGTCGAGAGCTCTTTGGAGTTTATGAAAATACACATATTATTAATTCCACTTCCTGAATAAACAGTACCACAGTAATAAGACCCTAACCAGGAAGTGATAGGATAGTACTTAGAATGGTAGTAAGAAGCTTTCATAAAACACTGTGTAAATGGATTCTTGTTTAGTTCTGCAATCCAAAATAAATGAGGGAGGTCCGTGTCTTCTTCATTAATTGGCAAATTAAATGATTATAATATTGCATCATTATTTTGGATAATGTGTAAGCAATTGTTAATATCAAACAAGCCAAGTTATCAATACAATGCTGTATGCGCTCAGTTCACCAACTCCAAAGCATAGATTTTCCACGGAACTTTTAGTTTATTGAAAATCACGTTCCAATTATTGGAAGAAGCTTCACGATAGTTTGGGCCCTTAACAAACAACTCTCAAAGCTTTACGTTTCAGATAATGGTGATATGGCCAAGAAGTATGTGTCTGTCTGGACAACAGTGATAAGTTTTAGAATAGGGACATGCTGAAAGAGAAGTAGTTCATTATCAATCAGTTGTTGCACTGTACATCACCCATACTCCGTTCTATACAACAACCAGCATCTTCTACCAAGTACTCCACACAAGCAATGGTGGGATAGCCAGATCACCAGCAAAACACAGGAGTATATTACCAGAGATGTGGAAGGATGTTTTTTTCAGTACAAAACAAATGTTGATAGAGACAGATCCCCATCACAGTATGGGGTGAATTAATTGATCCAACAGTGGTAATGAATACCACTCGTAGTTAACATTCTCGTATAATCTTTCATTTTACATGGTCAACTTAACCATTACACTACACCGTACAAATTAACGTATAAATCAACCCACACGAGTGAAAAGATTAGTTTATTTCCAGACAGCTATCGGGCAAACATGAAGAAAGTTTACTACTACAGAAAAATAGGACTAAACAAACTTTGCTTTGTTATTTTGTTTCCGTTGATAATTTTGTAAATGTTTCCCATGACAATATAATACAAATGTAAGGACGACACCTTTAAATAAAAGTGATATATCAATTAAGATTGCAAGGTATCTCCGTTATCTCTTAAATGACATTCCATACCCTATTGCTCGTTTTTGGTTTTTGTTTTTGTTTTTTCTTATACTAGTATTCCTGTCTGTACATGGTAATAAACTTCTAGCACTTGTATGTACTGATTTACACTACCAAGCTAACCAAGTCGGATCGTTGCTGTGTCTGTAATGTGTTTTAGTCAGCCTGGTGGTAAATACATTACTGGTTTATCCTCTGACCTCATCTGTGGTTCACCAGACCTGGTATATATTAGCCATCCCACTGATGAGGCCTCTGTTTATCCATCCCTTCCAGGGGAGGGACAAACCCTTCGGATCAGGCACGAGCCCCGACCGTTAAGGAAGAGGTCTGCATCCCCAGGGGGCCAAGTTAATAGCAGTGAAGGGGCGTGGCCTTGATTAGTAAACAGTCTAAGTGGACGGAATGGAATCACTTTCTTCTTTGTCATATACAATATAACTTCTTACAGACGTTTTTAATTTTCATACGGTCATGTTTTAGATGAAGGATGTAACAAAATCAAAGCTTTGATAAGTCTGGTAGTAACTCTACATCAAATCAAAACCATTTCTTCATAAGTGCTTGAGAATAACATAACTGAATTTAAGAACTGAATAAATCTAATCGTTGTGATTTTGTGATGTTATTTAGTACAATGATAATTAATGAAAGTGGCATACATTTATAAGAAACAATATTGACTCTCGGGTTGAACAAACATGTCATGTCACTTATGTTTGGATCTTATGGATTTGTGAACTGAATGCCCTTTTTAGTAATGATGTGACAACAAACGGTTCTAATTTACTGTAAATCACATCAATTTCGAGAATACTTTATTTTGCGAACTAACCTCTTCAGACATATTCGCGAATACATGATTTCGTAAACGGTGATCTTGAAATGACTTTAGATTCGCGAATGATGGGGTTTTCAATATATCTCTAACCAAATCAGCATGGATTCCATATAGAGTTACTCTCGTATGAATAATCATGAGGAATTTGATTTCGCGATTGACTCTCCTTGCGTAATAAGGCGAAAATAAATTCCACGCAAAGTATAAGTTAATTACAGCACATATTTTACCATATCATCAGTAGCAGAGTATGTATAAATTGTGTTAGTCATGTTCAAACGGATACCAAAAATATTGAAGTTTCCATAAGTTCTGAATCATACCGAAACTGACTGCAGGTGACACATCACGTTTAAAACGCTTCATGTTTTACAACTAGATATTGTTGAAAACTAATGATGTACCGTTTCTTTGGTTCAGTACATTTAATTATCACCTTTCTGACTATGCTCCAAAAGAGTATTATAGATCAGACTCTACATTTGGTTGTCAATTTCATTCTAAGAAATATTCAGTAAAATATCAAGCAAAACTTGTCAGTTTGTCAGGAGATCGTGAAGTGAACTGTGCTCCAAGAGTACAAGTCAACAACTCTCATAACGACCCTACACCAAACAGGTGCAGAACTTCCTGAACAAAGCCGAGATCAATGACGATTGATACCAAGGTCATTACTCCAGCCTTAATGGAGGCCTCGTGCTGACAATCACCTATGGGCTTATAGGTCATTGCTGGAGTTTTGTTGCTGATTACAAAAACGGAAAAGTCAATGACTGAAAAAAGGATTTTAGCAAAGTGACGTGCTCTTAAAAATAAGTTAATGATTACATTTCTTGCTCCTTGTTCTTGTTCCTGAAGATAACAATAAACAATTGACTTTCTCGACTGGTGAAAGTACTATGTATTAAACTTTTTCACACATCCTTTATCCTAATTTTTTGTGATGCCACAAACACACTTCATACTCTAATACAATCTCCTGCTTATCATGGTGAACCTGATCGATGTATCCACATTTTCTGAGTAGCTGGCAAACATGAAATCATATTAACCAATAACAAAATTAGCCAATATTTGAGAAATGTGCTCCTTGTACAGGATGTTTTCCCTTTTAACCAGATAACATCTTAAACAGTGTCTTTGCCTCTTGACCAATATGTTAAGATTTTTTATATAAAAGGTCGCAATCTCCTAAGAGCAAATGCCTTGATATTCATCACAATCTGTTATCATATTACATGAATAACAATTTTCCATGTGATTGAATGCATCCTAAAGTGACACCAGTGTGTTTATTACTTCTATGGAAGTACACCAAACAGAAAACTGAGAAAACGGATCAAACGTCAACCCTTTGGTAACAACTCGTGCCGAATCAACAGATAAAATATCACTTTCCTGTGGATAGTAGTCAAAATGTAAGATCAAATGCTGAAATCATGATTGGACAAACTGCTATCATTGTTTTAGATTAAAAAAAACCACCCTGGTCTTTTTTATAACCCCCATGTCTATCAGTCCCATCAGAGGTCGTCGATTTTCAGGTTTGTTTTGATCGCTGTGATAATCCTGGTTGTTTCTGACACCCCAATCTAACACCTCGATTTTGCAATTTTTTCCGCAGGAAGATAGAGGGGAACTGATATAGGTGGTGTCGTACACTAAGCTTACTCACTCACATGGATGGTTCTCTATACGTCTTTCATTCTCACGTTAAATCTTCCGCTCCAATTATATCATACATACTAAAAAATAGAACATATTTACAGTGCAGAGAATCCGTAATGAAAATTCAGAAAGCACAGAATTCACATCGGAAGAGATATATCTTGAATGGTAAATTCTTGGTTTTCCCTGAAGTTGTAAATGCTTCTGAGCTGGAAAAATTTCAAAACACATTCCCTATCATGTCAGTGTGTTCTACACCCTCCCTGGGGCCTGGGGCATCAGCTAGTTATAAACTGATTGATTTTTGTCATTTACAGTTTAAAAATAGAGTGTAGTTTTAACATTTTCTGATTATTGTATAAAGCAAAACATGACTTTCATTGCCCAGTTAGTCAGATAGCAGCACCTCCTTTAACCTTGTACTGATTCTGTCCATGATAAGCACAAACCAATAGGAAACCAGAGACATGTGCCACCCTACCAGTCAGTCAGTGCTGATAAACACTTCTAATCCATTGCTGTCTCCGTGTTATATACATAGTCATACTCTCAGCCAGACTTCCATAACCATGAGTGTGGTATGATTGAATATCCCGACCACTGATATACAGTTGCCGTGGCTAAGAACTTCGTATTTTAAGGGTGTTGGCATGATAAAATTGCTTTGCATGAAATTCCGTTTTCTATTCATTGCAATATCAAAGAATTATGAAACAAGGTTACCTAAACTGGTAGTTAAGTCTTTGTCCTGTCTATGTTTGTCAGCTAGATTAAATTCAGCCCTTGATGACTAACATTGACATTTACATGTCACCGTTGGCTCATCAGTATTACAATCCATCGCTGACAGCATATTCTTCCTTCATTACACCTTTGTATTTTTAGAGTTAGTTTGTTGGTATAAATTTCAGGTTAGGGGTCTAAGACCTTGACCACTATGTCGGTATCTGCTTTCTATCGAGTCCAGCTATGGGGTGTAGAAAAGGGGCTGATTTATAGCTTGTTATCTTGGCTGCAGAAAAAAACTTCAAACTGAATGTGAAACTGATTGGTGTAATGGAAGTGGTCAATTTCTCTCTCATCACAGCTGGGTGTTGGCCAATAAATCGTGACCCCCATTAGAGACCCCCACAGATATGGGGACCACACGGAATAATAGCTACAGATATATCCCAATTACAGAAACAACTCCCCGCTATATTCATGTATGGATCTGGTCCACTTCAAAGATTATTGTACAATTAGCGCACTGATAATTACCAGTCTACACAGTTGCTTGCTGCTGTTAATGAGGATGGAAGTCCATCTCAGCATTTTGACGAATGTGTTGATATTATTCAAAGTTGGTGTTGTCGTCACGTGGAAATAAATGGTGGTGTTAACTGTGATATGGATGTGGAAACTTCGCCAATTTCTTTATAGATAAAAACATGGGAGCATTTTATCTTACTAAGTTTCTATCCTGTTTCGGTATGAACATTATTGTGATAGCCCCACCCTCAACATAAGGAACAACATCCAAACAAGGTTGTTTATGGCAACCAGCTCTAGCTATCAAAACATTGTAGTACAAAGTTGTATATGACAGATGACTATTTCACCTTCTGTAAATTGTTGCTAGCACATCATTTCAAAATAACATTTGCATGTACTATTGACTTAAAATTTGTATCACACGTATGTGTTGATTTTGTTCACTTGTATCACCTATATAATGCTTTACTGTGTATCAGAAAGAACAGAAAGAAGGCAAGACAGGCCATCTCTCTTGTCCAATAGAAGCATGATGAAAAATGATCGTAAAGGCAGTTATTATTTGATGATGACAGAATCTTCAGTCATATTTACAGACAGAACTTCTTTATTTTCACATTTATTTTTATTTTTGTTAGGAATTCTAGAATTTAATGTCAAGATACTTTTGTGACTTTTGTCAATGTTAAACATATTCTATGTTTTCATGTTATTTTCAAATAAGTTACTAAATCTATCATTGTGGGATAACAACAAGAGAGAGGGATGACTTTTTCCAGGGTGCAGGCATACATGGAACGATCTAGAGTAAGATGAGTGTTCCTCTGTAAATATTTCTGTACACCAAAGAGGAAGCTCATGTTATCTCCAAAGCCTGGGAGATAGACAATGATACATTTAAAACTTGACATCTACACAATCTGCCTACAATTATCTACATCTGAATCAGTGCCCAGGGAATCCTACATGTTCGTAAAAACTCACTGCACTGCACTGTTACTGTAGGTCCCTTCCAGAGAATGGTTTATGTAATCACCAACACACAAACATTATATAAACAGTGCAGAACTGTGGAAATTGAAAAACTTCATTATAAGATACAAGCCAATAAGCACATGGATATTTACATATTCATATAAAAATATTTACGTTGACAAGACTAACACATCAGATACCTAGTTCTGATAATTAAAATTAACAGAATTGTGAGAAACTCTATTTTTAATTTCGACCCCCATAAGGAAATCGAAATATCCATAAATCCTCATCATTATAATAACAATTCACTAAAATATGATTTTGAAACACAAGAAAAAAAACTTTATGTGGCACCAAAAGTGATGATAATGAAATACAGATGGCGGAAAACTATTGTTTTCCTAACAAAATATTATGATTCAATTCCCCTTCCATACTGTGTGTTTGTCAGAACACAGGAAAGGTATATCTGGAAGTGTTATGGAAGGAAGGGATAAACCCGTTTAACTTTAAATAGATTTCCTCTGACAAAGCAACATAAATCAATCAGGGATCAGTTTCTTCATTTGTTTAACAACATGTACCATCAGAATAGAATTACAAGAAATTACTCTAAGGAAATTAACAGTGATTCTGAAAAAATCATTGAAAAAACCGTGATGAATTCCCTTAGGTGAAGAATGTTGTAGAAACAAAGGATTGGTTTCTTGTGTAACAACAATTAATACACTCTACCTGGCATGTTCTATTTAGGCTATTATTTATCACTCTACTCTAATAGATATAAAGACAAAATATCAAAGTATCAAATTGGAGCCAAGTCGAGAGTTATTTGTACTTTAATGATCTGTGATTCAGATTTGGCAGGTTTTGTTAGAACATAAAGTGACTTGCACCACATAGCCTCCAGGACCTTCGATCCATGCCAGAGAGCTCTCTAGTTATACAGAATCTCATTGAAACAGTTCTACGACAACAGGGATCCATCATTTACCTGTGTGATGTTAAAGAGAATCGTTAAGTGTGAATAACATGATGGCTGCTTTTGTAGCTACCAACAGAATCTTTAACTGCATCACAAAGGAAAAATATAGCTGGAAGAATTGGCCAGAGTTGGATAATCACCAAATGATCTCTCTCTGGTATACTGCTGAAAGTCTCTTCATCATTTTGAGAAAAATATGTTTTTTTGTTTTTCTAAGTAAATAATATGGAGTTCAAGAGTTTTAATTTTTATTCAGACTATAGATCCAGGTGAAAAGTTGAATCAAACATTTTTTTATAAAGTTTGTGTAACAGGTTATTGATAGGATGAATATTGTAGTAAACATTACCATGTTTCCTAACATTTGTCTGTGTTTCAGTCACTTGAGAATCAGTACGGCTTGGTGTTTTTCTTTGATTGATCTTACACTACTTTATTATAACCTCAATTTTAACTCTCCAGGAAATCTTTCCAAAATCAACGATGGTTTTCTTAATATGAACATTCTGTTAGGGCTGGAATCTCACTTCAAGGTTTCTTAAATGATATGTATCATATAAAATATTGAATTTTTTTCCAGTCAAGGATCATTTTTTTCATTTTGTTAAAGAACAAGTACTAATAGAATGTAAAACAATGGATATGTTATCTAAACAGTTACCATTAAACTGAAAAAGATGTCCATTCTACTGAAAGCATTTAAAACCATTTGATCAAGTGCATGTACCAGATTGGCTGTAATAATTATACTAACAAAATTAGAATAATATGTGAAATGATAATACAGTGAAAAAACTGTTTCAATTTGCTCTGAATTTTCAAATATTGAAGTATTTGTATATATTTACACCTGCGTTGCATTCTCTCTAAATGAAGTAAGCCCAACCCAATGTTAACAATTTTCGATATTTACGTACGGTGATTAGGCTTGCACATTGATATCAAATAAAATTTAAGAACTACATGTCCAAGTTGCGAACACTACAAAACGAGACTATGGTTTATGTCGTTCGGAAAAGTAAAGAAAAATGTCAATTCACCGATGCCCTCAGAAAATACACAACCTAACCTCAGTTTGAATTATTCTGCAATGTAAATAAAATTTGATGCAGCTACAGAAAATAAGAAACAATCCTTAAATGTAGATCTACTTGTCTTACTTTTTGTTTTAATATTTAAAACCTGTTTTCAACAAATACCACAAGATAAACTTGATCCTTTTTGAAGAAATTACTGTTTGTGTATATCTTGTACATGTAAATTGCCATGCCAACAAATAACAGTCTATTGTTGTTTATCATCATATTTACCTCCTGTTATAAACTACCCAGTGGAAGTGCACATGTCTCTTTAATGACTCTACCACAAAAAATCCATTAGCACAGTACTGTTGGACTAAAACAATGTTTGGTTATGACAGGTAGTACAGATTTATGTGTAGACAACAGGAAATCTTTAACAGGGGACTCCCATAATACCTAAGGTGGGTACAGGGCTGTAGGAGATGTCGAGTTAAATCACACACAATGATGTCAGCATGGATGGGGGTGTGCTTGTTCACCCAGTACAACAGGGTCCATGTTTCTCTGAGTCATTATATAAAATATAAAACGTATTACTATGTTACACTAAATCCCCCACAACCTATACATATACATGGTTTTTATATCAACATATAAATCAAGACACTTCCGTAGACTTCCTCTAATAACCTCTAATTAGCTCCCAAGACGGTTTTATCATCCCTAATAGACACATCTCAAAACTCCCCCGCCAGTAGATAATGCAAATGTACATATTACACAGAGCAACTTGCACAAGTTTTTGTCGACATAAAATACTGAAAAGAAAATTTCTCCAGGGGAAGCCATTTTGATTATTTATCCTTCACAGTTCATTGATCAATAAATTCATACAAGAAACCTTAAAACATGATATCATAACGTGTCTATGTATGTTTGTTGTGAAAAGATGTAAGACAATTAAAGGGTGACATTTTCAAATTCCTCAACACATTTCCAAAAGCAATGTGATGACTTGACTGTCTGATATTGCTCAGGAATAAAGAAGAAACTTTCAATGACATAATTTATTCTTATTTCTGGAAGCAAGATGTCTCTACTATAAAGAAATTTACGGAGAAAAAAACATAAAACTTAAAGGAAGTTAAGTAAAATTCTTCAGAGAATTGTTCGCCTACTGCAGAGATGGAGGTTGGTCTCATCTAAATATCATCTGGTTAATGTTTATTCTATCATAGTCTATCAGGCCTTGTTATCGGGTTTTGCACACACAATTACCTCCCCTGACAGGACTCTCCTGATATTTACATTTCACAGGTAGGACAAACTCCATGAAGTCCCGTTTGATGGATGCATGATGTCTATTCCATAGCACCAGATCAAAGGCCATCTGCCGGGATATCAGGGGTGAATCACTCTCACACACAGCAAAAAAACAGCCTATGAATGCCGTTCAAATATCAATCTCTGATCCCTATCTCTATCCCTGTAAAATCAAACCTGCACATCAGTTTTACTTCTGACAGGAAAAAAAGATACAAAATCAAAACATATATTCAGTATAACTATGACAAGAGATATTAAAATTGTACTATACACATATGACCTTGGCCCTAAATATAGATAATCAGAATAGTTGTGTAGTCAGTGTGCTGTCTCTAAACACTTCATTAATAAATAATGCGCTTGGAATTATCATAGAAACATTACTTAAATATCTGGGAAATAGTAACTGTAGGACCAGTTTTAAGGCGTCACATGACTTTTGTCCTCATCAAGGGTTATCAATTTTAGCATGAAATGAAATTATCTGTCTACTGAATGTATATCTCTGATGTCAGTCACTCAACAGAGTTTTAAAAACTGGTAAAAATCTGTACATGATGCACACAATCCTTGATACTCCAGGGGTTTCAATTATTCTCATTCTATGCACCTCTGGAACAAGTTGTGGCAAAACTGAAGGTTCCATGTAAGACACCTTGTGGACAAGACAAAAATACTAGTTTGATCCTATGATGTACGTCAAACCAATCACAAGGTCGCATAATAGTATATTGTAATGGCTTTGAAGCTGAGTATCATTCCTTCATAATCTCTAAAAAGAGCATATCACCCTGTGATTGGTAATTTTTTCTCTCCTGGATCCAATGAAATTACTTTGTTTTGATATGTGAGGAGAGTCAATTGCAAATCCCTTCTGATTAAAAAAGTTGAAAAAAAAAGATATTTTTGTTTTGGTAAGATGATGATACTTACAATAACATACAAAATATCTATTTTTATAACAGCAGTCAATGATATTATGGCTGGAACAATTACTGTGAACTAATAAGTATAAAAATCTTTTAAAATGTATCATTAAATACAGCACAATATATCTTGCCTTTTGAAGCCCTGTCATCTTCCAAACATGGTGATTTCACATAAACGGGCATTAGGATTTTTTACCTCCAAAACCTTTACATCGTATGTTTCTTTTGACAATTATCACATGCACTCAGATATGTACAATGCAGTATGGACACAGCATGTATCACATGACTGAAGCACATGACCTTGCAGGTAGTCACATGACTCAGCAATAAAATGGCAATAAAAAGCTATTAGAGTTTGCCAAAGTGCATGTCTCTGATAGCCCATCAACAGGACAGAGGAACTACAAACAGTATCCAAATTTTGACAAGGAATAGAAAAATATGGCGATGAGGTATCATATCCCCAAGGAAACTTTTGTTTATAAAACAATACATACCCCTGCTTGGCAATCTACCGAGGTCTTTGACCCAAGATTGACAATTCGTCCATCAGCATAATACATCAGATTTTTTCCTAAGTGTCCTGGCTCACCACCTAAAAATCAGTAAATCATATATTATTATACAGTAACACATTACACATACACCAACTACATCAAAAGAAAAGGGTAACCTTAACTCATTAAACATATACAATATTTTACTGCAGATCTAAGACCCCTCCATACATGCTGACAAATGACTTATCAAAAGTGTTAGGGGGCTTATTTTACAAGCAGTATAACTGTTCCGTCCCTATCTAATAATTTCCAAATTCTTGAATAAACACATAAAATGTCTACATTGTATTCTGTTAGACATTTTGAAAGTTCTGTATCCTCCTAAAAAAAATTTCTTATTCAGGCACAGATATGTTAAATACATTTTTAAAGCTGATTTTTCTCAACAAAGCTAGGGATTTACCCCACAATGTTTTAAACTGACGGTAGTATTGTGATCATACTATCATAAAGAGTGCCTCATTGACGACTCATTGCAGAGCACTTTCAAAATTATAATCACAACACACCAACTCAAGTTTCTAAAAACACTGTAAAGCCAATACTTCTCCTTCAAACTGATTCTAACAAACAAAAACATTATATTTTAATACTGTTTTTGTCCATCATTTCTCAAATATTGCTTAATTTATTCCAGGATTTTTGAGAAGCAAAAGTTCATGTTATTGTTCCGGCATCATTTTCATGATATATCAAGGTCATTCAAGGTCAATGGTGTCATGAACAAATGCATTGTTGCTGAGAAATTTGACGGTATTTCCAGATTATACTACCAAAAAATATCTTTGGTGACAAATCATATGTTGTGTTAGAGAATCAATATTGTATATCAGGTAATTCTGCATGAATCTAAGTGCTATGAATTTAACAACCCTTATGAATTCACAAAATATAATGTCGTAAAATTTGCGTCTCTTTTCCATTCGAATTCCATTTATAACACGTTTTTATGTCCAAACAATTCATTTCTTCTAAAATGAATTATGTAAATGCTGACTAAACATAACTCGAGGCGCCATTAAAACATATGTACATGGTGTTACATTTTACGTATAGTGAGTGTGTTACATGTACCTGTATCTTGACAAAGAAGATTGCGGTAAATGTTATTGAGATGTGAACAATTAGTCCAAAGTGTCCTATATACAAGGTCCTTCATGCTGTTGGAACAATCCGAGTTTTGTATTTTGACACAGGTGGTAAGAGTTGTATTGGACCAATAAGCAGGCTGAATACACACTAGACCTGTTATTAATTAAACAGATCTACCAATCAGGCCCTAATCCTTTACTGCCTATACAACATATTCCATACGACTTTCCCCTTTCACTGTAGTCTTTGATTTCACCAAGATTTGTTTACATATGAAGTGTACTGACCATAAAACAAACAAACGAGAATATAAGTTGTGCACTTTGTAGACAAAAATGTAGTCGGTCACTGACTTGGGAAGAACTTGGTGAAACATCTAAACAGCAAACTAAACTGGAGATGTGTACCATCATCAGTATTTTATCCTTCTGCATTTGACCAACTGATCTAGAATGAACATTTTTACACCTTTTCCTGATTTTTATCTAACAGCAACAAATGTTTGAATGTCTGACATTGTTAATACTGTATATATCCTAAAGAAAGCCCAGGGGGCCAACACATTACTTCAAACACAAAGTCAATTAGTGGTCCTATTATAGGACTGTTGTAGAGCTTTAGTTAACACATTAACTCAAAGTCAGTGGGTGGGCTTATTACAGGACAATGATATAGCATTGGTTTCAAATTTTACATGTAAATGACATAGGGTGGGCTTACAACTAGGTATGGGTGTTGTTGGATGGTATTTGGATAACATTTATCACAGATATTTTACAATGAACGGTTTCTGTCCAATATTTTTACTGACAATCTTTGCAATTTTCATGTAAAACTTCTATTGCCCTGTGACTTATAGATATGAGAAGAGATGTTCATCATGATACCCGACACCATGAACTGGTAAAATTTCAAAAATTAAGTGGCTAGGCTTTTATATCAGTTAAAACCAACACATAGGGTGTGTTTTCCTGTCTAGTTCCTGAAAAATAAGCACTGATTGATGATATTGACATGCGACATATAGTTTGTATGTTTATCAGAATTGTTTGTCAATTTAAAGAAGTCATGTCCAAAATCAGTTGGACAAAATGTCCCTAAATTTAACCACCTCTACCAACAATGGTAGGATTCATGGAACGATGTCAATAGAATAAAGAAAATTAAGTTCTTAATTTGATATCTTATCATAAACTCTTACAAAGTTATTCCTACACCATCCTACTTAAAATATCTTGTATCTAAGTTTTTTTTTTTTTTTTTTTATCTAAGTTTATCTGGACACTTAACTCTGAAATACAACCTGCGAACATAAAGTACAGAGTAATTTTGGAATTACTCTGCCAAATATTACTTCATAACATTTTCAACTGATACTAAATAATGTTGAACTTCAAGAGAAGGTCAGACACAATAGTATAGGTACAATGAGAGGACATGGGTTTGGTAGAGACAACACTTGTATCCCTCCCTGGCTCAACCCCAAATCAGTCATACAGGTGGTGAGACAGAGCAATTAAGGTGTGTGTAGCTGAGAATAGCAGAGAAGCCAAGAAAAAAACCCAGGAATTTATTGTTAACTATGGGTAATACAAGTGACATGTGGGTGTAGGTTACACTTATATTTGTACTGTAAGTTAAAAACAGTTCCCCCCTGTAGAAATATCTGCCAACTCCATATACCTGCCACTGGTGTCAGTAGCAATATATACCTCCACTGCATCATTCCTGGTGACATGCACTGTCATAGTCATGGTAACTACTGCAGTACAGAATATGGCTGTCAAAACTAACTATAACTTTACACAGCATCAGTATGTAAACGGTGTGCTATTGTCATCAGTACTATTGATCTTGTGTGGTGCACCTGATTAACCTTAAACAACATGAATTTTTCAAGGTCAACTGTTGACATTCACCTTCAAACTCTTGTTGACAACCACTTCAAGAATGCCTGTATAAATTTTGAACTGCAGGCTAGCTCGACAACCTCCTTGAGAAAGTGAGTAATCATGAATGTAGACCAACAGTTTGCAAACTGCTATATTAGGGAAAGTCTGAACATACCACAACCTCCTGAGATAGTCTGAGTCACCTTGAATGCAGACCAACTATTGACAACCCCTTGAGAAAGACTGGGTCACCTTGAATGCAGACCAACTATTGACAACCCCTTGAGAAAGACTGGGTCACCTTGAATGTCGACCAACTGTCGACAACCACTTTGAAAAAACCTGAGTCACCTTGAATGGCGACCAACTGTTGACAACATCTTAAAGGTACATCTGATTGATGTTGAATGTAAGGAATGTCCAACTG
Organism: Ylistrum balloti; assembly: GCF_031769215.1. Lineage (NCBI taxonomy): Eukaryota > Metazoa > Mollusca > Bivalvia > Pectinida > Pectinidae > Ylistrum > Ylistrum balloti. Next base: position 545,959 of record NW_026782244.1, read on the forward strand.
CTGAAAACCTCCTGGGGAACGACGCAGTGACTCTGAGTGTACAACAACTGCTGAAAACCTCCTGGGGAACGACGCAGTGACTCTGAGTGTACAACAACTGCTGAAAACCTCCTGGGGAACAACGCAGTGACTCTGAGTGTACAACAACTGCTGAAAACCTCCTGGAGAACGATGAAGTAACTCTGAGTGTACAACAACTGCTAAAACCTCCTGGGGAACGATGAAGTAACTCTGAGTGTACAACAACTGCTAAAACCTCCTGGGGAACGATGAAGTAACTCTGAGTGTACAACAACTGCTAAAACCTCCTGGGGAACTACGAAGTGACTCTGAGTGTACAACAACTGCTGAAAACCTCCTGGGGAACCACGCAGTAACTCTGAGTGTACAACAACTGCTAAAACCTCCTGGGGAACGATGAAGTAACTCTGAGTGTACAACAACTGCTAAAACCTCCTGGGGAACTACGAAGTGACTCTGAGTGTACAACAACTGCTGAAAACCTCCTGGGGAACCACGCAGTGACTCTGAGTGTACAACAACTACTAAAACCTCCTGGGGAACGATGAAGTAACTCTGAGTTTACAACAACTGCTAAAACCTCCTGGGGAACGATGAAGTAACTCTGAGTGTACAACAACTGCTAAAACCTCCTGGGGAACGATGAAGTAACTCTGAGTGTACAACAACTGCTAAAACCTCCTGGGGAATGATGAAGTAACTCTGAGTGTACAACAACTGCTAAAACCTTCTGGGGAACGACGAAGTAACTCTGAGTGTACAACAACTGCTGTACACCTTCTGGAGACAATAAGTGACCTTGGATGTAGACCAGTTGCTGATTATCTCTGAGGAGTGACACAACATCAACCACTGTATCGCCATGGAAAGGAACAAGTTGCCAAGCTTCCATCACTTAATCAATTACATTATCATTAATTATGCTTAATACAACATATTCTCTGCAATATTGTACAACGACTTATAAATTACCAGCCATAGACATGATAACACATTGTATGGTATAATAAGTATCATGTGCCATTAGATGGCACCATTAACATGTATAAATGACAGTGTGCACAACAGGAGCATTGTCATGTAATTTATACTTTATATTATATCTAATATGCTGATACATTTCGTTTTAGATATGGTCGTCAAATGATAAGAAAATTCAATTTGTGAGCCAGCAGAAACGTCATCCCGATGCGACATTAGCGCTTTTGTATTACAAACATACATACAATCAGTATATATGTGGGAGTATAATCAGTTGGCGTATACAGCAGAGTCTGTCAAAACACAATCACAGGAGAGGCTTTGCCAACGACAAAGCAGTGAATAGATGGATATTGACAGAAACTAGTTCCTTCATTAACAAATTATCTACCAGGAATATATTGGACAAGTATTCATAATTTAATGTTTTTCTTTTATTACCAATACTGGAAAGCTTCATTCGCAGTTCTGCTTTGGCTTGTTTTTCTCTTGTTATTGGAAACAGGGTAAAAATTTGAAAATGAGCTAAAGTTTACTGCTAGAGCTGTAAAATGTGTTTCCATTAATTTTATGGTAAATATAAAAATAACAATGACAGAATATATAAAGTTAGATGACATGGAATGGAAACCAAGAGGAAAGTTAAAGTCTATCCATATACAGCACTACATCATAATTTTAATTCAATAAAAAAGAAAGAAAATGAATGTGCCAATTTTTTAGAGCACACAACACTACAACCTGTCAAGGCCTTATTATTACAATAATACTAATCTTTATGCACTTATTATCTTGAATAGGCTTTATACAAGAAAGAAACAATTCGCAACAATTTCTTTTCAGATTTTCTACACAACATATAGTCTTACAGTACCATATAGTACCCATTAGTCTGAAGTTTTTAATACTTCAAGTTTTTGAAAGATTTCACAGTTGAAATGTCTCATTTTTCTCTGTGATATAGAAAATGGTTTATGATTTTTCTTTTTATTTTGAACTCTTACTTTTGAAATGACCTACAAAACTGAAGTTTATTCTGTTAACGATGTCATCTATTTGTGCATGTATGTTATTAAGGTAAATCTTCCTCACTTACATAAATCATGTCAAAGTTTCAAAAATTAATGATAAGAAAAAACATTCTACACCTTCCTGCAGTGAGAATAGAAATTTTTCTCACATATATGTACTTCCATATGTAAATATGCCATAACCACTTGTGCCCCTGGGGGTGTGATGAAGAACCCACAGAGCTAGGGTACACCACGTCACTGCGGGACCCACAACAGTACCTTCTCCAAAATCTACTGTTACAGAGGAAAGAAAAATTCCTGAATTCTACACATTATGTAAAAATCTAAATGTGTTATGTCAACTGAAAGTGTAAGAATTCTGAGCGATACAGCATCAGAATCCTATAAGAAAACACTGTCTTATTGTTCTAGTCCAGAAAGTGCTGAACACCTCAAACAACAAACACAAATAAATGTCACAAAGGATTTCATTTCCAGCAATACTTTATCCTGTGAGTGTTTTATACCAACATGCCTGTAATCAGTGTAGGAACATATTACCTCACTGATATTCAACCAGACATTAAGTCCTTCACTAGAGCTCAATTTAAATCAAAGAACCGCTATCAAATTCATTTTCAATTAATTCAAAAAGATGAAAAAGCTTTTATCTGAAATTTTATTCCATTAAGCATGCATGATGAATCTTTCATGAGACAGGTGATATATTCTATATTTCAGTTATTTTTCATGTTATCTGAAATTTTATTGCTGTGGACCAGCTTTATGAATGTTTCATGAGACAGGTGATATATTTATCATTCTAGATATGTTCAGATATTTCACAGTATATTGTTTTTTCTTTATCATTATGATCAATACCTTTGAAATCTGAGAACCTGGTCCACATCCTTCAAAAAAAATCTATAAAGGTACATAATGTATGACCTTAATGTACTGGAGCTACCTTGAGTATACTCACCATCCAGACCATAAGGCTTGAATACTCTTCTCTCTGTCAATATAGAGAGGGTCAGCTGCTTCCTAAATAGGTACTCCCGTATAACACCATCTCCACCATTGTGCTGCCCCCTACCCCCTGTTCTGGGGTTTAAGTGAAACCGCTTCACAATCACCGGGTATCTACAATTTTTTTTACAATGTACTGCATACAAATGAAACTATCTATAAATAGATATCAAATAAATTAACACCATGTTTCATTAATTTTGGTGGATAGAAACTGTGACCTTGACATTAAAACCTGTAACAAGAACATATCCAAGGTTTTGTTGACTTTTTGAATCAGGAAATAAGGCTGACAGAGTGACGCCAATGAATGAGAGAGTGGTGTCCTTAGGGAACACTATTTATACTTGGTGGGGACATAAAAATAAAATTCCTCATACAGTCAGAAACCTTTGTGTAAAACTATAATGGATAGACTGACTCAGGTGCTTCAATGAAGTTTAATTAAAATTCCTAAAGCTATCAGTACTGTCTGAGTAATATTGTAACAGTTATTATTTTGAATTGGGTCTATTTTCAATATTTTCCAGTACGGAATAGATTTGTGAAAAAATCAGTTACTTAGAAGGAGAAAAGTTTTAAAAAGACATCTTAGCCCTTCTATCATTTCCACAAAGTTCCTCTGTTTGCTTTAAGCTTTTCTTAATTTGTGAAATATACAACCATGGCAGTAACTGACACTTACTGAATAGAAGACAAGTATAACGAACTGGATGTAAAATTTAGAAATCTCGTATGATTACTCAAAGTGTAAAGCATTTTGGTTACTTTTACAAATTGAATTTCTGAAGTGAGAAAACAGTGACACTTCTGTAGAAGTCAATATCACCTCCTCTCCAGAATCTCAACATCTGTGATCCGTGTGTTGGTCATGTGACTGTGAACGCCACTCCTTCCATCCCAAGTCGCACCCTGCAATTATAAAACATTACATATTCACACTGAGAAGTAAAGCATGATGTTAGTGAACAACACAGGAAGAAATTTTAAGTTGATTCTATCAAGAGAACATTTTCTTCTTCTTTAATTCATTAACTGAGCACACCACAGATTTTATAGTGGTATACAAATTAAAAATGTTTGAAAATTATGCTATGGATTCTCTTTTGTATACTGAATTTCCTTTTTTTTTTTTTTTTGCAGTGAATGTTTTGGCTGTACTTTCGGTCTCTTCCTGGCATCTATGAAGGCATAAAATTAACATACAAACCTATATGCATTAACCTACCAGATGTTTAACATGCTTTAAAATACAAACCTTACGATCACCATTAAATATTTAGCATTAAAATCTCTATAAATCAAAAATAAATATAACACATGGCTTCTTTTTCTTTGCATAAGGGAAAGTTCAAAAGTGTATGAGAATGTAAACTAGTGATGTATTTGGACATTAATGAGTGATAATAAGGAGTGAATGAATTAAGACCATGTTGTCTACACACTGAGCTGATAATCACACATTCCAACACAAAACATATCCAGGTGCCTGAATGCTAGCCTCGGCTACAAAACCCCTATCAAAATTTGTCATAATTCAGAGAAATCCATGTAAATCAGCACTTCCCTTGCACCTCATACTTCAATATGTCCATGAAGTAAGTTTCAATTTGTAGCCTTGAAAGTAATACTTACCAGACAGACCATATCAACTTTACTTATTAATTGACTTTGAGATGCTGCAGTAAATGTTGCTTTAACTTGATGTTATTTTTTCTAACTCTTGTAATTTTTCACATTGGATCAAAAGCAGTTTTTCAAAAACTCGTCTTCTTTTTAATGATGAAAGACAAATCCAATCAGAATTGCTTTTACTTAATTAATATTGCATGTCAGCAATTTTAAACATTCTATCGTCACTGTGATGGAAGGTTTTTATTGTTACTGTTCTATATTGTATCTACATTTATTACAGGTCTACTCTAACCATAAATACAGGAATAAGTGGCCTCTGAGGCAGATATCATATGTAGTTCTCTCTCACTGCCAGTCTCATCTCTAGAGGCACCAGTTGTAATTTGATGTTATTTGTAAAACACATTTACCCTCAAAGTAAATTGTTTACAATTCAAAGTTTCCCATCAAACCAAAATGCTTCAACTTCAAAGGAAACCAGGCCCTGTTATTTGACAGTATATCCTAGGATTGCCACGGAGATATAATTAATTAAACATCTCCTCATTAAACATTTAAAGTTCCTCTCGACACTTCACTATTTTATATAGAAAAAAAAATACAGAAGAAAAATAGCCTTGCATCACTATAGCAGAAATCTATATACATTTGTGCAGCGAGATGTAAAGGATTTTATACCTTCTGGCTGAGATAGATTCACACACAAAGACAAAATGTGAATGAACTGACACTATTAATGGAAGTTTCATCAGATAGACTTTAAAATGGCTACCTGATTCAGGTGATAGAGTGTCAGGATTAACTCATCTCAGTAGACTTAGTAGAATGCTCTACAAACTAGGGTCTGATAAGTGTTATTAGGACATCTCTAAGGTGATAGAGATTTGACCAGATAGAGAATTCTGAGTCAGAAATTTGCCTAAAACCTCAAGTGCATTCACTTGTTTTTGTGTTAAATGGAGGAAAAAAGACTTTTAGAATGAAGTTACTTTGATTTGTGAATTCTATGAGGAAGTGAATTAGCTAAGTGCACCAATGTTTGTCTTAAATGCATGATTTTTTGCTTTTTTTCTTATAACAATTTCAAAAACATTTACAATCAACATCTTAAATGTTTAGTTAATTTTTGCCAGCTTCTCATCTCAGTGACATAACATATTGTTGGGCATCGTCTCACCAACAAACATCAGTGTTCTGGCAATGTTCAAACCTGTAAATCACCTATCCTAATACAGTACATGTAAAACGTGCTGAGTTAAATACGATCTTAATGTACCTAAAAGTAGGTTATCATACCCTAGTTTAATAAACCAGTATATTGGTATATGATGGTGTGATGGTTTGGACAACAGGAACACTAATTACAGAGAAGTACACACACTGATTGTCTTAAGTATATGACAACAGTGCCATACAACAGGTAACCACACACAGATCTCCCTTTTTGATGGAATGTAGGTCGTTGTGACCTCGTGGCACTGACACTCTACTCATAAGACAATCCACAGCTGATTTGATTCTCATGCTACCTTTAAGAAGCATAGGCCAGCTGCTGTATATATAACAATGCTATCTATGTAACTTGTAATGAAAATTTCAGGTTCATTTCTTCTCATCCTGATTGTAAAGCTCTCTTCTCTGGGATATTTTTCATTACACACACAATTATTAATTCCCCTGCTAATAAACCTATAGGATTTGTACTATCTCTATTGTCTCTATATTGTAATCACTCTATTTCATGGTCTCCTTCACCTGATTAATATAATGGTTGTCTCCCCTAACTTGAATCTTTTATGATTTATTTGTTGTCTTCCCTGACTTGTAGCAGCATACTTGTTATCACTCTTGACTTGAAGTAGGAGTCGCCCTTGACATAGTGGTTGTCTTCCCCTGACTTCAAACAGTTGGTCTCTTCTGCAATATTGGAAGCCTGACAGTCCCTAGATATGTCTTAATACTGGACCATGCACCTGGACAATCCATTTAAAGACATATTTCTACTTCAATATCTTGTTTTCTTACCAAACAGGGTAGGTAAAAGAAATAAATTCAAGCATGACACTCACTAAAGGTTCTGTGGTGTGTGGTGATATCATATGACATGCATGAAATTTATTCTAAACACTTACTGCCCCTGCTCCTCCGGCCACTGTCTCATAATGTCCAAATGCCTCATCCCCAAAAGTGATATTGTTCATACAACCCTGAAAAAGTGATGATAAATTTAGTATCAATCTCATCAACTACAATCAGGAAACAAAGGGCAGTATTTTCTGTGTTGACTGATGGGATGGATAGCAATGCATATTTTCTGGCTACGCTGCTTCACTTGCAATTTAAATTGACAGAAAATTTAACACTGCAAAAACTATTTCTTGCAAACATTAAATTCACACTTAGCTGTACATCAAATCTTTTAAAGTTGTATTATGGTTATTGTTAACACACTACTTAAATCACACTAAAAATGGATGCTTTTAAGGGATATTAAATAAAATTAGAAAATGGCTTGAAAGACATAAAGGCCCCCATTTCCTGCAAATAAATACCAACAATAGACTTTTCTATAAATGATTAATTTGACCTTAACCTTTGAGCCCCATAATAGGAACACATCTTAGGATTTTTATATGACACCTGCATCCCATAAAATGGCAAGGACATACAAAATGAAGTAGGGTAAACTGCAATCCCATTGTAGACATTTCTATGCTATTCTCTGTAGTTGGTTTTCCCTAACCATGGAGGAATCACAACCATACTGAATTTTTTTTAATCTCCTTTAATTAAGTTCACTCCACTAACAAAGTAAATGAAGGTGTAAGGAAGGAATTCAGCAGAACACAAATCAGTACAGTAACTCTGGGGTCAATTTAGAACATGTAAACCAAATGATGATGTAGTGACCAGATAAACAACACAAATACAATAAAAACTAGCGGTATACCTGGACAGATTTAGACAAAACAGATATTCCTGGATCTGTGATATGTTACTTAATCACCATAGAAGTATTTAGTTAGTTACAATAATCTTCTCTTCCTTTAACACAAAGTTATGCCCATGCTACATTTTGTAGGTAATTTGTAACAAATTTTAAAATGTCAAATTTAAACCAGATTACTCGGCTAAGGAAGATAAATGTGTGAGAAAATTATGCTAAAAGGCAATACTTTACCAGGAAGGGTACCACTAATGCAGTTTAAATGAGCTTTGACAAAAACATATTTTTCATGTCTAATCCTGCAGGTTACTGGTATGGAAATGGATAGGAGTAATGGTGTGAGGGCAGGGGGTAAAAGAAGGATCAACTGAAGGAAAGTAGGAGGGAGTGAGGAGTTAGAGGGAAAACGGAGAGGACTCACAAGATTTATTGAAAAAGGGAGGGGATAAGAACTGATATTGTTATAAGTGGAAGAGGAAAAGCAGTATCAGTAGCAAGAGGCAAGAAGATCACAGAGACAAGAACAAGAGGAGGTCAACAGGGACAGGAATAGGAGCAACAAGAGGATCACAGAGACAAGAACAAGAGGAGGTCAACAGGGACAGGAATAGGAGCAACAAGAAGATCACAGAGATAAGAACAAGAGGAGGTCAAAAGGGACAGTAATGGGACAACAAGAAGATCACAGAGACAAGAACAAGAGGAGGTCAACAGGGACAGGAATAGGAGCAACAAGAAGATCACAGAGACAAGAACAAGAGGAGGTCAACAGGGACAGGAATAGGAGCAACAAGAAGATCACAGAGACAAGAACAAGAGGAGATCAACAGGGACAGGAATAGGAGCAACAAGAAGATCACAGAGACAAGAAGAAGAGGAGGTCAACAGGGACAGGAATAGGAGCAACAAGAAGATCACAGAGACAAGAACAAGAGGAGGTCAACAGGGACAGGAATAGGAGCAACAAGAAGATCACAGAGACAAGAACAAGAGGAGGTCAACAGGGACAGGAATAGGACAACAAGAAGATCACAGAGACAAGAACAAGAGGAGGTCAACAAGGACAGGAATAGGAGCAACAAGAAGATCACAGAGACAAGAACAAGAGGAGGTCAACAGGGACAGGAATAGGAGCAACAAGAAGATCACAGAGACAAGAACAAGAGGAGGTCAACAAGGACAGGAATAGGAGCAACAAGAAGATCACAGAGACAAGAACAAGAGGAGGTCAACAGGGACAGGAATAGGAGCAACAAGAAGATCACAGAGACAAGAACAAGAGGAGGTCAACAGGGACAGGAATAGGAGCAACAAGAAGATCACAGAGACAAGAACAAGAGGAGGTCAACAGGGACAGGAATAGGAGCAACAAGAAGATCACAGAGACAAGAACAAGAGGAGGTCAACAGGGACAGGAATAGGAGCAACAAGAAGATCACAGAGACAAGAACAAGAGGAGGTCAACAGGGACAGGAATAGGAGCAACAAGAAGATCACAGAGACAAGAACAAGAGGAGGTCAACAGGGACAGGAATAGGAGCAACAAGAAGATCACAGAGACAAGAACAAGAGGAGGTCAACAGGGACAGGAATAGGAGCAACAAGAAGATCACAGAGACAAGAACAAGAGGAGGTCAACAGGGACAGGAATAGGAGCAACAAGAAGATCACAGAGACAAGAACAAGAGGAGGTCAACAGGGACAGGAATAGGAGCAACAGGTTTATTAGCAGAAAAAAGAACAAGAGGAGGTCAACAGGGACAGGAATAGGAGCAACAAGAAGATCACAGAGACAAGAACAAGAGGAGGTCAACAGGGACAGGAATAGGAGCAACAAGAAGATCACAGAGACAAGAACAAGAGGAGGTCAACAGGGACAGGAATAGGAGCAACAAGAAGATCACAGAGACAAGAACAAGAGGAGGTCAACAGGGACAGGAATAGGACAACAAGAAGATCACAGAGACAAGAACAAGAGGAGGTCAACAGGGACAGGAATAGGAGCAACAAGAAGATCACAGAGACAAGAACAAGAGGAGGTCAACAGGGACAGGAATAGGAGCAACAAGAAGATCACAGAGACAAGAACAAGAGGAGGTCAACAGGGACAGGAATAGGAGCAACAAGAAGATCACAGAGACAAGAACAAGAGGAGGTCAACAGGGACAGGAATAGGAGCAACAAGAAGATCACAGAGACAAGAACAAGAGGAGGTCAACAAGGACAGGAATAGGAGCAACAAGAAGATCACAGAGACAAGAACAAGAGGAGGTCAACAGGGACAGGAATAGGAGCAACAAGAAGATCACAGAGACAAGAACAAGAGGAGGTCAACAGGGACAGGAATAGGAGCAACAAGAAGATCACAGAGACAAGAACAAGAGGAGGTCAACAGGGACAGGAATAGGAGCAACAGGTTTATTAGCAGTGACAAGAACAAGAGGTCAACAGGGACAGGAATAGGAGCAACAGGGTTATTAGCAGAAACAACAACAGTGGAAATAAAGGAGCAATAGCCACAGAAGTCCATGGCTTTTCCATGGATGTTGTCCATGGAATTTATTTTGTCCGTGTATTTTCCATGGAATATACCAATTTTCCACAGAAAAGTTGACTTTCCATGGAAATAAGTTTTTTTCTTTGGAAAATGTACGGTCGGACAGGGAAGGAAACAGATACAACACTAACCTAGTAACAGACAGGGATGTGAAGAATTGGGGAACTTTGTACATAGTGATAAGGTAGTAACCCCAGTTACAAGGACAGAGAGGGTGGGGACCAAGATGGGGAGATTCTGTAACTATTGGTGATAGAGTATGGTTCCTAGAACTAGTAACAATGGCAGTCAGGCAGGGGACCAGATGGGGAGATTCTGTAACTATTGGTGATAGAGTATGGTTCCAAGAACTAGTAACAGTGGCAGACAGGCAGGGGACCCAGATGGGGAGATTCTGTAACTATTGGTGATAGAGTATGGTTCCTAGAACTAGTAACTGACAGACAGGGAGGGACCCAGATGGGGAGATTCTGTAACTATTGGCGATAAAATATGGTTCCTAGAACCACTAACAGTGGCAGACAGGGAGGGAACCCAGATGGGGAGATTCTGTAACTATTGGTGATAGAGTATGGTTCCAAGAACTAGTAACAGTGGCAGACAGAGAAGGGAACAGATTGGTAAATTCTGTAACTATTGGTTATAAAGTATGGTTCCTAGAACTAGTAACAGTGGCAGACTGGGAGGGGAACAGATGGGGAGATTCTGTAACTATTGGTGATAAAGTATGGTTCCTAGAACTAGTAACAGTGGCAGACTGGGAGGGGAACAGATGGGGAGATTCTGTAACTATTGGTGATAAAATATGGTTCCTAGAACTACTAACAGTGACAGACAGGCAGGGGACCCAGATGGGGAGACTCTGTAACTCTTGGTGATAGAGTATGGTTCCAAGAACTTGTAACAGTGGCAGACAGGCAGGGGACCCAGATGGGGAGATTCTGTAACTATTTGTGATAGAGTATGGTTCCAAGAACCACTAACAGTGGCAGACAGGGAGGGGAACAGATGGGGAGATTCTGTAACTATTGGTGATAGAGTATGGTTCCAATAACTAGTAACAGTGGCAGACAGGCAGGGGACCCAGATGGGGAGATTCTGTAACTATTGGCGATAGAGTATGGTTCCTAGAACTAGTAACAGTGGCAGACAGGGAGAGGAACTGATGGGGAGATTCTGTAACTATTGGTGATAAAGTATGGTTCCTAGAACTAGTAACAGTGGCAGACAGAGAAGGGAACAGATTGGAAAATTCTGTAACTATTGGTTATAAAGTATGGTTCCTAGAACTAGAAATAGTGGCAGTCAGGGAGGAGAACAGATAGGGAGATTCTGTAACTATTGGTGATAAAGTATGGTTCCTAGAACTAGTAACAGTGGCAGACAGAGAAGGGAAAAGATTGGAAAATTCTGTAACTATTGGTTATAAAGTATGGTTCCTAGAACTAGAAATAGTGGCAGTCAGGGAGGAGAACAGATAGGGAGATTCTGTAACTATTGGTGATAAAGTATGGTTCCTAGAACAAGTAACAGTGGCAGACAGGGAGAGGAACTGATGGGGAGATTCTGTAACTAGTGTTGATAAGAGTATACTGCATCTAGCAACAGACAGGGAGGGGAACAGATGGGGAAATTCTGTAACTAGTGTTGATAAGAGTACTATTCCTAGTAACAGACAGGGAGGGGAACTGATGGGGAGATTCTGTAACTAGTGTTGATAAGAGTACTGTGCTTAGTAACAGACAGGGAGGGGAACTGATGGGGAGATTCTTTAACTAGTGTTGATAAGAGTACTATGCTTAGTAACAGACAGGGAGGGCAACTGATGGGGAGATTCTGTAACTAGTGTTGATAAGAGTACTGTGTCTAGTAACAGACAGGGAGGGGAACAGATGGGGAAATTCTGTAACTATTGTTGATAAGAGTACTGTGCTTAGTAACAGATAGGGAGGGGAACAGATGGGGAAATTCTGTAACTAGTGTTGATAAGAGTACTGTGTCTAGTAACAGACAGGGAGGGGAACAGATGGGGAAATCTGTAACTAGTTTTGATAAGAGTACTGTGTCTAGTAACAGATTGGGAGGGGAACTGATGGGGAGATTCTGTAACTAGTGTTGATAAGAGTACTGTGCTTAGTAACTCACACAGAAGGGGACAGATGGGGAGATAATTCAATACAGCTGTACAGATTCCTCTTAAGTACTTCTGATGTTCCTGACAATTTGTTTAAATCTAAAGTGATATCAATCTTCCAGTTATTTATATCCATCATTATTATACAATTTCTGGGAGATGATTTGATTACAGTAGGAAGCAAGGTACCCACAGCAGCATTGAGTTATCTCAATCAGAACCACACAGAAAAGGCAAAAAGTGCCAAAATATTCAGTTCTTCATCGCTAACTCAGACAACTGATATAAAACCTTGAAGTTTATTCTGTTTGATTTTAGTCTTATCAAATAATCTTTCATTTGTCATAGTAAGAGTAGTCTAATACATCCTGAAGCATAAAATGAGATATATAACGTTGTTGATTCTGAGAGAAATATATTCACCGATGTCTTAATAAATAACTGCAATGCCCTTAAATTGTTTTAACTATTACAATTACTTCCCATGGTGTTTTCCAAATCCTTGTAAACAACAAACCAAAATGAATATACAAACATTTGAATCACTAGAGCTGTAATCCCCAGGATTACTAATACCCCCTGCAGAGGTAACGACCTCTATATAGCAAATTTGGTTGAAACCCATTGGAAAAAGAAGTCAAAAACTGTTTGAAAATTTAATTAGGCGATTCCAGTATAACACCCCCTCCCCACAACACCCCCACCCCCATACCACCACCACCAACTTAATTGCGGGGGGTGGGGTTGGGGGATGGGGGGAGTCAAGGGGAGATGGGGGGTGGGGGATAGGAGGGGTGGTGGTTTTAGTCAACAAACATTATTTTCAGCTTCCAAAATTTTATTAGATTATTAACCATCAAGGAAAAACATTAAAGATAAAATTGAAATCATGGCAAAAGTTTATCATCGACTAATGGAATACAAATAACAACAGCCAGCCTTACTAAAATACACAATATTGTAAACTCATATGATATAGATTACTTCAGTGTTATGTGTTTCAGCTGTCACAATGTTCTGATTTCTACACAATCACTTATCATGTAGACTACATTACAGGTGTAACAAGCTTGCCTGCATGAAAACTTGAAAAGAAAAGATAGTATTCAACTTAAGATACACAAGCATACTGTAGTATGACCAGGGAGGGTCAAGGACAGTTTCTGGCAATACAACATCAAATGTTGTGTCTAATCAATTTATTAGTTAATACTGATCCTTTCAAAATAATGGCAAAATTGGAATGTTTAAAATTTTTGAAAGTTGATACAACAAGCACACCATTGTCAAAGCTTTTCAATTATTGAACATGAAATGTCCTAGGAGAGATCATCTTATTCTGTAAATCTTTGTTTTAAAGTTAACATCAACAACAAACACTATAGCTTAAAGAAAACAATTATCATGGGTGGTGCAGCTCAGAAAGTTGAAAGCACTAGAACTTTTACAAGTGTTGAGGAATAACTATGTGGTTCAGGATATCATTGTATCAAATGATATTTCTGTGTTTTTAAACTGCTTTGATATATAGCTATATAAGAAGTAATACACTAGTGTTGCATGTCTGTAGATAAAGCTTTAGATGAATATTTACATACGAAGATCAGGCTTGTGTAATAATGTAAGAATTTCTAAATTTCATATAAACTTGTAAGATGTCTAGATGTATTTGCAAAAAATTAAATAACAACAAATGTAATCATGTAATTATGTGCTCTTGGAACTACCTGTATTTCGTTATCAAGGCGTTGTCGATGACAACCAAGTAGCACTACCTACTACTTCCTGTATAATTTCGCAGTTCAATTAATATCATCACAGTTCTAATGATGTCTAAAAAGCACTTTGTTATTTTTTTATAATGTTTATGAAAATATGTGGTTAACAAATGTAAATTAAAGGAATGTTGTTTATTTTCAGTAAGTGCATCAAAGTATACCAACATGTGTGTAACTACATACGTTACATCCATGTTGCGCTAAGGAATTTATCACCTTCAGTAAGTCTAATCATCCCCTTCTAACATTAACACCAGGGGATTTCAGGATTTCCATCAAGTAAATGCTTTATTTGAACTTTTATATTGAAAAACTGGTTTGTTAGATCTTAATACCACTAGTTTAAGTTTAATAGTTTAAGAAAAATTTAAGCAGCTTATGAAATATATATTTAAGTCACATTATTGTTCTATGTTACTATAAAAAAAATTAAATATATTACTCTCTGGTTTTTCTTGTTGTTATAAAAATTTAGTGAACCTCTGACAAGTGATATTCACTTCAACAACCCTGCAGTGAATTATGCTTTTCTTGGGTACATAAATCCCAGTCTGAATCTCATGTAAAGTCAAAGATTGTTTAAAAATATAGGATCTGACATTAGACCACACACAAAGATCCTCGCACAAATCCATATTGTGGTTGATTATAGAATTACTGCCAGTTAATACTCTGCTATATTGCATAATTAAATAAATTTGACAAGGGGAGTGGAGAGTCATACAAATTTTGGTTAAAACAGACACCCCCTTCCGAAATTTGAAAAAAACACCTGAAAATACGAGCCTGGTGTAAAATCGAAGAAAATGATAAATACAATCAAATGTACATCCTTTATCATATTATATATTAATTAACTTGCAAAAAGCCCATGGGGCAGAAATATTATCTTTCATTCAAAGTTTAAGGGTTGGCTTATTAAATCACAGGATTTAAATTAATGTTTGATTTTCATTCTACACAACAATTAAAGTTATTGACGGGTTTATTTCTTGGCATCGTCTGTAGAAATTATTTTCCGTAAGAGCCTTGTGTTTCCTTTATCTAACACCAGTAAGGAAACGTGTACACAACCATCAGGATATTGGCAATACAAGTTTTTAAATCTTGTGTTGATTATTAAAAATTACACATGAATGCCAACAAATTTTAACTTAAATATATGAGCAAATAAAACCAGGACATAGTTCTGTAAAGAAATAGAGTTTTGTGCCAAAGGTTTTTATGGGTGATATGTATTGAATGTAAAAGTTTAGAAAACTTTAACACTACAAAGACCGCAACGTTATTATATAAAATTCTGCTTCTCTGTGAAACTATTTCACTTAATAATCCCTGAGATTTTGGAGGTAGTAAACTTCAGTCTGCATTCCCACTACACACCACTTGTGAGTGGATTTTAGTACAGAATATAGGTTGATAATGATAAGGTGTATTAAAATAAATACCATGTTTTACAGTCAATACACCCATCATCTTTTGTATACTTGTGTATTACCTCACTAGATGTTGGCAGTAAACCTTGGTTGATGAAGATGGTGAGGTGGTGCAGTGGCAACACCTTCACTTTTCATCGAGGTGATCTGAGTTCAATTCCTCATTCATATAAGTGTAAAGTTTTCAAATTGTTGTAAAATAAAAGTTGATAAATTGAAGTTCACGATTTATAAGATCATGGCTCTATCATTTGGTGATTAGATGTAAGAGGTCTTATCACTGAACAAGGGCTGGATAGATACAGTTCTTTTATATCTGGACTAAAAAAGAAAATGGCTGCAGATGGGTTGAGAATAGAATTCTTCATTTTTCAACTGATTTGATAAAATTAATTTCTGCTGGTGTGTATAAAGGGAGATAACTCCCGCAGTCTAAATTACCTGGGAGGCAGCACAAGCTCCAAATGCTTTAAGTATAACGTCCACAATTCTCTGAGATGTCAGAACATTTCCCCCAACAACAGCTGCGTTCTCTGAAGGGTCAAGAATACTCCCTGTTGGTATGATGGCTTTGACAGGTTTGAGACAGCCCTGTGTGGATACAAATGTATTCCATATCATTTCAAATTTTGATTACAACTGAATATTATAATTGATTAATCTAATTAAAATTTGATGTTCAATTTAACTCCATATGGATTTATATAATGGTAAATTGACATCCATTTTAAGCTACATATTAACACTTACTATAAGTTTATTCATATATCATTGCATTAACAAAGCTGGTAGCTCTTCCATTCAGATATGTTGTCATATGAACACAACATTCAATCTAAATTAAGGTGGAGAAAACACAGTTGTGCATAAAATGTTAATTTTGTAGAACAAACAGATCAAATCTGCCTGTGTAAAGTAGAAACTAGGTTAATGTATTAAATCTGAAAATAAGAGATCAAAGTTCTTTCTTTTATATAAGAGCATTTTTCTTGAACTTGAAAAAGAATGGTTGATCAGTGATGGCTTACTGCATGCAAAACAAAATTAATGTACCTGTTATATATTTCATAAAACCTATTATCCTTATATGCATAATTGGTGCTAACTTTACCTGGTTCAGTGGAACATCATGGCCAACCATACATCTCAGACAGTAGATCAGGGCAGACAGAGTTACTGCCCTTGGAGCATTACAGTTGCCATGGACTTCAAATGACGTGCCACTGAAATCAATCATTCCTGTTCCCTGTAACAACAAAAGAGGAGAAACTTCACTGTGAGTTTGTTGTAAAAATATTCCAGAACAATCATCTTTTATTTATTGAAGAAGATTAAAATGTTTCCTAAAAAAGAATTAAAATGATATAGTCAATGTTAAATTTTATCAAATAAGCTCAACAATACAGAATTTATGACTATTACCACACAATAGGCCTGTTGTCAAGTGAATTCGCCCATTTCATGTTTTTGCCACTAGTATGATATACCCTGGAGCATTTTGGCTACACCAGTCAGAAATTGTATAATGTCATAATATGGATAATGATATTATGTCATAAATTGAATAAGTGCAACAAAATAGCTACCTCCATCAATTTTTCCCTCCGAATTTTGAATTTAAAACCTTATTTTTCTGAGCTATGTGATAAAAAGTTTCATTTGTTGTGATTATATGAAACTCGGGAGATGAGCATATCTGTGGATATGAATTAATATTTGATTATTATTCCTCTGAAAAGTACTAATGGACTTATCACCAGAGGTGGGCTTATTTCTGGATAGGTACGATGTTGTGACAAACCTTTCCTTCATCTATTTCTACATCAAGGGAAATCTTTGACCCATCATCCATGAATTCCTCAGCGGTCAGTCTGGACTGACCAGTCTTTTGTTTGGTTTTACGAGCAATCTCGCGCAACATTTCTTGTACGGCTATCTCAGCGTTTGTCTACAACGAAACGATAATTAACTGTATAGCAAAGTGATTTACAACACCAATACAGTATTTAATTCAGCTTTCATCAGATCTACATATAGTAATATTTCTAACGATGGCTTGTAACTTTTTAGTATTTTAGTAACTACATGTATAAGTATACTAGAAGCAAACACTTAGAGAGGTTGTACATTAGTTATAAAAAACTCTCTCCTTTTGACTTTAACAAAGTAATACCTACGTGTGGCAAAGGTGTGTAACATACACAAAGGTATAATTTAATGCATGCTAGTAGCTATAACAGATGGTACCTGTATATGGCCCATGTAAGCCTGCACAACATCCAGACCGTACTCATCTATCAGCTCATTTATCAGCCGGATGCCCTGTAAAAAATATGTATCTAGTCAAACCTAAAGCATATAAATGGTTTTGGTAGGGGATGCATTTTGTGGGCGAAAGTGACCATATGATAAGGGAGGGTTATTTCTTGCATGTTGAAATCTGCATGTTGTCCTAACACTTAATGGGTTTCACATCCACTATCACAGCTTTTCAGTGGACGAGATGTTGTCCTGTTATATCCTCGTCTAAACTAGTCAAAAAAATGTTCAATTCATGAAGAGGTAGCATTGCAATTATACACTAATACACAATGCTTTCTGTAAGAAGTTTGATTATGATATGATTATGTAATGATGAGGATGAAAATAATGTTTTACAGTCATCATAAAGATATAAATGGGAAATATTGTATTTCCTTAAAAACTATGAACAAGTTTAATGTTTGTCTTATTTGATAACATAACATTGGTTACTTGGATTGATGAAGATTTACATGGCAGGTGTTGTTGATGAAGCAGAAGATGCTTACACTTCAGAAATACCTGGTTTTATTCTTTGAATGAATTAGAGTTTGTATTATGATTCTGCTGACATTTTGGTATTTTCTCCACACACAATACAACGTAATTTATGCTAAGAAAAAGCAATGAAATAACCAAAACCCACAAATAATTTCCGTTCCAATGACTGACCTTTTGGTTAGCTGCTACCTGGGCCTTGAGGTCACTCAGGTTGTCATGGAGATTCCTGGTACCACTGCTGCCTGGATACCTGCCAGGCTCCATGAGAGCTGCAGTCACCTCTACAAGTCAATGAATTAAGATGTCTATACCCTATATTAAAGGTTTGTTTTAAACTTGACTATCAAGAGATATGCATATCATTTACAAAATATCTTTAAAGGGAAGCTTAATTGACATCAATATCCATACCATAAAACCACATTGTTTTTATCTTCCTGTTACCTTAATTGGCATTTTTCCACAAGAGTCAGAAATAGTATTGGTTATATTTACATCCAAACACTAATTACTGTTATTTTTATTCATCATTGATCATTGGTTCATTAAAAACATACATGTTCACACTTTGCCTGATCACAAACTTTTTGTTAAGTAAATAAAGTAATTAAGTTAACAGATAAAAAATTTAGTGAAGAAACAGCAATTGAAAACAAATTATAAAGCGGCTTCACTTTACCATTGGGGGTGGGGGTGAGTCATATCACCATAATGGTGAAATGAACCGTAGTTCACTTTACCATGGGGGGTTGGGGGTGGGTCATTTCACCATAATGGTTCACTTTACCATGTGCTTCACTTTACCATACTACACCCAAGTATTTGTCATACATATATTAGTATACTATTGCAAATATAGAGGACCAGACAACATCGGTAGGAAGAATTTGTTTAATATTTCGGCATGCTAGGTATGCCTTCCTCAGAACCTAATATGCTGAAACATGTCAACCATTTAACGGTTTTAATTCTTCCTACGAATGTTGTCTGATCCTCTATATTTGCTGTTTACACATCTTTGAGCCAGACTCCTGTATCCCACTAGGAATCTATCCTAGGTAGACTGTCGATATTACTGAGTCTACCAGACCAGATGTTGGATCTCGATTTCTTTGTTTTAGTATACTACTGTAAAACAAAGGTGTACACACCAATATGGTTTTAAACAGTTATACTTAACATGACTCTCTTTACCTTCCTCCATGAACACCCCTCCTTTCACTAGCATGAAGGATTTAAACACAGCACCTTCTTCGTGTATAGATTTTGAATGTGGTGGCATGGAGCCTGGAGTTATCCCCCCTATATCTGCATGATGTCCACGGCTTGCCACAAAGAAAACAGGTCTTGGCACATTATGATAAAATACCTGTAAGATAAGGACAAGCAGTCACATAACCTTTTGTCTTCTTGTTTGTTTGCTTAACATTATGATTACACACTCTCGTTTCACACACTGTAAAACTGTCCTGGTGCACATACAAATCACACTGTGTCATTAGTATCACTTACCAATCCTTCCTATCCAGGAAAAAGATTCCATGCTCCCATACAACCACAACTTATCTGATACACTTTTTATCTGATATCAAAAACATCACAGGAGAATTTCCTGTTATAAATATCATATCTTAACACAGTGTATTCCCTCTAGCCAGATACACTTTTGCAGATTTAGAATCTCACCTCATCCCAATACCGAAGGATTTTGCAGGGACAATTTTAGGGAGTATATTCACGATCAGAAAGAAGCCAGTTTAGAGTGATTTGATTATAGAAATGAATTTGGACAATGTGAGATCAGATGACGAAGTTGATGTTTTTACCGGTGTGATAACAGTCAGATCGGGCAGGTGACTTCCCCCCGCCTGTGGATGGTTTGACAGAATCACATCCCCATCTTGTATACTTGATCCGAGCTCTCGAAGCTGTCAAGAGAAAAAAAAAAGTTTAAAAAGTCAACTAATGCTGTAGTGAAAATGTTTTTTTGTTTATAATTCAGAGATAAAGCAATTTCTAGTAGGTTACTCATTGTCTTAAACTTCATGTTGCAATATCAAAAACCAATTTTTCCAACCTGTACTCTGACTACAAATATAACATACAGTTGATGTATTCCCACTGAAAGGTTAGGCCTTCAGTGGATCTCTATTGACGATGTCCCATTAGGTTATTGGACCAATTAGTTAGAATTTCTGTCTATATACTCACCTGGTACTGAACTGTCTCCTGCATGGCTCCCAGGTGTACAGGGATGTGTGGAGCATTGGCCACTAGTCCCCCGTCAGGACCAAACATAGCACATGAGAAGTCCAGTCGCTCCTAAATACACATTCCAGTACATCTATTAAACTAAAAGTATCTACCAAGTCATAAGCATATGTATAACTAGTTTTCAACAATGTTATAGGCCTGTTGTGTCTCTAGTTTTATAATGTAACAGGTCTGTTGTACCTGTTGTGTCTCTAGTTTTATAATGTAACAGGTCTGTTGTACCTGTTGTGTCTCTAGTTTTATAATGTAACAGGTCTGTTGTACCTGTTGTGTCTAGTTTTATAATGTAACAGGTCTGTTGTACCTGTTGTGACACTAGTTTTATAATGTAACAGGTCTGTTGTACCTGTTGTGTCTCTAGTTTTATAATGTAACAGGACTGTTGTGTCTCTAACTTTATTGAAGTCTTACTGAGTTTGGGTCTACAACTGTTTCCCAGTTCATCTTACCTTGATATTAGTGGAGATGGATGTTCTCTGTAGTACCCTGAAGAAGTACAAATAACTTAGACACAACACTTAATCATATAACATTGTGATAGATTATATATGTATTAACAATATTGCACATTTACAGGTATTTCATCACAGATAACAAACATACTGAGTATTGCTGAAGCAATACATGTCCCCTACCAGCCCACACAAACTATTACATTGTGATGATTTTAAAAATTTTCTAAAAATAGTAAGTGTGACCTTGGCCCTGACTCCACAACTCTGAAACTTAACCATGTCCAAGATAACTTGATGCTTAATAAGTGTAAGAAATTTGATGAGAATTCCTCAAAAAATGAAGTCGCTAGAGCCTTGACAATGATTTTCTAAAAATAGTAACAGTGACCTTGACTTTAACCCTAAAACCCTGAAACTCAAACTTGTGTAAAACATTTTGATGTGTATGAAGTTTGATGAGAATCTATCAAGGAGTGAAGCCCCTAACCCTCCCCCAGTTTCACCAGTAGGAGACTAAAAAAAAAATCAATTTCCTTTTCTATATAAATGAGGCTATAATTACAGTATATTTTTAAAGATATTACTTAATAAAATGAACATGAAAACTTTAAGGAGTAATTGCAAAGTGTATAATAAATATCAAACCATATATCTTACCATAATACACAAATGCATTTTACCATAAAACATCATAACATATATATTAAAATCTAAAACAGAAGCTTAATATCACATCTAGTAACATTTCCTGAAAATAAATTATATCATCTTAATGTACATAACTGACAGCAAATCATTGTGCAGTCCTAGAGTCCGAACAAAATATGTGTCTCTGTGTATGTTATCAAACTCTAACATTGCATCTCACTCTTGTTCAGTAAAATTACACAGAAGACTGTAATGTGTACTTTAGGACTATCTCACTTTGATTGGAATCATTTAGGTATAAAATATTTCTATGTAGAATTTCTCACCTTCCCATCTGTTCTGCAATACTCATGAACCTGTTGGAGAAGATGGACAGCTGAATGGCATCAAGCTCTGGACCAATCTCCTGCAACTTTCCACTTCCAATCTAGACAGTGAAATATATCACACATATTTATTTTTTCTGTAGTAAAAGGCACATTTGACAATAAATATATCAAAATTAGAAAATGAATATTAATCTTTATAGGAATATTACTCAACTTTTTACTTTATTGAATAACCTACAGAGTCCTACAACATCTCTATAACAACCTACAGAGTCCTACAACATCTCTATAACAGCCTACAGAGTCCTACAACATCTCTATAACAACCTACAGAGTCCTACAACATCTCTATAACAACCTACAGAGTCCTACAACATCTCTATAACAACCTACAGTATCTCTATAACAACCTACAGAGTCACTATACCATCTCTATAACAACCTACAGAGTCCTACAACATCTCCATAACAACCTACAGAGTCCTACAACATCTCTATAACAACCTAAAGAGTCCTACAGTATCTCTATAACAACCTACAGAGTCCTACAACATCTCTATAACAACCTACAGAGTCCTACAATATCTCTATAACAACCTACAGAGTCCTACAACATCTCTATAACAGCCTACAGAGTCCTACACCATCTCTATAACAACCTACAGAGTCCTACAACATCTCTATAACAACCTACAGAGTCATACAACATCTCTTCAACAATCTACAGAGTCATACAATATCTCTATAACAACCTACAGAGTAATACAGTATCTCTATAACAACCTACAGAGTCCTACAACATCTCTATAACAACCTACAGAGTCCTACAACATCTCTATAACAACCTACAGAGTATCTCTATAACAACCTACAGAGTCACTATACCATCTCTATAACAACCTACAGAGTCCTACAACATCTCTATAACAACCTACAGAGTCCTACAACATCTCTATAACAACCTACAGAGTCCTACAGCATCTCTATAACAACCTACAGAGTCCTACAGCATCTCTATAACAATCTACAGAGTCCTACAACATCTCTATAACAACCTACAGAGTCCTACAACATCTCTATAACAACCTACAGAGTCCTACAGCATCTCTATAACAACCTACAGAGTCATACAACCTCTCTTCAACAATCTACAGAGTCATACAATATCTCTATAACAACCTACAGAGTCCTACAGCATCTCTATAACAACCTACAGAGTCATACAACCTCTCTTCAACAATCTACAGAGTCATACAACATCTCTATAACAACCTACAGAGTCCTACAGCATCTCTATAACAACCTACAGAGTCCTACAGCATCTCTATAACAACCTACAGAGTCCTACAACATCTCTATAACAACCTACAGAGTCCTACAACATCTCTATAACAACCTACAGAGTCCTACAACATCTCTATAACAGCCTACAGAATCCTACAGTATCTCTATAACAACCTACAGAATCCTACAGTATCTCTATAACAACCTACAGAGTCCTACAACATCTCTTCAACCATCTACAGAGTCATACAATATCTCTATAACAACCTACAGAGTAATACAGTATCTCTATAACAACCTACAGAGTCATACAACCTCTCTTCAACAATCTACAGAGTCATACAACATCTCTATAACAACCTACAGAGTCCTACAGCATCTCTATAACAACCAACAGAGTCATACAACCTCTCTTCAACAATCTACAGAGTCATACAACCTCTCTTCAACAATCTACAGAGTCCTACAACATCTCTATAACAACCTACAGAGTCCTACAGCATCTCTATAACAACCTACAGAATCCTACAACATCTCTATAACAACCTACAGAATCCTACAGTATCTCTATAACAACCAACAGAGTCCTACAGCATCTCTATAACAACCTACAGAGTCCTACAACATCTCTATAACAACCTACAGAGTCATACAACATCTCTATAACAACCTACAGAGTCCTACAGTATCTCTATAACAACCTACAGAGTCCTACAACATCTCTATAACAACCTACAGAATCCTACAACATCTCTATAACAACCTACAGAATCCTACAGTATCTCTATAACAACCAACAGAGTCATACAACCTCTCTTCAACAATCTACAGAGTCATACAATATCTCTATAACAACCTACAGAGTCCTACAACATCTCTATAACAACCTACAGAGTCCTACAACATCTCTATAACAACCTACAGAGTCCTACAACATCTCTATAACAACCTACAGAGTCCTACAACATCTCTATAACAACCTACAGAGTCCTACAACATCTCTATAACAACCTACAGAGTAATACAGTATCTCTATAACAACCTACAGAGTCCTACAGTATCTCTATAACAACCTACAGTATCTCTATAACAACCTACAGAGTAATACAGTATCTCTATAACAACCTACAGTATCTCTATAACAACCTACAGAGTCCTATACCATCTCTATAACAACCTACAGTATCTCTATAACAACCTACAGAGTCCTACAACATCTCTATAACAACCTACAGAATTCTACAACATCTCTATAACAACCTACAGAATCCTACAGTATCTCTATAACAACCTACAGAATCCTACAGTATCTCTATAACAACCTACAGAGTCCTACAGCATCTCTATAACAACCTACAGTATCTCTATAACAACCTACAGAGTCCTATACCATCTCTATAACAACCTACAGTATCTCTATAACAACCTACAGAGTCCTACAACATCTGTTTATGTTAAGCCTACCTTCATTTTGACATCCCCATTGGCTGTTATTGATGCTGTGCAGGCTGGTTCTACCAAAATTGTACTGTAAAACAATCAATAATTATCAATTATAGTCAGTCATATAAAATAACTTAAAAACAGACAAAAAACAAAACAAATGGAGTCAATTAACACATGTGGGTTAGGTAAAATGATGAAGCTTGTTTTTATTAAACATGAGTCATCTCTACCTATAGTCAACTCTCTATACAGTTAACTGTGGTCGATAGGTTAACATAATTAATGTTAATATGTTTGTAAACAGGGGTCTCCTTGTAACAGCTGGTGGCTGACCCACAGAGAAGGAGGTCTGTCACTTGTATGCCATAACTTGTAATGAAGGTAAAGCATCCTGACAAAGTTGACAACCAGGACAACACCAGTCAGTTTCTCAGCTTCCAGAGAAACACAAATTATCCTGGGTAGGAACTTCACCTGAGGTTATGTGGGCTAACATTCTACCAGTTAAGTACCACTCCGTATTTAAACAGTGAACAGCTCCTACGTCATAAAATTTCATTCATGTGACTATGTCAAAGTCTGAAAAGAGTGTTGCTCAATAATTACCTAAACACAGGAGATTGACTGAATAAATATAATATCATGTATGGAGAATAAACCAAATGTAAAATAGGAGTCAACCATGTCATATTGATAAGAATCGTACATTCAATTTGTCAATTAATAGATATATTAACATCCTGTTTCCATGTACATTTTTTTTTAATCATATGCAAAATTGCTCTTCTTACAAGAATATTGGCACAGTGAATTCATTTATTTTTTTAATTAAACATATTCTGACAGATCTGTTTAATGTATCATATCTCAGTCAGTGAAGACCTATACAGTGCCCAAAAGCTGCACTCCTATTATAAAGAATGATCCTAAAAATTTTTAAAAGAATTAAATTTCTATGAAAAAGGCGTTCCTAACATTGCTGATAGACTATAAGATGATAAAACAAACCTGTTTCCGTTCATAATAATGGCTGGTCCTTCAATCACATGACCTTTCCCAAGATCCTCCAGTAAGTACACGTTTGTGTTATAGTGTCCATCCTCAAAATAGCAGCGAGTGACCTTCAACAGGAAACACACTCTTGTTACAGGTTATGGGTCTAGTACAGGTAACATAACACAGTTCTGATCCGAGAAAGGTTATGATAAAATTTTCATCTTTTCTCTTAAAATAAAATAAAGTTGACAATTAAGATGATATTAAATAAATTTTCAAAATTTAAACAAGAGGCCCAAGAGCCTTAACAGTCATCTGAGAACAAAACTTTCAACAAGGAGAAGGGTTATTTTTTCTACTTTGAATGTAATCTTACTAAGAAGCTGTTTTCCATGATGCTGATGGTAGTTTTGGTGAGGAGTAGGTAACTGTAACAAGTGTTACCTATTTTTTGACAGTAAAGTATTCAGACAACATTCAACCCTAAATCTGAGTCCGTTTCCTGGGTTAATCCTGCCTCCTATATATAAGAAATGTGTCCACCCGCAATGATATTTCAGGAGTAATGTTTGGGGCCCTGGCCTTATTTCTGCCTCAATTGATTCAGAAATAATTGTATTTTCCCAATGGTGTTTACAATCTGTGGCCTGAACCTTACAACTAGAGATACCATGGATGCAAAAGTCATCCATAACCACCAGCAATGTTTTAAGGAAAAATGGACTCTAAACAATGTATTGTTTCAGTAGGAAAAATGGACACTTAACAATGTATTGTTTCAGTAGGAAAAGTGGACTCTAAACAATGTATTGTTTCAGTAGGAAAAATGGACTCTTAACAATCTATTGTTTCAGTAGGAAAAATGGACTCTTAACAATCTATTGTTTCAGTAGGAAAAATGGACTCTTAACAATCTATTGTTTCAGTAGGAAAAATGGACTCTTAACAATCTATTGTTTCAGTAGAATTACAAAAGTTGAAGTACGAAGTATGAATTAGACTTTAACATATGTGTAGCTATATACCACACATATACCTGTATTTATATTTTATTACATAGATATAAACTGGAAGCATGTGGATACAAGGAACTAATTTTTTTTTAATGTTGGAAAATTAAATCAAAACCTTGTCAGCAGTATTATTTTGGTATATAAATGACCATTGATGAAGGGAGATTTTAATAGCCAACCATGTGATAATGATGGCCTAAATCTCAAAGTTTAGTGAAAAGTTTTGAACTCGACCATGATTGGGTAGTATATATAAGATAAATATTTCTTATGATCAACTTTAATTTGGTAGTGACTTGTGTACAGTACTTTGTGTATTAAGAATTGTTTCTAGCTTGTGATAGTAAAGTTTTAAATCATTTAAATTTTACTTTTTAATTACAATATTGTTACAAATGGTGTCAAATTGATATGTAGTATGTATTTAAATTCAAATTTGACAGAATTGAGCAAGTTTTGACAAGTTCAAAAAATAACAATACTTTGTTGGCTACCTTTCCTTAACATTCCCACCAGTTTTTAGCTCCATGGCATAAGTGGAACTGGATAAGAAGTTTAAATATGTTTATCAAGATGGTGGCCATCTTGGATTTCAGACTGACCTGAAAATTAACAACACTTGGACAGGATCATTTCAGACAAGTGGGAGCTCATTCCACTGGTAAAACTTGAAAAGAAGTTTCGAATTAGGTGTTGCACATGAAAATCACATGCAATCGTGTTACAAGATGGCCTCCCTGGCTGGTTTTGACAAGGTAGAAAATAACATCTTTGTTGACTACCTTTCCCCTTTCCTTATCATTCCCAACAATTTTTAGCTCAATGGCACCAATGGAACTGGAGAAGAAGTTTATGCATGGTGGACGGTGGATGGCACATGGCGCACTGACGAATCATAATGGCTATAGGTCAGATGAGCTAGAATTTAAAAAACTGTCTCAGTCTGGTATCATATCTGTTTGACAGCAGAATAATCATTGAAGACAATTTTTTTTCATTACAAGCCCACTGAAATATTTCATTTAGATAATTTTTACGTGAGATGTGTAGACACCTTTTCCACCCTTGGTGGCTCTGTGAATTCGGCTGTTGATTCTTCTAAACTGACAGACGTTTTACCAACTCCTCGCATCCTGATGTCATCTATGATGATTGGGCGGTCAGGTATAGTGAAGCCAAATTCAGTCTGATACCTGTAACACAGAAGGTATCAACAGGTTTTCAATAAATACCTGTTTTATTAAAGGTATACCAGCATTAAATAGGTCAACATCACATCTATGGTGACCACGCTACATCCAAGTATTCAACAGATACCAGATATTTAAAAGACATATTTTCCCTGATTTTCAGTATTCTTTGAAAACCATAAAATAATTCTTTCTAATTCCTCCCTACCTTTCCTGAAATGCTTTGCGGAAGTCTCCGTATTTACACGTCCCTGGCCCAGCAGGATGTCCCTCTGAGGAGATCATAAGAGCACAATCTGTCCGGTCATACCGCATGTGTAGGAAGGGTTGGGTCTCCACCTGTTTGCTGATAAGAAGTACAGGTGTGCTAAGAAGTGATACTTATCAATACAACAAAATGAAATGAAAATAAAAATCAAACAGAAAAATTTCCTTTTTACCACTTTTTACCATCTCAAGGTCTCCTTCTCTTTCTGTTTTTTTTTTCCCCAAAATTCAATTTTTTTCCAACAATACTTATTTATACAGCAAAATCTAACTTTACAAACAGCTATATACACATCAATACCTGCTTCATAATAAAACAAAATATGTCAAAAGCCTGCTTCAACAAGACCTTTCAGACAAGAAACTGAGTACCAAGGAAAATCTACTTACTTATCAAATCCTTGTTTCAGAAGTTCTTTAGAACATACATCACTAAGGTATTCAATGCGACTATCAAGGTGAGCAAAAGAGCCTGCAACAGTAAGAGTGATAGGTCAGAAACACATACTGGATACTTCCATAAAGTTTCACTTAAATCCATCTGTTTATATTTGAAGTTAAATCAAAATCCAAGCTGTCAAATGATGATGGACAATTTTTTCTGTCAAACAACAAATAGAGAAAGACAGCAAAAGGTCATATACTCCTTCAGCTCATGTTACAAAAACCAATGGCTGCCATTCTTGTAAATACAGCAGTAACACAAAACTGTTCTTTGTACTTTGTCTAGGACTAAATTTTGGTCTAAATCAGTAAGGCATTCTGATATAGCCACAAGTCAGCATAAGCTCATCAGTCCTTTCAACCCAGTGACCCAAGCAAAAACACACAGGGACATGCTTGACACTGACATAATGAACAAAAAAGTATGGCATAATAATAACACACTACTGCACATCGCAGTCTCTTACATACTTTGATCATATTTTCCTGCACAAGGTTCCTGTGCTTCATGGACCACATCCGCCAAAGCCATACCATAGGCCGACAGGATACCAGCATATCTAAAACAAGAAAATAAGTGAAACTGATGGGTTATACCAAACTTATAAGTTATTGAAATGTACAAGCATGTTGTATATATTTTGTGTGTCAATATTTGATGGCATGGCCTTAACCTCATTATCCCTTGAATTGACTTTAGGCATACTTTTAAGTCTATAGCATATACCTTACCTGTGTACATATACCTGTGTCATCCCCAGGGACCTGGCTATAGCACAAGCATGTTGTCCCCCTGCTCCACCAAAACAGGCAAGAACATGGCGTGATGTGTCGTGACCTCTGGCCTGTTGGAAGGTATGAGATACAATCATAAACTCAATCATTTTTCAATTGTAATATGTCATATTTATTTCACATATTTTACACTTATTGTTATAAAATCATATTTAATTTGAATACATAATGTATATGTTTAAATATTGAAAGTACAATTTGTACAGAATTGATGCACTTCATGATTTTTTTGGACTTATAAAATACCTGTACGTACAGCCTATTTAGGATATTATTGTTCTGAATATGATATATACAAAGTCTCTTAATTACAAACTTTGTGAATAAAAAGAAAATAATGGTTACTTGTGTAAGAGCTCTGATTGGTCGACACATGGTCTCGTTAGCAACACGAATAAAGCCCATGGCAATCTCTTCTTCCGTCATTGGCTGGTGACTTTCTGTGCTGTGTTGATGTAACAGAAACTCATTGACCTGAAAAGAAATCCTACCTGTACATAATTCATCAGGAAACTTTCCTGTCAAACTTGAACTTACATCACCTCAAATGATTTCATAACAATCGGTCACAAGAAACTTTTCACCTGTGTCAAATTAACTACATGCAATCAGAGCAAAAATTATCTACAAATAAAATTAGAGTCAAAGTTTTCCAAAGTCCATGCTCACCCTCAACATATTCTACTTCTTAAATATCATATTGTATTCCAAGTGTTTTTTCTTTGGGTTCATTCAAGATTAATTTACATGTAGTTTCATCATGGATTTCAATGTTATTCTACAGGGTTTAATTAGTCTATAACTTGGCATTTACTATCTTTAATAAGATAGGAAAAAATTCAGCAGTTTCTTCCTGAGAATGTGAACTTGGAACCCTACAGGACCACATTCACTTTCTCTATGGTGATCACACAGTCCAGATTTGTTATATATCAACAACAGGACACTGATTCCAACTCTCAGACAACAAGTATACAATGATATTAATTGGCAGTATATTTAAGATAAACATACCTCCCTGGTCAACTTTTGGAAGGCCTTTCGTGTTGACTTTTCATCAAGAGGCTTATCTTGTGTCCGCCCAAAGATTTTAGGGAAATAATCTGGCAGAATTCTCCCCAAACAGAGGTTTGCATCCGTGATGGTCAGTGGTCCACCTACATGTACAGATACATTCAACAGATAATTCTACCAAGACATAACAGAAAAGTTAAATATCTACCTATATATTCAATATTTGTGGAGGAATCTGAAATGTTAATACAAGAAATGATAAACATTTATACCTTTCATGTAGCAAGTTGGCCCAGGGTCTGCTCCAGCTGACTCTGGACCCACAACAAACAAACCAGCTCGGAAAAACAACATTGACCCTCCACCTGCTGCCACAGTGTTAATGTCCAGCTGAAACAGACCAGTCTGCCATTTCAAACAAGACAAAAATGCCAGTAAGGTATTGCAGAAAGGGAGACTAAACAATCAGAGCTTTTAGCAATGGAAGCACACCAGCAATGTATAAATAGAGATAGATAAGAGGCCAACAGGCCTTAATGGTCATCTGACTGTAAAGATCTCTATATTTGAAAGAGGCCAAGTATGCCTAAAACAAATTGCTCCACTACACTACAGCTTATAACGAAGAACTGATTGGTTCATAAAGACTTTTTTGCAAACTTGAAATCATATTCTTTATTCATGCACTGCACAAATGCCATTATTCCAGACATAATGCTTGTTGAAAAAGCATGCCACAGGCCAAATAACAAAACCCTTGGCCTTTTGGTTATTAAGAAGAAGTTGCTTACACATTCCAATACATATGACCCCTGTGTTCTTGACAGTAGGTCAAGGTGAACAAACCTTGTGACCCTTCATCTCAGCATGCTACAGGACCAATATCAGCACCATGGACTTTTTGGTAATTGAGAAGAAGTTATTCAAATATTTCAAAACATTTTTACCCATGTGTCCTTGAAAGTGGATCAAAGTAATTCATTTTAGCAAACATGGTAGCCCTTCATCCCAGCATGCTACAGGATCAATATCAGTACCATGGACCTTTCAGTTATTGAGAAGATGTTGTTAAAATGATTATACTAGCTGTGGTAGACAGCTTCAGGGTCTAATAATTTCTTATCCTAACTCTTATAGTCTTAGTTGAAATATATTCAGAAGCTGACAGACAGAGATAGGGGCCCATCTAGATTTAGCTCATGTTAGGATGATTTTCAAGTCTGTCAAATGCCTTAAAAATAATTGTATGGTCTGACACTATGCCTAGACCTCTGGACTGTTGATATCACACCTACTCTTTTACGCAAAGCCACAGAGGGATCTTCTGCATGTGAGAGTGGACAATGGCTGCCATACACAGTATGATAGTAGAGGAATGCAACTTAAAACTACATGTGCTTTTATATCCTAAATATTGAATGATATTTATTAAACAAGACTATTTAGGGCATTTGAATGGGAAGTTGAATATATGATAAGTAGAGAAGTATTAGAGTTCAGTATGTACCTCATACAATGCGACACAATGAGGACCATTGACCTGATCTGTTGACCTTAAATGATTACTATTATATTACAAAAGGTTAGTTAGTGTTAGTTGTACTTAGTCGTGTCTGACGTGTACAGTTGGAGAGGTGTTTGTTGAACTGAGAATCTGAAGAATGCACTCAAAACACAACACAACAAAGTCCTGAATCCAATGATCTTCAAGAATAGCATTATCAGCACAGAAAAATCCAACACTCCGTAATTTGAATGTAAAATGAAGCAATCTCAAGGACAATATACAGGTGGCTGTCAGAGTTTATATATATATATAATTAACTATTAATTATCTCCACTGATGATTATATATTATAATTTTTGTGATATTCATATTTCAACAAAACTCAGCTAAGGCCCTATAACTACATGTATGTTATCACTGTACAACAGAAATATCTTTGGAGTCGAGTGCTGGTGTCTAGTGCTGGGGTCTAGTGCTGGTGTCTAGTGCTGTGGTCTAGTGCTGGGGTCTAGTGCTGGGGTCTAGTGCTGGTGTCTAGTGCTGTGGTCTAGTGCTGGGGTCTAGTGCTGGGGTCTAGTGCTGGTGTCTAGTGCTGTGGTCTAGTGCTGGGGTCTAGTGCTGGGGTCTAGTGCTGGGGTCTAGTGCTGGGGTCTAGTGCTGTGGTCTAGTGCTGTGGTCTAGTGCTGTGGTCTAGTGCTGGTGTCTAGTGCTGGTGTCTAGTGCTGAGGTCTAGTGCTGGTGTCTAGTGCTGGTGTCTAGTGCTGGTGTTTAGTGCTGGTGTCTAGTACTGGTGTCTAGTGCTGGGGTCTAGTGCTGGTGTCTAGTGCTGTGGTCTAGTGCTGGGGTCTAGTGCTGTGGTCTAGTGCTGGGGTCTAGTGCTGGTGTCTAGTGCTGTGGCTTACTGCTGTGGTCTAGTGCTGCGGTCTAGTGCTGTGGTCTAGTGCTGTGGCTTACTGCTGGGGTCTAGTGCTGGGGTCTAGTGCTGGGGTCTAGTGCTGGGGTCTAGTGCTGGGGTCTAGTGCTGTGGTCTAGTGCTGGGGTCTAGTGCTGGGGTCTAGTAGCCAGAGAGAGGTAATGGGAAGGTGGCTCGGGGGTCAGGTAAGAAGTTGATGTATTGTGACAGTGAATCAAGTCTATGTACAGCTATAATACTTGCTGTACCTGTGGAGCCTGAATAGTCACTCCAGCAGTGGTGGTCTCAAACACATGTTCATAATGTCCAGCATACCGACTCACATCAGTCGACGTTCCTGTAAAGATGAAAATATTTTGGGATATCTCACAAAAATGACCATTTCCATACAAGTAGATCTACAGCAAGCATCAACACAGAATTTGTATGTTAATATAAACAGATTTTTTTTGGCTCTAATTCAAGGAATGCAATATTTTTTTTCATTTAACTTGTATTTAAAATAATGTTTTCTTTAAATATTCTGTTACAACAATTCAATACTGTCAGACCAAAACTTACCTCCCATATCAAACCCGATGACTGGCAGGTTAGACTCTTTCTTATATGTGGTGAGGGCATACCCTACTACTCCACCAGCTGGGCCAGATAGAATCGCTCTTGACCCGTTAAATCTATATATATATATAAATATCACTTTATACATCAGCAAAACTTGTATGGAAATGCAGTTTCATCACACTCAGAGCTCACATTACCTATTGTTAACCCTTGTGTAGACCATGTAATCAAAAATGATACTATACATTGCCTACAATGATGTTGTTTTGTTGCTTAATTATCAGTACAATTTTTGTATTGACAGTGGAACATTAAGGATAGAAAGTAAAAGATTATTACATTATGCATAGTTAGGAGATGTTTTTAGCAATCACTTTTCATACCTAACAGTTTCACAAATACTTATTAAGGAATCAAACTGGAAAACTAGAGATCCCCAGTATGAGTTTATTTCATACACTGTAGATTGTTGGTTATGTAATTTATATTCAATCATGTTTAATCATCTAATTACACTTTTATGTAGTGTAATCAACCCAGTTTCAGTGTAAAACACATTCTAAATGAAAATCTGAAAAAAATTTATTTCCAAATATTTCCAGTTAAGACCAAACTTTTCCAGTTTAGATTGCCAAATTGACCGAAATAAACTGCAGGCTCCAATTTAAAACTGGAGGTTTAACAGGTAAGGTTTGTATATCAAATTACAATCTAGTGACACGATACTATAAGATTGTATATGATTCATTTATTTGTATATCGGCAATGCATATAATATAGAGGAGGGGTAATTTTTGTTGCTTTGTTTGACTTTGTTTAGTATAGGTAGAAAATGAGTAAAATCTTACTTATCCACAGGGGTAAGTCCACCATCAGACTGCATGAACAACACACGAGTCCCCTGTAATTAAGTTATAATCACAAATTTGACAACAAATTAGTACCCCATTATTAAGATGAAAAAAATACACACACCACAACTAAGTGCAATATTTATATTTTTCCGAAAAAAAACCCCAGTAACACGTGTTCATTTCCATGTCCTTTTTGTTGTAATTATGTATGTAAGTCTGTGAAGTGATAACTTCTGGGGACAGAATTAAAAAATTGAAGGAAGAACACACATTTCCCTCAACTTTTCCATTCCATTTCTATGTCTGTGCTACATAATCTCAGGAGACACCAACAGCATGCTGATAGAATACTCCTTCCCAGACAAAGATACAAACCAATTGGTCACAAGTTTAAAGAGTGACTCTCTTATTGCTTGGAACAACTACAAAACAAAAACAAGCAACCTATGAACACTTGTCAGTTGAAATGTTGAATGTGAACATGTATATTAGTTGTAACAGGTACCTAAACGTAACAGCAGGAAACTACAATGATAAAAGTCACATGATTTTTAGTCATCCATTGATGTATTTGACATACTGTTAAGTCAAACTTTTGCAAACTCTGATAACTCAAAGACCTCGTTTGGCTCAAAAGTATCTATCAAGTCCATGCCAAACAGTCTGTCTTAATCTCTGATCTGATGAACTGGAACACTCAGATAAACCACAACATGTCAACATAGAAATAACAATGTTTGATTGTCTGTAATGTGGTAGAGGATTATAATATTATATAGATGAATGTTCAGGAAGTTTTCTAATTTTTTACCTGACTCAAACAACTATTGGTGAATGGTTCATTGCGACCAGTTAAGCCTCACCTGTACTCCACCTTGAAAGCCAGAGGCAAACCCTGCCACATAGTTCTTGATACATGGTGTCAAATAAGCGTCTGCACATGCTGTCAAAAACAGAACAATGTAGAACAGCAATGAAGAAACCATCAAAATTTTAATGCATCATTGACAAACATAATTTTTTACCAGTATATCAGTATCTTAACCAATGTCTAATGTTTTTTTTACATTTACTATATAACAGTTTTTTTTACCAATGTCTAATTTTCACTATTTTTTCCATAAGAATGAGGGGCAAACATTCAACTAGCAAATTTAATTTAGTTCCTTCCCTTCAGAGACTAAAATGTGATATATAGTATGATTCTGGATTTTACATCAACTGGCAAGTTCAATTTAGTTCCTACCCTTCAATGACTAAAACGTGATATATATAAAGATTCTGGATTTGACATCAAATGGTGAAATTTGTGCCTGGCAAAATTATCCTGTCATATATATGGTATTACAGATTGCTAGGTACTCTGTCAAGAACACAAGTATGATATGTATTTGTTTACAGAACACATACATGTAACCACTTAATTGGTCAGGGGGTTTTACACTGAACTGAAATCACCATTTGGACATCATCAATTCAAAATACCTGTGTAGCCCCGAGGGACAACTCTGACCATGGGCATGACGTCTGATGACAGTGACACCTGGTGGAAACCCATCTCCTTTGCCACACGTCCAACTTCCTGTTCGTGGTCTGCAAATCTGAAAAGGATAACAACTGATGATAAGAAGCAATGAGTTGTGTCGTCATCAGAAGAAATTACCAACTAACCTTGATCTTTTATCCACATTCATTATATAAGATGCAAGTTATTGAAATCTTTGAGCTACCTGATTTAAGTTATTGTAGAGGTGCACTCTGTATTTATCAAGTAAGTGGCCTGTCCCTGGTAAATAAGCCTATCTTTATCTTTTTCTCATACATAATTTTGTCAAAACTGCAAACTTTCTCAACTTTTTTCACTTCCATATTTTTCTACTCAATCAGATTATCTCCCTTTTCAGTATGTATGTACATTAGAAAGACAATTGAATTATATGGACAATCTGATTATCTGGCACAAGTTATCACAACAGGTACCAAACAGACCAGATATGATAAAGAAAATCTATCATTGGACAGTGTGTGAGATTTTCCTGTCTCATATACAAGATTAATAAAACAGTTCACCCCCTTGGAGGTGAGATAAGTATATCTCAAACTGAGGGCAAAGATGATTAAGCAAACACAAGGTTTGCCATGTACATTGATAATCACTACATCCTATCTGTATAGATTACCAATCACTACATCCTATCTGTATAGATTACCAATCACTACATCCTATCTGTATAGATTACCATCACTATCTGTATAGATTACACAATCACTACACTACTATCTGTATAGATTACCAATCACTACATCCTATCTGTATAGATTACCAATCCAATCACTAATATCTGTATAGATTACCAATCACTAATATCTGTATAGATTACCAATCACTACATCCTATCTGTATAGATTACCAATCACTACAATATCTGTATAGATTACCAATCACTACATCCTATCTGTATAGATAACCAATCACTACCTCCTATCTGTATAGATTACCAATCACTACATCCTATCTGTATAGATTACCAATCACTACCTCCTATCTGTATAGATTACCAATCACTACATCCTATCTGTGTAGATTACCAATCACTACAATATCTGTATAGATTACCAATCACTACATATCTGTATAGATTACCAATCCTAATCACAATCACTAATATCTGTATAGATTACCAATCACTACATCCTATCTGTATAGATTACCAATCACTACATCCTATCTGTATAGATTACCAATCACTACATCCTATCTGTATAGATTACCAATCACTACATCCTATCTGTATAGATTACCAATCACTACCTCCTATCTGTACAGATTAGCAATCACTACATCTTATCTGTATAGATTACCAATCACTACATCCTATCTGTATAGATTACCAATCACTACCTCCTATCTGTATAGATTATCAGTCACTACATCCTATCTGTATAGATTACCAGTCACTACATCCTATCTGTATAGATTACCAATCACTACATCCTATCTGTATAGATTACCAATCACTACAATATCTGTATAGATTACCAATCCTATCTGTATAGATTACCAATCACTACATATCTGTATAGATTACCAATCACTACCAATCACTACTATCCTATCTGTATAGATTACCAATCACTACAATATCTGTATAGATTACCAATCACTACATCCTATCTGTATAGATTACCAATCACTACAATATCTGTATAGATTACCAATCACTACATCCTATCTGTATAGATTACCAATCACTACAATATCTGTATAGATCCAATCACTGTATCTGTATAGATTACCAATCACTACATCCTATCTGTATAGATTACCAATCACTACATCCTATCTGTATCTACCAATCACTACATCCTAGTATTACCAATCACTACATCCTATCTGTATAGATTACCAATCACTACATCCTATCTGTATAGATTACCAATCACTATAGATTACCAATCACTACATCCTATCTGTATAGATTACCAATCACTACATCCTATCTGTATCTATAATATCTAATATCTGTATAGATTACCAATCACTACTACATCCTATCTGTATAGATTACCAATCACTACAATATCTGTATAGATTACCAATCACTACATCCTATCTGTATAGATTACCAATCACTATAATATCTGTATAGATTACCAGTCACTACATCCTATCTGTATAGATTACCAATCACTACATCCTATCTGTATAGATTACCAATCACTACAATATCTGTATAGATTACCAATCACTACATCCTATCTGTATAGATTACCAATCACTACAATATCTGTATAGATTACCAATCACTACATCCTATCTGTATAGATTACCAATCACTACATCCTATCTGTATAGATTACCAATCACTACATCCTATCTGTATAGATTACCAATCACTACATCCTATCTGTATAGATTACCAATCACTACAATATCTGTATAGATGACCAATCACTACCTCCTATCTGTATAGATTACCAATCACTATAATATCTGTATAGATTACCAATCACTACATCCTATCTGTATAGATTACCAATCACTACATCCTATCTGTATAGATTACCAATCAGTATATCCTATCTATATTGGTTCATATTAATTACGTGTAGGAGTGAAGAAGTACAACTGCCAGACTCCGAATCCCTCGGTCTAACAAACGTTGTAGGTCTTGTCGTAACTGTGACACATCCACAGAGCGCCATACCTCCAACTGTGAAGATACAACTTATAAAATTAGCACTTTCTGATTAACTAGAAAAGTTACCCTGTCTGAATCTCAGAAGACAAATGAGTAAGACTGAGCACTTGATAGTGACAGGTTTATAAGATACTAACATTTAATATCAGGACATAAACATGCCTTGTTCTATCAGATGAAATGTAAATACATTTTAAGTCTAAATTTTACCGTTGGAACTGTAGATGAAAACTGTTGCTCATTTTGGTAGTGCTATACCGGTAAGCTTAAGACCAAATATCAAGACTTCAGTATTTTCAAGATTCTTTAAAATGGCCTTCAAAAATATTTTTACGCTTTTTCTGATGAACACAATGCATCCCTCAGACACCTCCATAAAAAATACATTGCCGTATATAACTCTAAGTTGTGAAATAGCTACATGTAAAAACTAGTCATGCTTGTAGATTTTTTGCTTTTTGAGAAGTATAGAAACATGTCAGGTGTCTAACGACTTAAAGTGACGAGAGCTGATAAAGAAGAGAACAAATATGATAACATTGATGGCATGATCTTCAGGATAGCTGTAGTACCATTTGTCACATCAGTGAGCCAAGGCCTTTTTACTTACCTTTTCACCGGTCGTACCAGTCACAATGGGACAAGCTTTCTTGATCTCACATCTATCCTGCTGGAACACAACCCTCTCTTCAACCTCGATCACCTCCTCATACAGCTGGTCAGGTGCCACAATTTCCTATGTGATATTATACTTTCAATTTGAATAAACCTTCACACAAAAAATGTCAACTTTATGAATATAAAATATACACAAATATTGTGTGACTTAAATGAGTATGAAAAATACATGTACATCGATTCTGAGACAATTTACAAACACATGTAAACTTTTCAAACATATTTTTGAGTTTATTTAATTCTATTATTCACTAGTGCATCAACAAATAATAAGTTATGCTGCACACCTATCATAAGGAAGAATTCACAATAAATTACAAACATTCATGTGTGTATGCTCTTCTTAAAAGTTACAAAGGTTCTGGTCCCTCAATGCCTGGAAATATGTAATTTACAAAGGCACTGGTCCCTCAACACCGGGAAACATGCCATTTACAAAGGTACTGGTCCCTCAACACCAGGAATCATGCCATTTATAAAGGTACTG
The DNA here is from genome assembly GCF_031769215.1 of Ylistrum balloti. Lineage (NCBI taxonomy): Eukaryota > Metazoa > Mollusca > Bivalvia > Pectinida > Pectinidae > Ylistrum > Ylistrum balloti. Next base: position 585,649 of record NW_026782244.1, read on the forward strand.
TTTCCTCAATGCCCAGAAATATGTGCAATATGAGCAAATATCTAAATGACTTCACAAAACAGAACTATGAAGTGAGGACCTACATAAGAACATCACAAATTAAAAATTAGCATGAGCATTCTACTAACCAATAACATCCAGCTCATTGCTTTGGACTAAAAATTGTGAAAATGTCCAACTCGCATAATAAGAATCATTCTGTGAAATGTTAATGAAGAGTAGAATGTTTCTGCTAGCACAGTATCAGGTAAGAATATATAAGGTTTGATATCAGTTCAGTGGTGGGGTGGTCAGTTGGCGCAATGGTAACACATTCGCCTTTCACCTAGACGTCCAGGGTTTGATTCCTGGAATGGATGTGAATTGATATGGGGTCACCTGCCCGACCACCTGGATTTTACCCTGGTATTTAAGTTCTTACAGTGTGTTTCCATTCAGGCCAACAAGAGTGATTAATTTAAGTTGGGAAAACTTGTTTCATAACTGTTGTAAAATTATTACTATATCATTACTATATATTATCAGTTCAAATTACAAATATCATAAGGAGATTTTGATGGACTTCCAAAATACATAATATGCCAAACTACTATAGGTTTGAAGGCTCCTTTTTTCTTGTGTCAGCATGTCATGTAGTTGCTTGCAGTTTAGAGTTCAATAAGGACAATATTACGTCTTGGAGTTGACCTCTAAAATATAACATTAGGTCATAAGAACACTAGAATGGTTGATTCCATCTTCATCCACGTCACATAATGCTTTTCCAATTCTACTCACTTTACTATTTTTTCTCATCTACTGAGATGCTGAGAGGCCACCAAAAATAGAACAAACAATTCAATGGCAATGTTTACCAGGTCAAAGATGTTTGGGCGGGCTTGGTTGCCGATGTGAAGTAGGTCTCTAAAACCCTTAGTGATGGCTAGTGCCATACGTTCCCCTTTCCTCTCCAGCAAGGCATTGGTGGCCACAGTCGTTCCCATCCTGATCCAGTCAATCTGGGCAGAATCTATCGGCTCATCTGGCGGGAGTGCACGCCCCCCAACCTATCAATCAAAATTCAACAGAATATGATATAAATTTTACATACACTTGCACAATAAGTTCAGCATTATGTATTCTAAAGGACTATCACATTCAAATGCTAATGAATTCAAATAATTTTTCCATTACAAATCTGGAAACATTACAAAACATGTCTACAAATGCTAAATCAAGGCCATGGAAAAAGATACCTTTCATGGTTGGTAACATTTATATAGAAATTCAATGATGCATTGTTTTACAAACTGGCATAAGTAGACTGGGATTTGTTCTTCATTGGTATACTGTGCATGTGATTTAATAAGCCTGATGAGGCTATGGCTGCTGGAGAACCCTCTGATTCCAACAACAATATTCGCTGGCTTTAGGCTTGTTGATATATATAATATTTATAATATTTACCTCTTCCATGATTCGCCGAATTCCTTCCCTGGGGGCATCTGGGTAGTTCTTTGGGTCGACAGACAGCAGTTTCATGACCTTCACTCGACCTCCAGGACATCTTGCCCAAATATCTGTGAAGGTGCCACCTCGATCAATTGCAAACTGGAACTTGTCAGCCATTTCAATCGTCACTAGTACTGTAGGAAGCAAATTTATAATGAAAAGTCCTCTGAATTAACAGAATAGTAGGTAACAGCAAAGTAATTTAAACACATTTGATTCGTCAAATATTTGCTAGAACACAATCCAGTATTCAGTTTTGGTCTTGTGTCTTGTTATTCTCATAATAAGGGGCTCATATGTATATATAATTACCCGTCCTTGTTCTTCACCTCTCTTTCCGGAGCTGTCAAGTTATTTTCTTTGCTGAAGGTTAACTGGCTAAAGTCGTAGATTGTGTCTCTTACTCAATTCAGAATGAATCAAAATATGCAACTGTATATTGCAGTGGAATATACAGCAAAGGTAATTACCTAACCTTGCCAATAAATAGAACTTGAAGACCGGAGCAACAGCTGGGGCCTGTTCGTTTACTCTCTACTGTAGACAAAGCGGCTCATATATTCAATGCTGCATTTCTGGCATAAATCAGGACGAACCAGCAAGTATTAGTGGCCTTATACATACCTTGAAAGATTTTGTCGGTGATCGTCAGCAAACAAAAAGGAGATCAGTAAGTCTGTCCTTAGTTCGCAAAACGAACAGTATATATTTATTTCAGTTACTTCCCTTACAATACTCTTCAACAAAGTGTACGTAAAATGAAAGTAGACATCCAAACGGTTACATACTAGCCATTTAGTAGTCTCATAAGATGTCAGTCAGGTTGACACAGTTCTTCGGGACCTATGCTTTTAGGCGTTTCGTAACTATAAAAGGCCACATAAATGGAATGCAAACCAGCTTCCAGACTAGGAGACAACTTGCCACAGGAAATGCCGACCCTGGGTATGCTTACAGACGGAGAGTACTGACAGTAGCGGTTGTAATCATACAGTTACACAGTTACCTAGGTTCTAGATTAGAACACATGCACATGAACGTAAAAGTCATTCTCATATCATTTGTGACAGTTCAGTCTCATATCGTTCTTTGTGACAGACCAATCTCACATTCTCACTTGTGACAGACCAGTCTCGTATCCTCACTTATGACAGACTAGTCTCACATCCTCACTTGTAACAGACTAGTCTCACATTCTCACTTGTGACAGACCAGTCTCACATCCTCACTTGTGACAGACTAGTCTCACATTCTCACTTATGACAGACTAGTCTCACATTCTCACTTGTAACAGACTAGTCTCACATTCTCACTTATGACAGACTAGTCTCACATCCTCACTTGTAACAGACTAGTCTCACATCCTCACTTGTAACAGACTAGTCTCACATCCTCACTTGTAACAGACTAGTCTCACATTCTCACTTGTGACAGACCAGTCTCACATCCTCACTTGTAACAGACTAGTCTCACATCCTCACTTGTAACAGACTAGTCTCACATTCTCACTTGTGACAGACCAGTCTCACATCCTCACTTGTGACAGACCAGTCTCACATCCTCACTTGTGACAGACTAGTCTCATATCCTCACTTGTGACAGACCAGTCTTCTTCATAATTTCATTACTGAAGTCATTTTGGCTCTCTGTCTCCAATGAGGTCATAATCAGCAAGTAGGCCTATATGATGTCAAATCATTATTATTTTATGACATTACAAAAGATCATAAAACACTTGTTCATATTCAAAATATTGAATATGATGCAATATTACATGGTTGTAATCATACTCATAGAAGATCAGAACACCATGCATTGAAATTATCTGAGTGGTCAGTATAGTATTGAACAGCATTGAATAATTGTTTGCTATTTTCCTTTCAGATTTTTTGCTCTGATGCAACATGCAAGGGCAAAACTTCCAGAAAATGAAAAACAATGGTAAAGTACAAATTATAAATTATAATTATAAACTATCAAAAGAATAAATAAAGTAACTATGTTTCTGACTTCCAATGCCTCCAGACTGACTTGCTTGTCAATATTCTATGTGTCAACTTATGTTCCCTTATATATAAGCACCATCATATGCAGTGAGCAATCTACAGCTATTTTAACAAATCCTTTCCAACATTTATTGCTGAAAACAATAGTCCCATGATGTGAAATTTCAAGTATTTCCAGAAATTCTATGATTCCATCAAAATTGCAGAAGTAAAGGTCTTGGAACTTGCTTTATATTTATCATTGCATATGGCAAGGATCATTTAATGAATAACAGGAAGATTTTCAAGCAATGTTGAAAAATGGCAAACTATCAAATATTCATAGTGAATCCTTTCCCCAAAAACTATTCTATATCTAATCTCTGTACCTGTATGGATACACAGGCAGTGATATCTCACACCTATATATATTTTCTTTATTCATTCCAATGTCTTGTAAATTCAGGTGATAATTGTAAATAAATTTTTACACTTCTTGATTGTTTCTATGAACAAGATATGTCACATGCCTGCATTCAAAACTACTTTCAGTTTTCACAGAGTAATTTTTTTTTCATCTGCCATTTCAGTGCAATCGTGTCTCACAAAGAAAATGTCAATGGTGTGACCTTCCACTTTGAGACAACAGGAGATGGCCAAGAAATTGTCCTGCTTCTGCCAGGGGCACTAGGTATGTAACAGTACTCCTGCTACAGGTAGTACTAGGTACATCACTGCCAAGCTCCTCTGCGGAGCATTATTTATGTAACTAATGAACTCCTATGTCACTGTCCAGCTCCTCCTGGGAACACTAGGTATGTCACTGTCCAGCTCCTCCACGGAGCACTAGGTATGTCACTGTCCAGCTCCTCCTGGGAACACTAGGTATGTCACTGTCCAGAACCTTTCAGAGATTTGACATTGTTTATTTCTGCAGGATCAACTAGAACTGATTTTGAGAAGCAGTTGACTGATTTTAATAAGTCTGAATACACATTAGTTGCGATGGATCCTCGAGGTTATGGACGCAGCATCCCTCCAGAAAGGGACTGGCCTTTAGAATTTCTTCAGCGAGATGCTGATGATGCTCTCCAACTATGTAAGGTAACAAGTTAGAAATAATGTTTTCTGCAGAAACGTGTCACTATTTTAGGATTGCAAGAAGCCTAGCAATAATTGTCTGTAGATTAGGACTATTATGATTTCTAGGTTATGACAAATAACGGGATCTGTATATCAATTTGATAGTTTTTGTTCCTGCTCATAACTACATATATATTACTGTTTCATGCATTTTTTGTATAGGTGTTCATGTAAAAATATATTTATCTTATGTGACATTTAACATAAAAAATAGTCTTCCTACTTCATAGATTATTATTGCTTACAATTGTTCTTGACTGGCAAACTACCTATGACTTTGTACAATGATTTAGTCATTGGCTTTTTCTGCAGAACTAGAAAGCCTAAATTCATTACATTTTACAAATTCTGACAAAGGCAGAAGAATTCCTACAAATGAATTAAATTCTTAGGCTTTCTCATGAAATATTGGCATTGGAATCTTTTAAACTAGGGGGAAAAATTATTAAAAAAAGGAAGAAAGAAAGGAGAAAAGCAGAACTGTGTATCTTATAGAGATTTAAGAATGGATACTTGCTTGGTTTATCGTTGATTGATTGTCAAGTTTAAATGATATTGTTATGTACATGTATATATGTAAGTAAAATTATGAATGGCAAAATTAGAAGAATCAAACTGATGTTTTTAAATGCCTTGGGTTTATAATCAGGTTTTTGACATACATTTTTATCCCTAACACTTCCTGGATGAAAAAACCCAAATAAGAACAAAATTGTTTTAAGAAAGTATCTGGTACAACTGTCAAGTATATATTACTTTATAGAACTGTATCATTTCTATCACATACACAAGCTGTAATACTTTCCTATTCATTCTTATAAGGACATTTTTTACATAAATGTAATAATATAATATCACCAAGAGTTATCTTCCCATGTTCTGTATCCTGGACTCCATACAGGAGAATCCCATAATGTTGATAATAAACAGGACGTAACCTGACATGCGCTTGTTATGTGATCCCTGCAACAGACGCTCACAATTACAACAAATACCGTAGCAATAAGTGTTGACTTATATTAATAAAAAAAGAGCCATCTTTACTAATAAAGCTTATATCTTATGGAATTTTTGTGATCACTTTAGACCTTAGGTTTCCGCAAGATTTCCGTATTGGGTTGGAGTGATGGAGGAAACACAGGGATGATATTAGCAGGCAAAGAACCTTCCCTGGTCAGTAAGCTTGTAGTCTGGGGAGCCAATGCGTTTGTCTCAGAAAAGGACATAGATGCTTTTGAAAGTAAGTCTGAAAATTCTGCAAACTGGTTTGATTTGAGTATACAATTTGTAAATGATAATTTTCTTTTGATTTATGATCAGAAAAAGTTCTCTTTATAGACTAAAACATATAGTCCAGTTATAACATTTATAATCAGGAAAAGTTATAGACAAAACATATAGCCCATTTATGACATTTAAAATTAGGAAAAGTTCTCTTTACAGACTAAAACATATAGTCCAGTTATAACATTTATAATCAGGAAAAGTTATAGACAAAACATATAGCCCATTTATGACATTTAAAATTAGGAAAAGTTCTCTTTATAGACTAAAACATATAGTCCAGTTATAACATTTATAATCAGGAAAAGTTATAGACAAAACATATAGCCCATTTATGACATTTAAAATTAGGAAAAGTTCTCTTTATAGACTAAAACATATAGCCCAGTTATAACATTTATAATCAGGAAAAGTTATAGACAAAACATATAGCCCAGTTATAACATTTATAATCAGGAAAACTTCTCTTTATAGACTAAAACATATAGTCCAGTTATAACATTTATAATCAGGAAAAGTTATAGACAAAACATATAGCCCATTTATGACATTTAAAATTAGGAAAAGTTCTCTTTATAGACTAAAACATAAAGCCCAGTTATAAATTATTTCTGATAATACAAACAAAATATTCTATCTTAACTCAATTTCAATTTCACTCCATAGATAGGATTCCATTTATTGTTCTGTCTATATCTTGAAGTAGTAAAATTCCTTTTCTTTACATCTAGTAATGCTTGCTCACATACTTTATGCCCCGTCCATCCTCACATAATTTTCCCTTTCAATTTTGAATTTGATGGTTGTTTATCGATTATTGATCAATTTTTTATTTATATCCATCCTTGTTCCAAAAAAAACCTTTCGTTATTTTCCTTTGTTTTATTTACTTAACAATAAAATTGATTAATAAATCATAATAAGACCACATGCCTGTGTTTACCAATGCTTGTGTTTGACATTCTGTATCGTGAGGTTGTATGACCAGTAGCCAGTGTATAGACTATTTGTGCATGTAAGTTTGGCACACTGTGTTCTCCAAACCTGATACTAATTCCAATACCAGTATGTGAATATTATTATTATTTTAAAGCTTAATACTTTTCTGCAGAAATTCGGGACATTTCATCCTGGAGTGACCGTATGAGGGAGCCGTTTGTGAAGCTATATGGACTAGAGTATTTTCAGAAACACTGGAGTTTGTGGGTGGATGGTTATAAAGCTTACTACACTGACAGGAAAGGTTAGTTTAATAAAGATTTCTTAATTATACCCCAGCCCCCCCAACTCGGGAAGTGGGGAGTATATAGTTATTACTTTGGCTGTGCATTCAAGTGTGAATGTGTGAGTGCATGCATGAGTGCATAAATCTGTGATAATCTTGTTTATTTCATGATGCCTGTAACAGATTTGGTTCACATTTCACACCATAGCGTAATACCACAAAGATCTATGTCAGATTATATTTTGGTGGTCATTGGTCAAGTTTAAAAGTCAAAGATCATCCTTGACTACTTATGTACAAGGTATCTCATGAACACCTATATAGATTTATGTCAGATTCACATCCTAGCATCATAACACTAAGGTCAACTCTAGATCAAATTTTGATGGTCATTGGTCAAGTTTAATGATCAAAGTGACCTTTTACCTCTTTGCAAATAAAAAGCTTGTGCACATGGTCTTTTTGAGTACCTACTCACTTTGTTTTAAATTCTTTACCTTTTTTATGATACAAAGTATTGAAGGTCTTATTACTTAAATAACTTACAGACAAAAGATTTATTTTAGGTTTTGTCAACGTTTGATATTATATCATAAATGTGTAAACACTTTCTCCTTGTTGTCATCTCTTATGTTTTAAGTTTTTGATGCCCTTTATATATTTTGCCCAGCTGACATTTGTATGGGTGACTTGAAGAACATCACAGCTGAGACTTTGATTATCCATGGTGTGAAGGATGCACTAGTGGAGCAGGAACATCCAGATTACTTACACGCAAATATCAAGGGTTCTAAGTAAGTGTTAATTCCCAAGGGGAGATAATTTCAAACTCATTGGCTGACAGGGACTATGCTTGTTTTGTTTGGTGAGTTTATCACCTTATGAACAGCCAGGGTCATATTGCGGCAGGGTCTCCTTGTGGTAGCTGGTCGCTGTCCCACTGAAGGACATGCGGAATGTCCATCACATGCCTTATCAGTAGGTTGAGACAGTGCCAGTTACCACTGTTTGCCTGTTTATAGGCTTTAACAAGAAAACTGTGGATGGTAATTTACTATAAATAATCTACAACTCCTTTGTGGGTATGGTATAAGGCGATATGAATAATAAATGATGATGTGAAGTGTTGTGTTAAAGTCAACAACTGCCATACAGACTTGTTCAACATTAGGATCAGCATTAAACAGGGATGTTTAGCTTCACTAACACTTTTTTCCTTGTATCAAAATGTCATCCATCTCAACCTGTAACAGGCTCCTGATTTCATATAGATGTTGTAAACATCAAAGTTAAAAATAGATATCTCGGGCTCTGGTTCGATGACCACTTAACATTCACTTGCAGTGCAGCAACTTGGAAACTCTGCTAGTTATGGCCTAGAAGTTCCCATAAGTACTGTAGAGATTATTACATTGTTCCTCAGTGTCAGAATTTTTAGTCGCTTGTCTGACCTATACTTATGTATGGTGCTAGTATATGAAGCCTCTCAGAGTTTTTTTCATGTCAAGAATATACAGAAGTGTGCTGTCAAAATATCCCAAGGTCTGAGAAAACATGCCTCAAATATTGGAGTCTATGCGGATGTAATTGGGCTGGTCATTTTTTTTATCAAAACAGAAAGCTTATAGAATTTACTCTCACATTAAAAACACAGATTTACATAGAATTTTACACAGTGTATATTCATGGTCATTAAGAAAAGGCCATTCTTAGGGAGCATGTGTGGAAATAAGACAATATCTAATAGTACAGTCAGGGAAAAGATGGACGATATTTATATCACACTCAACTAAGTGGATGCAGTTATATGGTTTACTATGGAAAGGTAAGCTTAACCAAGGAAAATGAACTCAGAACTTACAGATGTTTTTAAGAATGATAACTGTCCAAAGCATCATATTACATTACATATTCCACATCACTACCACAGTAAGTTGTCCAAATTACCGGTAAACTAGAATAACTGCTAGCTCAGTGAATATATGTTTCCCTGATGAAAATCTTAGTTCTTGCTCTAGATAAGTAAAGTATGTAGACTAGATATAGCTGCTAGCTTAGTGAATATATGTATCCCTGATGAAAATCTTAGTTCTTGCTCTAGATAAGTAAAGTATGTAGACTAGATATAGCTGCTAGCTTAGTGAATATATGTATCCCTGATGAAAATCTTAGTTCTTGCTCTAGATAAGTAAAGTATGTAGACTAGATATAGCTGCTAACTCTGTGAATATATGTATCCCTGATGAAAATCTTAGCTGCTATGCCAAGTGCCCAAGCTGTGACAGGATCACACTCAGCTTTTTGCCTTACAATCAGATTATAAGATGTAATAAGTTACATTGTGTTGTTTTATTTACTAGGCTCCACCTGATGCCAGAGGGAAAACACAACCTACACATTCGTTACTCAGAAGAATTCAACACTCTAGTCGAAAACTTCTTGAAGAAATAAGTCACTGGCACATATACACAAAGGTGTCTGATTTCACATGTATAACTATCTTAAACAGAATTTTATAACATAGAATGATAAAATATACAAGAATGAGACAGTAGTTCCCTCAATCATTTTGTCAGTTGTTCTCTTGCATTTTAAAAATGAGTACAATGTTTGTATATATTAATGATTTCTGCATTTTTGTATAGGTTTATGTGAATGAAACTTGTGATTCAAATGAATAGAGAAAATCCTAAATAAGGTAACCTTTAAATTCTTTATTTAAATTATAACTTTGTGGCGGTATAATTCCCTGTCCTCAAAATATGTAATAGCCTATTTTTTTATCTTTATTATGGGAAATTATCATAATATAATGTAATGCTTCTACGCCTCACAATGTAACCACTATTTTGCTATTTATGTAAACATGTATACTTTCTGCTCGTCAGATCATATTTGTCTATCTTTACAATATTTGTATATCAATATATAAAGGAAGTTCTTTCATACACTCAATTCCTCTTACAGTATGGTCTCTAGGTTTCAATATCTCAAGTTTTTAAATACTTTTCTGCTCCTCAAAACATAGCGATACCTATTTGTAAACATTTTATCTACAGTGAGAAAACATTTGATTTTCTGCGTCTCAATCTGTAACATGTTTGTGTAATTAGGATATATGCATTGTATGTAAAACAGACATTAAATAGGTTTATACAACTATCATGTGCTGATGGTGAAGGTGTTGTTACATAGTAGTGTTATGTCTTGTATACATACCAGGTAGTTCATAGTGTGAGGTATACATAGCAAATATTTAGACATAAATCTAAAATATTACGCAAATATCTGATCTCACATGATCTAGATATATATTTTGCTTGAAGTGACATTTTGAAATATGGTGCTTTGTATAGCTGAGATAAAGGATGTCATTGTTTTGTTTGTTGTTTATGTTTGGTATACTCCGTCCCACATTCTGTTTTATCATTGTCACAATGGTAGCCTCACCATAGTTACTGTCAATTCCTCTTTTTTACACCTTATGCCCCATTATATTCAGTAAATTGATTGACTGCAGCATAACATTCATTGTCGTTTCATCTTCATTAATACTTGCTATAATAAGATATCTTGGAAAATCAAAATATTTGCATCCTAAATTCAGATGCTTTATAATTAGAGAGTTGTGGCCATTTGTTCATTTGTATGCTTTCTATTTCACCTACACTCATTAGATCTTGAGAAATGGAAGAAGTATGGAGCTACCTTTACTTCAGAAAACATTTTTTGTTTTACTATCATTTGGAATATTATTTAAGGAAAGCAATCCTCTTACACAAGTTTTACCCAGTAAGATATTGTATGGAATATTTTTTTTCTTTTAGATTATGTATAAAGGATGCTGTTATATATCCTTCATTTATTGAAGATGAATTATTTTTTCCTGATTTACTACAGCTATCTTCTTCTTACCTTTCAAATACACATAGTATGACTCTGAACATACATGGAATGTTAAAAGAATTACTTGTAGTCTATGACTAGTGGTAGGCATTCCAACCGATGTGGTTGTCTTATAGTGTTTATTTTATCTGTCTTATATTCTAACTTGATCAAATCATGTCTTTGTAATTTAATTCACTTTTTTGTCAAAAAAATCATAAATACATTTAAAATCCTAACAATTTTTTAACAAAACTTAAATGACACATAAAATGGGTGTACAGGGGTAGAACTAGATATTTTGAAGTGTTATAGGATCTTAATCTTTAATGAAATGAAATCATAGAATCATTTTTTTTTTTTTTTTTTCAATTTACAAAAATTAAAGATATTGGGACTGTATATATACTCAATTCATAGTCTTTGTTAACATGATATAGAATTTATTATCCATGTGGTGGAAATCTTGTTTTGCCAAATAAATTGTTACATCAAGTTTGTGACTTTTTTCATACTTATTTACTGCATTCGCCAAGATATCTTACATAAATGATGTTACAGCTCTGAAAAAAAAACTGAAAAATATGAAAATGAAAAACAAAGGTTGAGACATGAAAAGATAAATATATATTTACCAGTATGTATCCACAGAGGTAATAATGACTGGTCTTGTTCACCAGCCTCTCAGCTGTTTTCTATGAGGAAAAGAGTTTGGGGAAACACCCAAGAGGCTGATCAACCAGACTTATGATGACAGTGTAGTCCAAATTGTTTTTAAAATTTTCAGGTATATCTGCCTTTTTAACAAGATGACCCAGCAATTACCAAAACATACACATGTACATTTTGTACATAAAAAACAATAAACAATGTGACAAAATATGAAAAAATCAACTATCTTATCAATCAAGTCAGGGTTAAAATATCTGTCACACATTTCACAAGGTTGGCACATATGTTCCTTGGCAGATGGGGGAGAGGGATTGGGATTGCTTGTTGGATGGGGAGAGGGGGAATCTGATCATCTGAATGCATTGAACAACCTGATGGGATATATCTTTATTTTAACTTTTTTGGTTTCTTTTTCTCTGTCACTGCATCTAACTAAGTATTTAACAGTGAACAAGTAAAAAAAGTTGACATATTACACATTCTCGACACTGTGATTGGTATTTTAGAAATAACTTTTGATGAATAAAATACATCAAATGTTTGTCTCTATTTCCAAATATAAGTAACACCTTCAATAAATATAATAAAAAATAATTTGGAAATTAATGATGACATAATATATAAATCCATCTTCCCTGGATTCTCTGATAACTTTGAACATGGTCTTTGATATAGAGATCTATAGTGTCGTCCATACTTAAAACCAGTATAGGATATGTTTAGATGCACTCTGAAATCCCAGAGTTAACGCCCTTTGTTTCACAATGTCAGTACGTTATGGCATAAGCTTGACAGACGATAGGGGCAGATTGGTATGTATGCTCCAGATACACCATAAATATCAATCAAAAGTTAAATGAAAATATCAAACTATCATACAGGTAATTAGTGCCTTTCTATACATAGAAAATAGTCGCGTTAAAAATCAGGCAAATGACATTGTACTCGTAGATTTCAATTTCTTCTAAGATTATAATCTTAATTTTAATTGTAGTTCTGTTATATGACACTTAAAATGAAGGAAGATATATTATGGATAAGGAGAAGAGTAATTACCATTTCTTACAACCTTGTGTTTACAGGAATATTTCAAAATATACCTTCAAAAGTCTGATTGTCAGAACAGAATACTATACTGTCATTAAAATACCAATTGAGCTGGAAAGTAATAATAAAAAAACCACTATGGGAAAATGGTGATAACTCAAATCAGAAAAAAAGAATGAAGTTTCTGACTGTCCACCTCAGTAAACATTTTAGTGTGTATGGAAATTATTTCTGTGTATTTAAAAATTCATATGTTCTACTAGCTTGGAATATGTGCATCACTTAGTTCACAATAACTTACTGACAAGCAAATCAAGGAGACAAAATCACAATCTACATACAACCAGTCCTCTTCACAACACCATTTATAAGTGATAGATGTAAACTTTGCTGGTTCATCCCTATTGTAGTCAAATGTTTCCAGGTCCCTACATTAACGTCTGTGTAACTGGGAAAAGAAAAGGCATGACCTCAAAAACTGTTTTCCAGAATTTTTTATAATGTGCTATGTGTATTATTGTTGATTAAAATATTGTTATTGTTCAAACAAATTTCTCAAATAAGTAACAGAGTGATTTTGATTCGTTTATCGTTATCTCGCCGTGCACTTATGTAAACCAGACAAAACACGAGACAGGGATAATGTTGTCACATTTTTCATGTTATTGCAAAAACATGTACATCTATAAATTGTATATAATCAACTTTGATTTAGAAGTCGAAATATAAGATTGAATTGACTTGATTCAGGAAAACGTCCCTCTTTGGAGGCTAAATCATATCTTCACTTACCTACTATCGTGTGTATCACCGTGCTACACTTTAGTGTATTTAATGAGAGATAAAGTGTTTTTGGTCTGTATCACTATTTCCAATATAAACTTGTTTTAAAAACCGTTCTTTGTCCCGCAGTAGTTTTGAATTCTTAATAGATTTTCTAATTTCTTTTGTCAATTTCTAAAATTATCGAATCAGTTCTGAAAATAAGAATTATAAATATGGTGAAGTAATAGGGAAAATAATGGAAGTAAGAGAAAAAAAAAGTTAATCTTTCATATTTTATTTTTAAATATTTTACCAATTAACCTCTTGAAATGTTTTAACGTGCAATATCTTTGACAATATGACATTTATTGACCGTCGTCTGAAACTGTCTTTTCAGTCCAGAAAACGCCCTGCTCCAGACCAACTGTCGGACAGTCCATTGTAATCCCTATTGTTGTGCAATCACAATCAATAATGGTCAGTCGTACCGTGGTGATGACCCCATTGTTTTAGGCAGGCGGAGTCGTCGACCCGTGAAAATTGTCTACCTGGTATACCCGTCGACCTATGTGACACCTTGCCTGTTCACGGTACACTGAATATGGGGAAAGTCCATGTTAAGACTCGCAAAATAGGATCCAAATATTTCTAAAATCATATTAAAATATAATTTAAATTCGAAAATGATAATTTTTCTGCTGTAACTGATATGTGGAATTATTTAAAACATTTCAAGACTCCAATATTTCGAAAGAGCGAAAATTTGAAAAAATATAAGTCTACCGACACTAACCTTACCCTCCCCCAGTGTGGACCCGTCTAGAGGATAAGGTGGGGTCAGCATCACCTCAAACT